>NW_006784622.1:1008064-1146288 GCF_000442215.2 Lipotes vexillifer | reverse complement strand
GGGGCACGAACCCGTATCCCCTGCATCGGCAGGCGGACTCCCAACCACTGCGCCACCAGGGAAGCCCGTAGCATGCATTTTGATTGCCAGTTGGTTACAAGCCACAGCTCAATCAGCGGATACCTTTTAATATCTCCTTCCTTGAAACCTATGTGGCTGCCTGCTGTCAGATCAAAGTAATATGGATCCATGACAGACCTGAACAGAACTGACATTCAGTGGAGGTGTGATGGCATTTGAATGTCATTGATAAGAGATGATTAGTTGCTTTAATTTCCATGGAGGTCGACATATTTCATTATGCAAAATAATAAACATGTTTTGTATGAATTCCAAGGTTCCCCAATTCATGACATGAGAATTCTAATTAGTTTTATGTGAGCCATACAGAGGGCAAATGAGCTTATAATTTTGCTTAAATTAAAATTTCAGCCATTTCCTCAGGGGTCTCCTCTGAAGATAGCAATATGCTCCCAGGGGAATCTAAGGAAAACTGCATTTCTAACTCCTTGGTCCCAATCTCTCTTAACAAAAATTACTGCCTTTCTGACTGGGTAGTGGGATAGATACTCAGATCTAGGATGTTTTAGGTAGAGCCCCAGCTCTGGGGCTTTAGAGACCAGGAGATATGGTTGTAATAGCAGTAATCTAGGATTTGGGAGAGCTCAGAACCAGCCCCAGTTCTGCCTCTCATTAGCTGTGTGACTTCAGGCAAGTCATTTAATGTCTTAGGACCCTCAAGTTTCACATATTAAAAAAATGAATATCATAATTCCTCTGAAATCCCATAGCAATTTATTTGTTTCTCTCCTATGAGAAGAGAAAGGAAGAGATCCTAATATTAATTGAACATCTTCCATCTGCAAACCTTGTGCTTAACACTTTCACATCTGTTATTTAATCTACATAACAAGTAATAAATGCCATTATCTGTTAGAAGCAGTGGATATAATGACCTTCCTGATCCCTAGTCCCTCTCCTTACTTGAGCCCCACCTGTAGACTCAGCCCTGCTCTGCACCTTGGAAGCCACCATGACCTGGGAGAATATGAGGAACACTAATTCTGTGGCTCAGTGGAATCAGCATCAGAGCATCCTTGTTTCTTTGACATTGTGCCTATTCACTACCCTTCATTCATTCTTCAAACACTCATGGTTGCCTACTGTGCACCACATCTGCTTGAGTGAGCAAACCTGAGTCCAGGACCTTACAGAGCTTGGAGAATAGAGGGGGAGACCATGTAAATAAAGAGGTCATTCTGCCCAGTGTGAATGTTTTTGGTGCTAATATAGAGATAAGCACAGGGTATTGTGGAAGCACAGAGGAGAAACTCAACCAGTTTGAGGGTGGTCAGAGAGTCTCCTTAAAATAGGTGATAATTAATACATTTATTCAAAAAGATTTATTGAGTGTGCAGCAGTCACTATTCAATGAACTAATGACAGAGCAGTAAAGTGAGCACTATTAAGTCCCTTGTCTTATGGAAAGCAGAGATGCTAATTACCATCAGTTTGAAGGTGATGTTGAGAGCTGTGAAGGAAAATAAAGCAAGAGAAGGGGAATGATGGTTCAGGCTTGTGTGCTGAGTGGGGTGGTACGTTTGTGTTAGTGCCGTCAGATCAGGCCTCTAGAATTCTGAGGTAACATTTTGAGCAGAGCCCTGAAGATGAGAAAGCAAGCCAACAAGATATCTAGGCACAGAAAACCAAAAAGCACAAGGACCTTGAGACAGTAACTGCTGTGTCAGAGGAACAGCAAGAGTGACCAAGGGAGAGAATAGTAGGAAATGAGGTCAGAGATGGCCTGGGGGAAGATTACATAAACCTCCTAGGGCACAATGGGACTTAAATGGAAAACTGTTGGGGGATTTTTGACAAAGCGATGTCACAATTGGGTTGTTTTTAAAAGGGAGTGTACGTGTGTATAAGCATGTGTGAGTATGTGTGTATGTGTGCTTCAGTGGTAGCAGGAACAGAGAAAAGTAATGGGAGAAAAACTTGTGGTGCTAAACAATTTTGGAATTATTCTCAGGGCAATGCAAAGCCACTGAAGGGTTTTAAAAGGAGAAAGGAGTGGAAATTGGAGGCCAGGACACTCCTTTGGAAGCTGTTGCAGGAAGTCAAGGTTGACCTCTCGATATGTTCTGGATAACCCTGGATAACCCAGCCAGCACTCAGATCCCAGATCCCATGACTCTGCATGGCTCCTGCTTCTTCCGTCATAGCTGAGGTTTTGTACCCACCGTCCAGTGTGCCTGCAGCTAGTCCTCTGTTGGGACCACTGCTTTTCACCTGGCCCTTGTCCTTGAAACCAAATTTATCTGTCAGTCATCCCCCGGGACTTTGTTCTGGCAGGTCACCTGCCTAGGCTGCAGCCCAATGCCTTGCACAGTCCTAAGTCTAAATTCTTCTCTGTTTGCCTGGGTCAGTTTCTAAGCCCATGCCCCTCTCTCTTTGGGGTGGCCCAGTGTCTGAGGTCTCAAGCCTTCCTGATGTGGAAGTCCCTGAGCAGCCAGTTTTGGAGAAGAAAGGGTTAGATTTTAGTATTCTACTTGAAGTCAAAGTATGCTATAGACAAAGGTAGTCTTTATTGTCACTGCCCCTTTCAGAGCGCTTTTTATCTTCTTCCTGTCTTTCCCCCATCACCGAGTGCACAGTGGTCCCAGACAAAGGGCGTGGGCTGCACATTGTTTCCAGGTAAGAGTTAGAACTCCACCTGTTATCTTCTGTTTTTCCCCTTTCATGCACAAGAAACATCTTGCAGAGGGACCCTGGAAAATATTTGAGGGCAGAGTATATGCAAATGTTGTCAGTCTTCGAAGATGGGTGTTCAAGTATCTAAGAGGAAGATAATTTTGAGCACAGAAGTCTCTGCCTTTTACACACCATGACAGTGGTGCCTACTGCCCACACTATCTGCTTTTAAAGCACCTCACCTGTACCGACTGAATCCATTCACGGATCTAACTACGCTAGACTGTGACAAAGCTCATGAAAACTTCTCATTAATTCTGTTCCAGGCCAAGATACTCACTCAGAAAAAATGATTGTTTCAGACATCATGCTCCTGATAAAGTAAATGAAGACGTGTTAAGCATCAGTAGTCGTTTTATGAGACTTCTATTTTTTGAATGCCTATCATGTGCTAACCATTGTTATAAGCACTTTATATACATCATCAGGGACCCAGCAAAGTAGAGCATGTAATCCCCAATTTAGAGTTGAAAGCCCCACCGTGTCCTGCATGGGCCTGTGTATTCTTCCCCCCTGGATCAATTGTGACCTATGTGAGTGGTTAGAACTGGAATCTGAACCCAGTTTGAGTGATTCTAATACTCACTCACTGTTTCTTTAGACACCTTTGGCAGGCCATACTTCTGCCTACCACAGTATCCACAGTATCCAAGGACCTGACCAATATGTAATATATAAAAACACATCCAAAATAGGAGCCGTTATTATGACTCAGGCAAGGGTTAGCTGGAGAGGATGGAGACTGCGTGGGAGGGGGAGGCAGTTGATGAGTGAGTAGGGGGAAAGTTGCCTAACATACCAATTCCAAAACCCACCACTACTTAGATTTAGAGAAGGAGGGACTGAGAATTGCCTTTGTTCTTAGAAAAACTGATTTCTCTGCTTGGTAATGGCAAATTACTTTTATCTAGATAGTAAAATATATCAAAAGTCTGAACCTCTGCCAAAGGTAGAGTTTCCCAATGAGCCAGTAGTAATCAACTGGATGATATTTGAGTCTGACCTGATTAATTCACCATCATACCATGTCCCCAGGCTGATGGACATTTCAGGTAGGAAAGGGAATGTGACTAGAAATCATGTCTTATACTTCTTGAATCTAGTAAAGATAAGGATGACATGATGATGATGATGATGATGATGGTGATGGTGATGATAATAATGAGAATAGTGATGATGACAGAAACAGCAACTAACAGTTTTGAATTTGCAAGGCATTGCACTAAGCATTTTACATTCATTATCTTACTCTTCACAGTTTTGTGAGTTATGTACTGTTATTTTTCCCATCGTATAGCTGGAGAAACTGAAACTTAAAGGGGTTAATTAAGTATCTTGTACATACAGCATCTAACAAACATTAAATGATAGAACCACTATTCAAACTCAAATCTGCCTACTACAAAGCCTGAGTTCCTAACCAGGCTACTTGCAATATTTCAGAAAGCCTAATCCAGTAGAACATTGGATCTACAAAAGTCTTGTGTACTCTAAATAAAGAAACTGCTTCCTTTGCTTTAGGCTGGAGTTATATCACCCACTCTGCTAACAATGATTTGTTCAGCCTGATTGGAAGCTTGTTATGATGGTTCCAGACATACTGACTGTAGTTTTTTGTTTTTTTTTTTAATAAGGATCAAATCATCACTTATTATATGCAGTTGGCTTGGTAGGAAAATTCTTCAGTGCATGGAATCTATGGGGTAAAAAAAATAAATGGAAATGTTTTATTGATACTGGAACAGTTGGTGCCTCTGTTCTGAAATGTAAGATATTCCAGCCTAAAAAGCCTTAAGTTTATATCTCTGGTGTGTGAAATTAAATTAACACCCTATGTTATAAATTCTGTTGTATCATAATGTTTTACCTCATGTTTACTTAAAATGTCTTTTGACAATCATCCAAAACACCATAAACCTTTTCTTTAGCAACCACCTCTACAATAGAAAAGGAGACTAGTAAACTTCTTGCCATAGCAGATGAAGTCAAAAGATTTAAATGTGGATGTGGATCTTGGAAAAGGAGCTGAGTCAGGGATCAAGCCAGAGCACCAGGGCAACTGAATGAGGTGAAAACCCTGTTTGACCCTGGCAGTGTGAAAGTTTTAGAGACAGTTATGGCAAGAAAAACATTTCTGTAATTTTTAAGAACCATGGAACTTCATGCAGGTGGGAGTTGAAAATATTTTTAGAACTTTGAGGTAGGCTCTGCAGGCCATGACCAAAGCTACCACTTGCCTTGGCCGTCAGAAATGGTCCAGAAAACACTTCTCAAAGATGGCTGCTTTATGGTAGCTGTGTTAGAGCCAAAAGGAAGACTCGATTATGACAAGCAAGGTGTGGTCATACACCTATCCTCCTTCTCTGTCCTGGACTAGGGCTCCGTCTTGTTAGTATCTGCCACTAGCATCACATTTCCCCTGATATTGGCAATGTGTCCTGACATTCTGTCTCTTCCCACGCTTTTGCTTTTACATTGAGGAGTAGCTCTGGCATCTTAGCCTTGCTGATTTCTCTCTGCTCACTCCTCCGGCAATTGGGAAATAATTACTTTTGTATGTCATTCAAAGTGCTTTAGTCATTATTTATTCACTTATTCATCCAGTCAATTAGTCAGCAAACATCTCTGACTATCTATTAAATTCCAGGCACTGTAATAGGGATGAAGACATAGATCCGTATCCCAAAGAATAAGAGAGAGAGCAAAATAGATTGATCTAATAAGGGAGACAAGGAGGGCATTATCAGTATCCATTATGTACAGATGAGAAAAGGAAGACTCAAAGATTTTAAATCACTTGTCCTATTGTGGTTTATCATTAGCCAACTCCACCTTTAAATCAAGAGTCACAAACCATCAGGTGCTGGGTGAATATTTACTGAATGAACCTAGAATGGAAAGCAAGATAGAGTCTTAGTAATGGGTTGGTATAACTCAGAGGATGTCCTCTTCAGGATCTTCTGACTTAGATATGGCAGGGATAAGTCATGGGCAAATGCTTCTTCTCATTCATTGTGTGTGCATGCCCTGACTGAGAAACATAAAAGACAGAAGTAGAAAAGAAATTATGTACCTCTACCACTGAGGTGATGCAGGGTGAGGAAGATACCCCTTAATGGTTTAGAGCACAGGACTGGAGCAAGCCTGCTTGGCTTCACGGCATAGCTTTACCACTAACTTTTAGACCACTTGAATAAATATTTTAATCTCTTTGAGTCTCAGTTTCACAATATGCAAAATGAAGATGGTAACAGAACCCATCTTAGAGAGTGGATAAGAATTAAAAGAAGTGACACACACACACACACACACACACACACACACACACACCATTTAGACGATCTAGTGGAATAAGCTGTGTCAGCTGTTTTTATCCCTACTCTCCAGACTCCAGAAGATAGAGGATGTCAAAAGAAGAGAACTAGGTTATATTGGGTTTTGAACTACCTATAAGTACATATATTTCTTGTCCCTTTCAGGCAATTCTCGTGACTTTTTCCAAAGCACCTTTAGATCTGGTCTTTAAATCTGAGCTGCTTCTGCTCAGGCCTCAAGGCTTTTTGCCTACTCCTGTTGACCAACAGGAACTTGCTATTCTGCTTGTTTTCTGTCAAGATATCAATAGCCTATTTCTAGGGACCAAAAATTAATATCCACTGAAAGTCATCAAAAGCTATGATTAAACAGATGCCAGTAGGTTATTAAATCAGGACTCAGTTCTCCACACTTTTCACTTAATAATATTAATCAGCCCTGAGTGCTGCCCAGCCCTCATTCAGCTTACAGTAATGGAATTTGGAATATATACATTTCAGCTGTTCTCCTGATTCCCAGCCACCATCTTCCTACTTTAAGAGAAATTGTACAAGTCATTTCTCATACTGTGTAATAGCAGTTTCAATTTAGAGAACTCAAAATCATCATATGCCAGATTCTATCTTAAGCACATCACTAATATAATCTTACTTCTTCCTCACAACAATCTTGTGAGATAGCTACTCCTCTTATTTCCATTTAACAGATAAGAAAACTGTGCTTGCCTAATAGGACAGATCCAGCAAATCAGAGAGCTGGGGCTTGAACCCATTCTCTCTGACTTAAGAGCTCATGTTCTGATTAACCACTGAACATTCTGCTTTTCGAAGATTTGCTAAAGGTTGCCTTTTTCTTACTCCTTCTTAATAGAATTCCTTCAAACACTTCTGAAGACATCTTCCATCTTCCTCTGTCTTTTCTTTGATTCTTCCTCTTCCTCCTCTTTCTCTTTTGCCAACTTATACTTTTTTCTCTCCTCCTCCACCTCTTCATCCTCATTTTTCTCTTCTTTCTTCTCTACTTTATCATCCTCTTCCTCCTCAGGCAAAAATAATGCTTATACATGATAGAGAGTATTAAGAGTTATGAAGAAAAGATATTTTGAATGTCAGTGGTTAGGAAGCATTTCTTGGAGGAGGTGGTTTTGAGGTGGTGATTAAAGGCTCAGTTGCATTTGGGTGCATGGACAAGTTCATGCAAACAATTCCAGAAGGAAGGAACGGTATAAATACAGGCATCCTACTAGCATTAATGTGGAAGGGTAGAGTCAGCATTTTGGTTTGGTTGAAATGGAGGGTGACTGAGGAAAATTATTAGGAGCTCGATAATAAAGTGAGCCTAGGTTGAGGGGAGCTTGATATTTCAATGTGAGGGATTTGGACTCAACTCTGGGTTATGGGGAGCCACAGGATATTTTTAAGCATGGACATTATATTTTCAGAGAATTGTCCTTTAAGAAAAATGATCTTCTGGCAGCATATAGGATGAATTAGAGGATAAAGGAAATTGTAGGCAAAGTGGTAGTTTGGCTATTGTTGTCAAACTTGGTTTCTGTCAAAAACCAAATGAAGGATGACATTGACATCCATACAGACCAAGGATGTAACCTGGGGAATGTACATTCAGCATTTCAATAGCTGGAACTCTACCCCTTTCTCTACTCTCAATAAGGTGTACAGATAGGGATGCAAGTGAGTTAGACTCCTATTATTATGAGGATGGACTTAGATTTTTTTTCTAATCTATTTTTTAATAAATTTATGTCCAAATTTTGCTTTTATTAATAGTAACCAATTTCTTGAAATCCATCTCATTACTCTTTGCATCATCCAAGAATGTCAAGGCCTCATGTCAAAATGCCATGATTAAAAGCAACTGGTGTTCATTAGGGTCATGGTAGTGGGAAAAAAAGAGGAGGTGGATATGAGAGAAATTATAGAAATATAATTGAAAAGAGCTGGAAGCTTATTATGTTTCGGACAAGAAAAGAGGTTTCAGCAGAGCTTTTAGGGATTCAAACTGGGGTAATTGGGCAGATAGTGGTGCTAATGAGGAGCTAGCAAAATAAAAAGAGAAAAATACCACCGTGCAGTTTGTTTCATAGTATCGTAAATTTTAAAATATCTTTATCCTCTACGTGTCAAAGATAAAGCAGTGGAGGATGGATCTGTGGTATTGTGGAAAGGGGCAGAACAACTGATTTGAGCCTTCTCTGCAACTTATCAGGTATATAATTTTGGATGAAGTTATTCAGTATTTCTGAGTCTTATGAATTGCTATTATTACCAAACATTTGAGCAATTATGGTGGATCAGGCCTCATCTTTGCATATTCCAGTTAATATACCTTACATGGGTACTCTTGAAGAAGAGGAGTCATATCTTTATCGCTTAGGTGATATTTAGTTTATTAGATCACATCTATAGATATTAAGTGTGCATTTAGATGTAAAATCTTAGACCTTTTTGCATCTCAGATAAACTACAGTATTTGTTACTTCCACCAACCTTGTCAGATATCTTGATTATTCTCCTTCTCCTTTGTAATAGGTTTCACCATTGTCTAGTCCCTTTAAGAAAGCTGAAGTGGAAGCCCTCTTTCACACAGTCACCACTCTGTTGTATTCCAGCCCACTTTCTGGCTCAGAGGCAGTGAAACAGTGAAAGGGAAGTGGAGTAAGCTGTCTTCCAAGTGTCCTTGACCATGGGAAAATGAGGGGTACTGGTCACACACGGAAGAGCAGTTAAGACAGAAATCCATCCAAGTCCGTGGGCCGAGGAAAGGGATCCTCCTGTGGACAAGTCACAGCCTGGAAAGCCTACAGCAAAGAGACTAAAGACTAACAAGGCTCAGTTGGCAGAGCATCCTGGCTTTGACCACAGCCGTCAACAAAGGCTTCCCCCAACTCTGACCAGATCTGGAGGTCATCACCATTCCCACTCCACCTGTAATTACCTCTCAGATCCCAGGACTCTCCCCCAGTAAAGTCACTAGTGAGGCCTCTTTCTGTCTCTAATTCTCTTTCTAATTCCTTTGCCATAATGAAACTCGTTGCAGATCTTCCCTTTGTTCCCTGATTTTGACTTTCAGTAGCTTGTTTTGTAATTCAGAAGACTAAACTCTGGCTCTATCTGCCTTATTTGTTTTTCCTTTTGGTTTCTGAGATGCAGTGGCAATGCTGGAAGTTCCTTTCGTGACAATGAGGGAGAGAGACTACAAGTATAAAGATAGTATTTCTTGATACCTACAGATTTATTTAGCTTTTTATTCTGCGATTCAAATTTATTTCTAATTTGGTTTAATTGTGCCTCTCTAGCCATACCTTCCAACAATCCCTTTTCTCCAGTGAAGTGGGATTATCTTTCTGGAATATATTAGATGCTTTTTGCCTCCATGCTTGTTCATTTGGAATATACTCCCACTTCCCCCAGTTGGTTAAATCTCCTTTGTCTCAGCCTGTTGAAATCCTCCCATCTATTTTTCAATGCCATTTTAATGGTACCTCCTCGATGGAGCCTTTCCTCATTTTCCAAGATGTGCCCTTTATTGAATCTCCATGGTTTTCCTTAACTCTCCTCTGGCCCAATCTCATCATAGTTATCTGTGTATTTCTCTTAACATTCTTACTAGTTTGTAAACTCCCCAAGCACTGGAGCAGTATCTTACTGTATTTCACAGTATCTCACAGATTTTATATTATCTTTCACCATACTTGTATTTGGAAAAGTTTGAATTGAAAAGCTTTCAAAAAAAACCAAAAAAAAAAAAAAAAAAAATACCCACATTATTAAGCCATGCTGAAGTGAGTAAGCTTTATATTATTTTAGAAATGTGATAACAAAAATATATGGAATGTATTCCACCTGCTGATTGTAAGCTGTATATCCAAAGACATTCTCTGTCCCTCTGTTATTGTTGGGATTGTGATAACAATGCAAATTCTTGTGCAAATATAATCACAGTGGCTAAATTTTATTGAGTATTTTATTTATACCAGGCAATATACTAAGTATTTTAAAATAAACAATAATTTTATAAGCACTGAGTTTGTGGTTTATCTTGAATTACTTAGGTGAGTTATATTGCCATTGGAACCCATATATTATAGGACCAAGAAAACATAATAACTTTCAGACAAATTCAGAATCTGAAAAGGAAAACTGTATTGCTATCGATTAACCATTCAGTGCATTTTCCCAATGTTTCTCTTATGTTTTCTGGTTGCCTAAGCAACTAGATAGATGAAGTCAAGTATGACAGCTAGATGTTTTCTTCCAAAATCAAAAAGTTTCTGTATAATTTTCCCTAAGACGCTCACTCCCAGTTTGGTGGTGTAGATTTCTTATATTGAATTTTCTTGGCTTTTCCAGGTCAGATTAAAAAGAATCTACATTCTCTTTGTGTAGAGACTTCTTAATTGTACTACAAAATGTACTACATCATCAATTTATCAGGAGGCACCTTTTTCATTGCTATGAGCCTACTGAGAGTAGTGTCTTACTTATCTTTGTATGTCCAGTGTTTAACTTAGTGGCTGCCACATAGCATGTACCAAATAACTGTTGAATGAGCTATCGAATAGATAGAAAGATGTTTCTGTACTTTATCTTGAAGCTTCTGATTTTTTTAAGCCAATGATAATGAGCTTCCTTAGTGGCAGATGTTGCTCTCTTACTCCAAGGATGTTCATTGTTCTGCCTTAGCTGAAAGGACTTTTTACCTTCTTTTCTGTCTCTGGGAATGAAATATGTTATTTTAGGCAGATTTTTACACCAATTTTTCAATAGATGGAATTCATCTTCTCACTGGTATCGACATATAAATAATTAATCAGTGATTCACACCACATTGCAATTTGGGGACTTAATTTTGCTGTACTCCTAGGAAGGACCTATCAAAAAGCAGATTCAGCAAGCTCATTTGGCAACCAGCTCGAAGCGTCCTCTCTGATTTTGGACAATTTGTTCAGAGGAAACAAAAAGCATCATATGTTGATTTTGGCCAGTCTTAACTGAAACCCACTGACTTTGGGTTAAACCTGAGCTGAAGGAATGATCTAATGAAACAGAGTCTTCCAAATCTAAGTTGTCTGAGCCTTGCCGAAGATCTCTTAGAAGGCCTACTCACAGGTAATATTTGTATCACTGAATATCTTATTGAGATCTACTTCTTATATAGGAATAGAGAAGAAGTGGCAAAGAGAGTGGTGTCACCTGACCTGCCACTCTTTATTGCTTACCCCTTTGTAATTAGAATGAGTCATATGAATAGTTCTGGCCAGTAGATTGTGGGAAAAGTGATATGTGTCATACCCAGACCTAAGCAATATCAATGTATCTCCCCTCCAGTATGTTCTTCCCCTGACACAGAGATGGTGTAGCTACAAAATTTGGAGTCTCTTATTCTAGATCCCTGAGCGGTTATGTAGAGCAGAGTGCCCTGCTGACCTGCAATGATGTAGTGTGAGTGAGAACTAACCTTAGTTTTATTAAGCTACTGAGATTTACTGTATTCTTACAACAAACCTAACCTATCCTGACTAACACAGAGGGAGAGAGAGCAAGAATTAACACTGATTGAGCACCCACTATGTGCCTACACTGTACTAGGACATTCATATGGTCTGCTGTTTCTGTTGTTGTTTTATTATTTTCCACAAAACATCTGTGAGGTAGTTATTATAATCTCCATTTTACTGATGAATACATTGAGGCTGTAAGATTTGATGACCTTGTGGATAGCAAAAGATAGAGATGGTCTGTCAATAAATTTGTTTGAGTCTCAACCAATGGGGTTTCTCGCAACCCCATCCTGTTTCAGTGACACCATGTTGACTTCCATTAGCGTGTACTTGCTAACTTTTAAGGCCAATAGAAGTTTTGAGCAAGCACAATTGAGGCCTACAAAGTCTCTTTATTCCTAAGGAGAGAGCCAGGACAGTAGGGTGTAATGTGAGTATAGGGTGTCACCTAAAATGGGGACCAAATGCCCTGCAGGCATGAGCAAGGGATAATTCTCTGGTCCCGACTGAGGTCCTTTGGGTATAGAAACTGCTGTCAAAAGAATCTAGCCCAATGATCAAAGTTAGAATTAAGGTACTAAGACCAGAGCCAAAGCAGTCAAGGTTGGGGGTAACAGAGGACACTGAAAAATACAGAGGCAAAGTGCTATGGACAGCTATGTTCACAACTGCTTCTACTCTCCCTCTTCTGTC
The DNA here is from genome assembly GCF_000442215.2 of Lipotes vexillifer. Lineage (NCBI taxonomy): Eukaryota > Metazoa > Chordata > Mammalia > Artiodactyla > Lipotidae > Lipotes > Lipotes vexillifer. The sequence goes on along the minus strand of NW_006784622.1, from coordinate 1,134,005 downwards.
TTAAAGCAGAACTATTACAGACCTGCCTTCTGACAGCCATACCTATTGCCTACTTATTTAAGAAAAATTAATATTGATTAGGTGAGTGATCACGGAGTCAGGGTAAGCCACTTTGGAATGAGTTAAGCATATTTGTGTCATAATGCATATTCAATTATCATCCTTTAGAGTTATTTGGGTGTTTCTTGTAAATTATTACATATGACTCACTTTGGCTCCATAGGAATTATGTTATTTAGTCTCATTATTGGGTATTGTTCATTCTTGCTAATGAATAAAATGAAAAATAGAAGTATTATGTATTCAAAGTATATCAAATTAAGTGCCATAGAGAGAGGGTAAATAGGGACGTGTTTACCAGATCCTTGCATGTAGGAGATAGGAGGGTCTTTTAGCTGAATGATAAACATCCAATAAAATTCTTTACAGTGTATAATGACTTCTGGACTTAGAGCCAGAATAACTGGGTTGAAATTCTGGCTCCATATAAGCTGTACAATCGTATTACTTAACTAAGCCACTCCTCTATAAAGTGAGTATAGGTAAAATTTACCTTACATGGTTGTCATGTAAGAAAATTATAGAGTAGAATACGTATGAAAGCACATGTGATCTGGTGCATTATAGATGCACAATAGTGTTAGAGACTCAGTTTCCCCTTTAAATACATGGTATGTATTACCCCAGTAGGTTATTCAAGTTTAAAACATCAATGACTGTTGTTAATGCTTCTAATAAACAGGCATGGGCATAGCTTAGATGTGCCAAAAGAGCCACCTGGCTTCAAAAAATCTTCAAAAGGGGAGAATTACCTTGGTAAACTCATCAAGCTCCAGGGTCAGGCTTTTGTTTTGAAAGCCCCACAACTCTAACTCAGCAGAATTACAGTCAATCAAACTCAGGGATACTGATACATATTAGCAAATCTCATAAGATACTGATGGAGATGAATAGATACTTATTGAAGTTTATTCATTTTAATGAGAAAAATTTCTAAGCTGACTAAGTGCCCACATACTCGAACCAGTTCATGAATCTGTTGCTACGGGAATTGTAAGGGGGAACCAAATGATAACGGTAACCTTACCTGCGTCTGAATAGGCTAGATTATGTGGGAGAGACAACCACAGAATCTGTGTCTTTAAACACCAAGGCTCACTGATCTTTCAAACTTCATGTTTCGTGCTGGGGGTGGTGGGATATTTGACTTTAACATCCTTACTCAGGAGCCCAGGATGACAGATGCTCCACTTCATGAAGCTGCTACAGCAAAAGGGAAGGAATGATAAGGACCTGGCACTTGTTTTAAAAATGCAAGAAATGACACATAACCTCGACAAGAAATGGCACATTTCATTGGCCAAAGTAAATCAATATGCTATACTTAAGTTTAGGTCACTCTGGTCAGCTAAGCAGGCCAGAGTACCTTTCTGCACAGTCATTCTGACACAGAAGGATGGGAGAGCACATGTTAAGTAGGAAGAGGACCTCATGCCCCCCCCCAAATATCCATAACTAGTTTCCAATAATCTGAAACAGATGTATCACTGTGAAGTTATTCAAAACCTTTTGAATCTGTAGGAAGTACATTGTGGGAGGGGGAGGGGAGAAAGAGCAGTTAGGTACCCCTGAACTGTGAAATGAAGGAAATAAGATTAACCTCAGAGTTAACTTTTAAAATCAAGCCTTATTAGATCTGGATATGTAGGTTATCTGAGAGAGAGTGGAGGGCTCCCAGGTCAGCAAGACTTGAATGTCATCTAAATGAGGGAATTCATGGGTATTAATAAAATATATCTATGAGAATGAGGTTGGTCAGCCAGCAAAGAGGAAATAGAGAGTCACTGAGGCAAAGCTTGGCAGTTCACATCCTAGTTCTATTCCAGGGAGAAGATGCTCTGCCAATAGAGCTTTATGAGGGTGTAGGCATCTGGCAACTACACCTTTATGTGGCTAGAGGGACAGCAGGCTTATAGGCATTATGGCATTAAGCATTCAAAACTTAGAATGAGGGCTTCCCTGGTGGCGCAGTGGTTGAGATTCTGCCTGCCGATGCAGGGGACACGGGTTCGTGCCCTGGTCCAGGAAGATCCCACATGCCACGGAGTGGCTGGGCCCGTGAGCCGTGGCCGCTGAGCCTGCGCGTCCGGAGCCTGTGCTCCGCAACGGGAGAGGCCACAACAGTGAGAGGCCCGCGTACCGCAAAAAAAAAAAAAAAAAACTTAAAATGAAACCACCTTTGGTCTACCTACCTCCTTTACCAAGTGTACTCACCAATATCCAGTTCCCCGCTACTTTGGGGTATGTGGGATGATTGTACTTTGAACAGTTCTACATTTGTCAACTGTAGTCAACATTTTTCTTTTCTGCTAAAATCCTTTAACAGATAGTTTCCTCAAGTCAGAAGAATAATTTATTCATTTAACTTTTTTGTTACTTATTGCTCATTTATTCCATTCTTCGTCATTCTTTCATACATTCAGCAGACTTTAGAATACCTACTATGTTGAAAGCCATATGCTTTGGGGAACAAGATGAGGAATGAGATAATATTGCCTTCAAAGGACTTCATTTTGGAGAGACAGAAAAACATAGGCCCAAATTGTTAGAAGTATTAAATGAAAGCAAGAAGAGTACTTTGTGCTGAAATTCAGAACTAGCCAACTTGAGGGCTTTACAATATTTAACCATCCTAGTAGATTTATTCTTCCAAGTTTACAAAGAACTTTCTAATAAGTGATCTCATGTAATCCTCTCAACAGTTCTGTGGAAGGTAGTGTTACCCTCTTTTACAGATGAGTCAATACAAGTTTATTGAAGTTAAGCAACTTGCTCAAAGTTTCATTGTTATTAACTGACATAAGCCACATTTTCTAAAATGTTCTCATACTATAGGCTTATTTTAAATCCTGTGCCTGCAGCACTTTTGATCCTGGATTCCCAACCAGTCCTATTGCCTGGATCATTTGGCACTACAAGTCACAGGAATACCAAGATGTCTTGATTTGGTGAAAGTTAACTTTCATGAAGCTATGTTATAGGAAATAAGGTCTGCAACAGAGATCAACACTTGTTTGGATGTAGCCACTTAAAAAATTTTTCATATGGGTTACATGCATGTTTATTCTTTTGTTTATTTACCATTTGAAGAACAAGGTTTTGTTTTGAATTCTTTCTAGAAACATAGGTAGCTTTTATTATCTGTATAAATGAATTTCTCCACATTTCACTGCTCATCTTATAGAGAAATTTGGAAGAATGCTAGAAATGAATTTCTTTTGTAAGTAAAAGTGAAGAAAAATAAAAATACAATGTGATGGAAGAGAAAATTTTCTTAAGTTAAAAAGACTGAAATAAAGATATCAGAGAAGAAGGCTGTTGAATATTCACTTAAAACTTCAGGGACAGAACATTGATGAGTTTGTCAAAGTCTCTGTCTTATCCTAAGTTATGTAGAAACAATTCAATAAACTTGTTTTGAGTGCTTACGTTACCCCACACTGAGTTAGGAAAGGAAGTTACAATAAGACACGCTCCTGGCTCTCAAAGATCTTGAAGCTTCATTGGGGAAAACAGAAAAGTGGAGAATTTCAATACAAGAGAGAAAATGTTTAAACTATAAAGTGTTTTGTGAGTAGAAAGCACAGAGTTGGAGATGGGTATTGAAAGAATGGACTAAAATCCAAGAACAGTTTGGGGAACAGTGAGATAAGTCTCTCACAGGAAATTATTTCTGAACTAACACCTGAAGACTGACCAGGAGCTAGCCAGAAAAAAGAACAAAAGACACTGGGTAAAAATGTTTACTACCATCAACTGAGTAACGCTATGCTCTATGCCTGGCATCATTGATGACCATTGTGTAAATTACATTTATTTACATTGATTTACCATTAGTGTAAATTACATCCTGAAATCCTTTTAGCTACTCTGAGAGATGGGCAATATTTGCAAAAACAGGACAAGAGAAAAACTTGTGCAATTTCCTTCAGATGACCAAAGAACTCTAGTAAGAAGCCTCTGGGTGAAAGAAGAGGTGACAGAATACATATAATGAGGCAGAGTTTAAAAATAATTGGGAATAAGGCAAGAAAAACATGATATAGTGTTAGAAAGTAATTGAAATTAAGGAAAGATATAGGAAAAGAAAAAAGGCAATTAGAAATCCAGATATAGTACAAATCTAAGTGGCAGTCAAAAAATTAATAATAACTGGTATTGTTTATTGAGTGTTAGCCATATTCCAGGCCTTGTTTTACGTACTTCCATGTATTTTCTTTCTTTTAATCCTCAGAACAATCCTATGAGGGAATTCTTATTATCTTTATTTATGTATAAGGATTACTGATGAGCCAAAGAGAATAGGTGAATATTTCTGTCAGACAGTAAGAAGCGGAGCTGAGTTTTGAGCCCAGATATGCTGACCCCAGAGCCTAGGCACTTAATCACTATTTCTTTGACCTGCTGGATACCAACAATGGGATTAGCACAGTCTATAGCTTTCTTTTGTAACATTATATTTTAGTTATATCTTCCTGAAACTAGACCCTGTTTCCTATGAGGGAAATATTGCCAGGCCCTTGCACTTCTTATGTGATTTGGGAAGCATATTTTCCCCTCAGTAAAGATGGCTAATCTCATCCACTGACTTTTTCACTGGTGTAAGTCTCAGGAAGTAAACAGCCTTCTGACCAGAACATGGGAGTTTATCACAGTTCCATGTATACTGACAGCTTTCACCAGCTATAGAGCAAACATCACTCACTCTTTTGCTTTTGTAGATAAGACAAAGCATTATAAGGATAGCTGAAGAGTCATGGGTACAGGAAACAATTTAAAGACTAGGGTGTTGGGCTTCCCTGGTGGTGCAGTGGTTGAGAGTCTGCCTGCTGATGCAGGGGACACGGGTTCCTGCCCCGGTCAGGGAAGATCCCACATGCCGCGGAGTGGCTGGGCCCGTGAGTCATGGCTGCTGAGCCTGCACGTCCGGAGCCTGTGCTCCGCAACGGGAGAGGTCACAGCAGTGAGAGGCCCGCGTACCACAAAAAAAAAAAAAAAAAAAAGAGTAATATGGTCATGCTGCAAAAAGGAAAAATGACCATAAATACATGTAAAAACTAGGGTGTTAATAATTTTTTTAAAATATTAAAATCATAGATTTCCATATTTCTATGAAGTTGCTAAGGAGTGTAATGAAGACTCATTTAAAATCATTTTCATTCCATGCATTGTGTCCATGAAATAATATATAAGGTGGGAAGAGTGTGAGCAAAACACCTCTTAAGAGTCTGAGCTCTTATTTGAAGTATACATATTTAAGAAACAAGGGAAATGAAGTTCTGAGATTCTCATAGAGAAATGAGAAAAGGAGGATACATTATAACAGCAAACTGCTATTTTTGTTCCTGAAGTGCCAAAAGGCTTTTTTCCCCCTTAAGCTAAATAATTGTTTCTCTTTATGGCAATTATGATATAGAACTTTCGTTTGATTATATTTTTAGTGTGTTAAGTGGTCCTAATGTGGATGCACTTAAGCTGTGCCTTCCATTCTATTATATGAAAGTCCCACAGTAATTTGTAAAATTTAAATTTGCCATGGCATCAATTAAAAATATTTTTTCTACCACCTCTTTTTGGTTAGCATATGTTTTGTGTTTCCTTTGTGTGTGTTCCAGTTTTTCACCACAATATATAGCACCTCTTTAAGCCTAGTTTGAATTTGTGAGGCATTATATTTCAGAGAATATTAAAGGACACATTATCCATCTGTTAGACTAGGAGTTTCTCATAGGAAGAAACTATATTGTCTTCAGGTTTTATTTCCAGGACATAGCAGACCCTCAAAACATTAAGGAATAAAGTATTTAGTTGATTGGAAATAAATATGATTGTTTTAATTGAACTAAATTGTATATAAACAAGAGTGGGATAGAATAAAGGGAAGAAAATGTTTACGTTAGGAAAGATAGACCTGAGAGATCCTTAATGCCACCCTCCAAGAACTCATTTTGGCATCTCTTGACTCAAACCTAAGAGAAGCAGTTTGTCCTAATTAAGGGCATTTATCTAGTTTTGCTAGTGGTGAAACAACTTACTGCAAATATGAAAGAATTATTTTCCAAAACAAGTTTTGTTGTTTTCTTAAAATATTGATGAAGGGATTGACCACGTGGTGGTAATGGGTATTTGAATGAGTGATATTTGGGGTTTAGAAACATCAGTCTTTATTGAAAAAGATACATTTTCCTCTCCTAGAAGCAAACTTAAATAAGGTTTTCCATCAAGACTGTCCTTTTATGTAGCATGTTTTTTTTATTTCTTAGAAGTATAATAAATAAAAAGAGTAGTGATTCACCAGGATGCAAAGAATTCAATACCTATGTCTGTTGAAGCTCTTCATCTGAATACGCCAAGGCACCTAAGGCAGTTATTCAGATTATATTATTAAGTAAAAGATGCCTTACACACATCACCTTTTATGGGTTAAAGAGTGAAGTTTGGGAATCAAGCACATCTGGGTTCAAATTTAGCCTGGCCTTTTACTAGCTGAGGAGCCTTAGTCCCTTTTAAATCTTTGCATTGAGAAAAAGAATGTAATTATGTAACTGTGGTTTTGGAGGCTATTCTTTCTAATTAGGGCGCTCACGTTGGTTCTGAAAGATTTTAAATAGGTCATTTAACTCCTCTATACGATTTCCTTCTTTATTGTTAAAATTATGTGACTATTAAGTTAGAAGTTTCAGTCTTAGGGATTTAACCTAAGGTAAACTATGCAGAAATTCGTGCATATGGGTGTTCATATGCAATGTTGTTTACACTAGACAAGAAAATTTAAAAGACCTAGATGTCTAAAAATAGGAAATTAGTTGAACTGCAGTATAGTGATACATTAGAATTATATGCTGCCAATGAAAATGTTGATAGATGTACTTTAATTAAGGTACGTTATCATATGGAGAAAAAGCAGGTGACAGAAAAATGTATAGCATGATTTTATTTTTTTAAACTAAGTATATTTGAACAATATGGGTAAAAAGTAATTGTTTATTGTGTGCTATATTCCAAACACTATTGTAAGTCTTTTACATGTATCATCTCATTTCATTTATAAAATAACACTTACAGCCCTTACTATTAGTATCATTTTTATATTAAAAAATAAAAACAGCTGAAGCCCTGAAATGTTAAATAACTTGCCCAAAGACACATAGTCAGTGGTTCCAGTACTTGAACCTGAGTCCATGCTCTTTACCACTGTGATATTCTTACCACTGCTTCCTAAAAAATCCATAATAATGAACAATACGATATTAATAATGGCCATCTATTAACCTCTTTTACTGAGTACATGGAGGGTTACAGATGGCATATTACTCAAGAGCATGAACCTGGATCTTGCTTCTGTCACTTACTAGCGGTGTTACTTTGAAGCTCCTTAGCTTCTCTGGGCCTCAGGGTCCTCAGGATAAAAACAGGATTAACAATGATTTATAGTTCCTATACGTATTAAACACATTAATGCATATATATTACTTAAAATGGTGCCTGGGATAGGAAAAATATTTTTTAAGTGTTAACAGCCACTAAATCTGCCACAGGGCTAAGATGGGGTAGAATCAGAATTTGAAACTTGGTTTAACTCCAGTACAAATTCTTTCATCTATATACTGATTCTTCTAGACCAGTATCCCTGGCTGAGCACTGTAATACTCATATTCTCCCAAGGTAACAAATGAGTTAATTCACCTTTTTTTTTGGGGGGGGGGTGTATTTTCATATATTTCTTTGTGTGTGTGTGTTAGTTTCTGCTTTATAACAAAGTGAATCAGCTATACATATACATATATCCCCATATCTCCTCCCTCTTGCATCTCCCTCCCACCTTCCCTATCCCACCCCTCTAGGTGGTCACATAATTCACCTTTAAGTTTTCCCCACTGAAGGGCTAGAGAATGTTGTCTGAATAGGATTTCATGTGAAATAAAACAAACAATACAAAACAGCCTTACGTAGTTGCACTCTAATCCCTAGAGATTTTACAAGTACTTTAGTCTGAGTTATTTGCAGAGCTTTCTCATCCTAGGAATAGTGTTCTCAGTGGTTTCGTGAGGGAGTTTTTATCATTTACAAGAAAAGGACAAAAAATATATTGGTCATGAAAAGTTATGATCCTTACCAGACTATAATTACAAGTCTATATTATTTTTATGTTGGGCTTCTTTTCTTCATTCAGCACATATTTGTTGAGTCCCCACTATGTTCCAGGCATGGTTCTAGGTTCTGTCTGCTAGTATTTCCTGTTCTCTACCCAATGATGACTATACTCATTATCTACTCTGCCTAAGAAATTACCTGAAACCTTAGTGACTTGCCACTCATGGTTTTTATCTCATAGTTTCTGTAACCAGAAATTCATATAAGACACAGCAAGGATGACATGTCTCTGGTTCATATGTCTGGGGTCTCAGCCAGGAGACTCACAGGGCCTGGAAACATCCAAAGTTTCAACACTCAAATGTTTGGTAGTAAATGCTGGCTGTCTGCTGCCTTCTTAACTGTGGTTGTAGCCTGGAGCATCTACACGTGGCCTCTCCATGTGGCCTGGACTCGCTCACAACATAAAGGATGAGTTCCAAAGGCAAGCATCCCAAGAGAGAGAGCCAGGCAGAAGTGTTATCCTTTTTATGACCTAGCCTCAGAAATCACATAACACACTTCTACTTTGTTTTTCTTTAATATGGTAATGTCTGTAAAGTAAAACTCTTTACATATGTTACTTGTTAATGGTGTTCAGTATGGTTGAATGCCAAGACTTTTCAGTGTTTATGGACAATTCTCAACTCTTTAACTTCTCTGATTTGAGGATTTTTTTCCTCCATAAAATGAGGGTGATGATAAGAATTACACCACAGATAATAACTACATTAAAATGATGATTAAAACTTTGTTTTAAAAAGTGAAATGCATTTTGTGTATTCATTTTACATCACAAGTTTTAAAACTTTCCTAGGAACGTGTATTCTAGAGAAATAATTTCCATATGTGCCATAGTTTGGTCAGCATACTATTCGTTTGGGGAGATCTTAGAGACAGATATATGGAGATTTGAACTCCTGTTCTTTTATTAGCTATGCAATTTTGGACAAATTTCTTAACCTCTCTGAAATACAGGATATTCATCTATAAAATAAGAAATGGCTATCCTCAGAGCACAGGTAACCTTAACGAATCAGTAATTTTAGTCCTTGTAATTTGAAATAAAGGGAACAGAAGGAATGACATGAGTGACGTAATTTGCAATTGTGACACTGAAGGTGACTTGCGGAGCATCAGCGTAGGAACGTATGCAATCTGATGTATACAGAGATACAGAGACACTGCTAGCTCACAAAGGAGCTTTTTGCAAAATGGAAACATACGTCCTCCTCAGGAAGATCACTGCACCACGCCAAGGCACACAGCTCAGGGACCAGAATGTGGGCTGAATTTCAGTCCTTGCCCAGGTAGGTTCCTTGGGGCACAGAACGGCTTGCACAATCATATATGGTGGCCCAGTGCCTTCCTCTTTCATGATAATTTTAGTTGTTTGTGATAGAGGTCCTCATAACCAGAGTTAAATGCAATGATGTGCTATAAGCAGGCTCTTTAAAAAAAAGGCTCTGATTTGTAGCATTTGCTGATGTCCACGGTGTAAATACTCTCACCATGACTGATTTCAAGCTACCAACATTTTGACAACTAGCTCACAAGACAATTATCTCTCACTCGCCTATAGGAGCCAACTCCAGCACACCCATTAGCAAAGGGTGAAATTCAAGCAACCGCCAGAAAATAGCCCTGAGACCTCATAACTTCCCTTAGATACGAAACATCCTATGAGCAGTTCCCATGGTAAAACAGAAGGGCTTCTAGGGCTAAAAGCAGTTTCACCGTAGGTATGCCTTTCCCTCCCCCACCAGATTTTCTCCGTTTGACTGAGAAAAAATATTTCTTCACAAACTCTTGTTGATTTCAATCTTATGGAAGACAAGTAGAAACATTTTAGAACATTATGTTTCAATGTACTGTGAAAAGAAAAAAAATGTGCTATAATCATTTTTTTTTAAATGAGATACACTTCCACAAGATGGTTTGGGAAGAGAGGAGACAGGAGATGATGTCACAAGTCTTGTATTGGAGAGAAGCCAGGCTATGCCAGCCAAGAAAAAAATAACCTATTGGTTACATCTTGTTACAGCTCATCATGCCCTATCGGCTCATAATTTTATTTTTTGGTCATATCTAGCAGACTCTCTGGTTACAGCAAATGTCATTTTTTTCATTTGTCATCAGAAATGAAGGTTAAACTATAATCAAAGACTTGGTTGTTGGATTGTTTTTAACTTTATTTCTGTTAAGTTGTGTTTAACTTTATTTTGGTTTTGTATCCTAGCACAAAGGAGGTAGGAAGATTTAGACAAAGGCATTCCTCAATAGGGGAAAGGCTAGTGTGACCTCCCTTTGATTCCATTATATTCGCTTGAATTCAACAAATATAAATAAGACTTGCTCCCACCCCTCAAGAAGATTATTGTTTAGAATTTGGACTCAGCCAATTTGATCAAAGAAAAGAAAAATACTGGTGCTACTGGTGGTAGTAGTAGCAGTAGTAGAATAGTAGCAGCAGCAAAGAGAAGACCCAGGTTTGTACTTAGAATCTGATACTTATTGGATATGTGAACTTGAACCAGTTACTTGATTCCTCTGAGCCTGTTGCCTCATCTATAGAATGAGAATTCTACCTCACAGGATAAAAGGAATGTATGTCAAGTTTTCAGTACCTTATCTGACACAGAGTGGGAGTAAAATAAATAGTATCTACAATTGTTAATAGTATCATCATCAAAGCATTGTTGTGAGGATTAAATTAGGTAGCATCCCTTTAAGAGCATGCGATAATTATTTAATGAACGCCTACTGTGTGCTGGGTGCATCTGTAAACTGAGCAGCATATTCACTGCAACAATGAAGGAACACGCAGAGGATCAGAAATAGGGTTTAAAGAAAGGTGATGTTGAGAGGAGCACAGAAGAATGGAACAAGAGGTGTTGAGAGTCTTACCCCAGTAGGAAGCTACTAATTCCATAGAAGCATGCCCATTGCCCATCGCCACAGGGTATCATAAATATGAGAATGAACTACGTCTACCACCTCATTCAAAGGTAGAGCTGAAAGTCTATAGCTCACCAATGGTGGATCAGCTAGATGAGTTTTACCTAGACATAAAGATCAACATTTTAATCAAACTTTGGAAAAATATTTGCTTTTAAGGTATAAATACTGAGAATGATTAGAGGAGCAATCAGGTTAGAAAACTTATTTTACCCGGTCTTATGGTATTTGGTACCATTTCTTCAAAATGTAAAGGAGACAGGGAAACAACTTGCTTTTCAGAGAGTTTGTTTTGCAAAGTATCTTCAAAAGCATGCCTCACTGGATATGCTAGTTTTTTTTTTTTCCCCCCAATTACCCCTGGAGAAAATGGCTTTAGGCTACTTCCAATAGAGCTAATCCTTACTTTTCTCTGCTCATTTGACATTACCTGGTAAAAATAATATGTCACTTCTCTGTATCTTGCGTATTTACTGTGCAGTTTCTGTGAATGACGTCAAGTAGGCTTTTCAGAGCATTCATTCAGTCTCCTTCAGGGTGATTTGCCTTCCCCAGGCACAATGTTTTGTAAAAGACAACTGTACACTTTCCTCCAGGAAGCTTCACGCTCATTTCATGGAGCATTTTATATATTTCTTCGATATAAAGATATAGAAATGCTGTTACATTCACCTAGGCTATTTGTGGGTCAGGCTTTAGTGGCCTCAAAAATGAGGACACTGTAATACTCTCCTAATGGACAGAGCCACGTCCTTAAAGAATGGCCCCCTTCATTGAAGAGAGGCAGTCCAGTGTTGCAGAACAAGCACTAGACAGGGAATCAAAAGATAGAACTTAAAACTCTAGTTCTATAAAACTAGTTGTATGAACTTCAGACAAGTCATATGACAGCTCTGGATATCTATCATCTCCCTATTTGTGAAGTAGAGATTAGACTACATTAATGCTTAGGTCCTTCCAGCCTTTGCACTACTGTCACCCTAGGTCTGGGACATCTCCTGGCTGGCTCGAGGCACTTAATATTTTGCAAATTTAAGTCTTGAGTGGCAGGAATGAGGTTTTGTGATACTTGATTGAATATTCCTAATGATAAATATTTTAATTTGTGACAAAATCCAATGGTGATCTCTGAAGTTAACAGGAATTTGAAGATAAATATTAATGGGAAACTATGAAGAAAATATGTTTTTTTTTTTTTTTTAGTTGCTAGTACAGTCATATTCCCACAACCTGACCTTGATTGAATGTCCCCCAAATACCTCGTCAACACCCATTTTTCTGAGTGCTATTGAGCTATCTGACCCTTAAACCTACCCAGAAGCACAAAAATGGAAGGTGCTCAGAATGTCCCATCCTTGTCCTAACACTGCATATATTAATGGTTTCTCAATCGTTTATCTGATTGTCCCTTCTTAGAACCTTCACTTACCTAATGATTACCTACGGAATAAAGTCCAGAATCATCAGTATACCATAAAAAGTCCTTTCCAATCTGCTGTCTGCCAAATTGCTCATACGCCTTTTCCATCATCCCTCTGCACATACTTGAACTTTACTACTTTATCTGCAGATATTGACTTGTGCATGTATTTGCTTCTGCCAGGGAGTATGGTCCTAACAGTTTATACAAATAAATCCCTTATGTGTAAGCATTGCACATGCAGTCTCTTTTGTGAGAATGCTGTTCTTTGCTTTCTGTGCCCAGCAAACTTTTACTCAGCCTCAGATCTCAATTTCTTGAGTCTTTCCTAACTCCAAATTCCTCCCCAAGCATTTACCTCACTGAATGGCAATTATTTTTTTTATGCCTTTCTTTTAGACTGTAAACTCCTAGACAATAGGAACAATGGCTTATTTATATCTGCATTTTCTGCACCTAGCATGGCTGACACAGAAAAGATTCTTGTAAACATTTTGGTGAATAAGAAGAGGGAAGTGAAGTCTACTTAAGTGAATATCCACTTTATACTCACCTCTTCTTTGAAACCCTCCTTGATTTACCCTCACTAATCCCCAGGCACTTCACGTTCCAGTTTTTCTATTTCACTCTTATCTTTATGTATTTGGGTTCAACTATGTTTGCCAACACTTGTGCTTTCTATATTTCATTTCATTTATTTTCATTAGACCATATTTTCTATATACTTTGTCTTTTCATACAGCTCCCCCCATGTGACTGTTTCAATAAAGCTGTAAATATTTCAATATGAATGTTACTTGTTTTGTGTTCCTGCCTTTTTATATTCATATTATCTATTTTGTCTATAATTAGATAGGAAGAGATGTTAAAAAATCATTTTGCTACAGCAACTTAGCAGAAGTACTGAATAAATATTTAATGATGGCAATGTGGATTCACTACAATATACAGAATGAAAATAAAGCAATTGCCACAATCATGCAATGTAAATCTCCGCTACAAAGATTCGTTGCCACTGAAATAGCTCCCATACGATATCTTACTTTTTTGCTAAGGCTTTAAAGGTTTAAATGAGTTCCTGAATTTTAACTTTAATTCCAAGGCCACACAAGTAAGTCACTGGGCTTCGTTGTGCCATCAGCCTAATGTTCTAAGAATAGGAATGGATTGTTCCCGATCTTAGGTTCAATTCTCGGCTCTAAAGGAATTTCTGTGGCTTTACATACAAATTATATACAGCTAGTCTTCCTTATTCCTTCAATGTGTTCTTCCTCAAATTTACCCCTCTCCCTGGAAACTCTTGCCAGATTAATTTTCCCAAGACTATCCTTCATCATCTCACTCAACCAAGATAAAAACGTTCGATGTTAGATCCATTGAAGGGAGATGGATACGTTGAAATAGTTATACCATAGTATGGTAAACACTGTAGGGATGGATACATTATTCATTCAAGAAATATTTAATGAGTCTTTACCAGTCCTTGTAATGTGCTCGTTACTGGGGTATAGATTGGTTTGGTCCCTGTCTAGGTGTTTGGGAAGACTTGCAAGGGAGATATATCAGCTGTTGGCACTTAAAGGTGAACTAGGAATTTACTACTTCATTCAAATGTCTTAATAATTCCTTACATCTGTGAATTCATCTATGAATTCAAAGTCTCTCTCTTTTTCTCTTTTCTCCAGAGCAAAATATAATAGTACCGGAAAGCAAAATGGCAAGGATTAAAATTTTAAAGCAAAACAAAATAACAAAGGAGAACCCAAAACTTGGTCTAGTATACGAAACTTTGAGTTATATATATTCTAAATATTTTAGCACCTTTTGGTAAAAATTTTTTTAACATAAGTAAATTTGGGGAACACAGTACTTTAAAGAAAGAGCTAAACTGCTAAAACATGTCTTGGTCTAATCCTAGGACAAGGACTCAGTGATGGGCAAAATTGAAAGGATTGACAGGGTACTCATCTGAAATACTAACAGCAGTTCTGCCTGCAGTGGAAGTAAGGGAGCTAAAGGCAAAGTTATACGAATATGGTAATTGGAGTCTTTACTCGGTGTGTTAAATTAGTGTATCACCGGTATGTACGTGGGAAGTTTGGTGTGTGGAGGGGATGTGCACAGGGAGGATTATTGTTATTCTTCACTTGGCTGAGTTTAAATGGAAGGACTCGAACAGAGAGTAGGAAAATCAACATTTCTATCTTCCTTTGGGAAATAACAGAACTAGCCAACAAGATCCAATTAACACACATGGAAGTCAAGGGACCATTTTATAGTAATTCAGCCTTCTTAATCTCATGTTCACTAAACCCAAAATTGTCCACTCAATCCAATAAGGCATCCCCAATTTCCTTCCTATGTTAATTGCATTCTGTGTTATAAAATACAGGATAGTAGAGGAACAGGGTAAGATAACATTTATTAAGAAGCTGAATCTTAAGATGGCACAATCATGTACACAAATTGTATACTTTATTTTATTTATATGTAATGCTATTATAACCCCCCAATATTGTCTTTAATTTTAATTTTTTCAGCATTTTATTAGACACGTTTTAAAAGTCAGTACAATGTTGAAAGAATAATATAATGAACACCCATACTTTCTGGATTCAACAATTGTTAACCATATGCCAAATGTGTATTATCTATCTTTCTATTTATGAAATTATCTTATCTGTTAATTTATCTTCCCTGATCTATGCAGATAGTAGAATTCACAGAACCATTTGAAGGTAACTTGCAGACAGAATGACTTCAATATTTATCTCCTACATAACCATAACAGCATTACCACACAAAAGACAACTAATAATTACTTCTTAATGTTATTAATATCCAGTTCATATGCAAGTTCCCCAACTATCCTCCTCAATTGTTTATAGTAATGTTTTTTCCGAAACCAGAATCCAATCATGGTTCATGAATTATATTTGTATCATATCTTTAGTATGTTTTAATCTAACCATCTCCTCAACTTTTTCCCATAACACTGAGCTTTCCCCCCACTTTTATTTTGAATAATTAAAAACCTACAGAAAAGTTGAAAGAACAGGAAACAAACACCATTATACAACTTTACCTTATTCACCAATTGTTAGCATTTTGCCACATTTGCTCTCTGTAGCTCACTTGCTCTAAATCTATTATTTCTTCCACAGGCCATTTTTCTATGTTTCCCTTCATTGTCTTAAGATGTTACTTATGTGAATGCAGAATGACTTAATACGTTTCCCTTAGAATAAGGAGTTAGTATAAAAATCAACTCTAAGGATGGCAAATGTTCTCTTTCAGTTTTTAAAAAAGTACCAACATTCTCTTCGATGTCCGCATTTGGTCAAAAGGAAACCCTTCAAATTGGCTCTCATGTTCTGGAACTTTTCCTGCCCCAGATATAAAATTAGTCATCTCTCCAAGGAACTCTGGCTCCTTTCGGTGGAAAATGATAATTAGAAAGCAAGATCTTGGTGCTAGTTATGTTCCTGACTACTGGGGTGTTGTTTCTTAGGCCCTCTTAGTGAACAGATAGGGAATATATATATTTTTTCGAATGTCATGAGTAGATAATGATATTTCCAATTCAAATCTAACATTACATAGTATTTCCTTAAAATTCCTTGACTTTATAACTCCTTTCTCTTACACTAAAAATGTTTGTTTTCTTAATAATATTTTTACTTATTTGCTTTATTCTACATTATACACCAAATAGCTTCAAAATTATAACACTAATAATACAAATAAACAATGAAACTATTGAATAAAATGCAGGGTTTTTGCAGTTCAACTTTTTTCCTTAGAATGCACTCAAAATAAGATAAACTGTATTCAAAAGTCACCTGAAATAATTATTTTCTCTTTGGGATTAAATTAGTAGTCTGATACACAGGCTAGGTTGTTTGAATTTGTTTGCATTGTTAGAATTTATTGTTTTCTTTCCCTTAAATTTTATTTATTTTGTATATTTACGTGATTCAGAAGTAAAAACTGTGGTAAAAGATATAGCAGAGAGATATTGCTTCCATTTTTTCCATTTCTCCCATTCCCCTGTAGGTGTAGTCATATATAATTCATTGTCCAAGCAGGATACTTTTGAGAAGGAAATGGATTACTTAAAATAATTATAATTCATAATTTTTGAAATACTAAAGTATTGACTGAAGCCTAATTTTATCTTATCAGAGGACACGTAAAATAGTCACACACTAAAGCAATTCTTTAAAAGAACATCTAAAAGTCTTTATATACTAAAAATAACATATATATGTGTGTAATAAAGCAAGTTTAAAAATAAAAGATTCTATCCTGGACAAAATGATTTTCATTGGTGGGCTTACATTGTTACCAATTGTTATTATTTTCTGTTTACCACTTGGCATCTCTTACCACAAAAGTAATGAAGTGTGTGTGTGTGTGTGTGTGTGTGTGTGTGTGTGTGTGTTTATTCTTTTCTTCCTTTCTAATGAGATAAAAACATCTTGCTTGCTATTTCACTTATTAAGTATACTTAAAATTATTCCATAACAGTCTACAGAGATCTTCTTCATTCTTTTTTATAACCACATAGCACCTTATTGGGTAGATGACCATGGCTTAGTCAATAAATTCCTTGTTGATTGGATATTTGAAATTCTTCAGTGTCTTGCTGTTATATACAATGTTGTCACAAATAACCTTGTGGATATGCTCTTTAGTATTTATAGAGGCATGATTGTAGTGTAGTTTCCTAGAAATGAGATTTCTGGATTGGAGGGAAAACACATATGCAATTTTGTTAGGTACTGTCAAATGCACTGTCATAGGAGATCTAACGCTTTGTACTCCCACTAGCAATTATATGAGAATCCCTGCTTCTTTTGTCAACTAGGTTGTTATCAAACTTTGGAATTTTTGCCAATCAAATAATAGGAAAGAGTATCTTAGTAGAATTTTACTTCTCTTATAAGTGATGTTAAGCGTCTTTTCATATGTTTGAGGGTCTTTTGTCTTTCTTTTTGGGTGCAGTCTGTTCATGTCTTCTGTCCACTGTTCTCTTGGGCCTTTGCTATTTTTCTTCCAGATTTCTAGAGGTTCTTTCTATGTTAAAGTATTAGATCTTTGTGCCTGTGAACTAAGTTGCAAGTATATTTTTACAGTTTGTTATTCATATTTTGAAAAATGTAAATATATACATGTGTATGGTTTTATTGCTCATATTATATATACACACATACATATGTATGTATATATGTTATTGCTTGTGGATTTTGAGTTATATTTACAGAAGCTTTCTGCTCTCTTATGTTTTAAGGAATTAATCATGTTTTCCTCTTTTTTTTTCTTTTTTACATCCAGCTCTCAGATCCATTTGGAATTCATTCTAGTGTACAGTGTGAGGTACTGATCTAATTTTTTCTTTTTCCATGTGACTATCCAGTTGTCTCAATACTATTTTAAAATTTATTTTTTTTCTCACTGATTTGAGATGTCACTTTATCATACACCAAATCAATGTATATATTTGGGTCTTTTTCTCAACCTTTTTTTTTGTACTTTAAGTAACTGTGCAAATATCATACTGTTTTAATTGTGGATAAAAATAGTCTCCAAAGGTCAGAAGAGATTATGGTTTTCCCAAGGTCAATTTATTGAAAAAAAAATTAGAGCCAGGATTTGATCCATGGCAACCCTATGTTTGTATGATTTAAATAAGCTTCTAAGCAGCATCGTTATCTCAGTTAAATAAGTTATCTGATATAGTTATCTTATCGATAATAAGTGGTGGTGTTTGGTAGTTGTAAACTACAAAAATTAGGGGTGCAGAGTAGTTTTTGTAGCACAAAATGATGATCTTGTTAAAAGTCTTCTGACCCCTTTCCTAATATATGGATTATCCTATAGTCTAATTCCAAAAGCTCTTGAAGAACCCTTTACTTCCAGAAGTAGGATTTTATATGCATACATACTATTAGAGTATATATGGCAAACTTAGAGCTGATCTGAGTGGTAATGGACATGGGGGGTAGGGGGAGAGAGTCTCTATTATTGTCTCTTATGACCCACATTCTAATGTCCATGTAATGAGAATCCCTATGATGAATGCATTATTTTATAAATGTGAAAAAAAAAACCCACTAGAAAATAGATATGAGGCAAATAAATGCTGTTTCCCTAGTGTTGCGCAGTTTAAAACAAAAACAAAAGCCTACTGGCAGAAGCCATCTGGTCCTGGCAACCTTCCCGGTTAAACACTTTTAATTGCTTCTATGATCTTGGTGGGTTGATGTGCCATGGTTTATGGGGATTTGGGAGAACTGACCTTTACGAAGTAATCACAGTTCGTTGTACAAAAGAACTCCGAGTTACCAAAGCAGGCAGCATATCCTGCTGTGGGGCTGTGGTAATAAAAATGGATCGATGTGTGATGGTGTCCTATTTGGAATAACTTCACTGCAATATTCTAGATATAAGGCCATGCCAACAGCTAAAAACATTCCACCTGGAATGTTCTGTGAGTTTTGGCAGTGATCATAAATCTAGTAGGGTCTGTAAGTGAGATTTGTTTATTGTTAGTCACTCTTCTGACACCAAGTCTCTTTTCTGTACATCATCTTGAATTTTTTATTGAAATATAGTTGATGTACAATATTATGTTAGTACAGGTGTACTACATAGTGATTTGACATTTGCATACGGTATGAAATGATCATCATGCTAAGTCTAGTAATCATCTGTCCCCATACAAAGTTATTAAAATATTATTGACCATATTCCTTATGCTGTATATTATATCCCCATGGTTTATTTATTTTATAACTGGAGAATTATACCTCTTAATCCCCTTCACCTATTTCCCCCAACTTTCTACCCCCTCCTCTATGGCAACAGCTTGTTTGTTCTCTGTATCTATGAGTCTGTTTTCCTTTTTCCATTTTAATTTTGTTTATTTTTGTGTGTTTGTTCTGCTTTTTAGTTTCCACATATTAGTGAGATCTTATGGTATTTGTCTTTCTCTGACTTATTTCACTTAGCATAATATCCTCTAGGTTCATCCATGTTGTTGCAAATGGCAAAATTTTTTTAATGGCTGAGTAATATTCCATTTTGTGTGTGTGTGCGTGTGTGTGTACGTGTGTGTGTGTATCTCACATCTTATCCATTCATCTATTTTGGGAGAAGACATTTTCTGATACAGCATTGATTGGTATTTATTTTCCCTATCTATTTTTAATTTCATTCAGAATAAGTTTAGCTCAAGCTCTGGAATTATCACCTCTTTCTCTTGTACCCTTCCTCCTCCTCTTCAAACTTCTCTGAAATTTCTGAAGAGAATGGGCCATACCCTAACCCCTTGTTCCTGAGCTATCCTTATTCAGAGCAGCTGTGTTCTCAGAGGATGCATCCAATGAGGAATGCTGTAATAATGTGATTCTGTCCGAGGGACAGAGACTGTGTGGTAATAGAGAAAAGAAAATTGCACTGGGAAGTAGAGAGCAAAGTCTGTGACCTGGCTTGGCTCCTGGGTGTGACCTTAGACAAGACCTGAACCTCTCTGAGACCTAGATCTTTCATCTCTAAGGCAAGTGGGCTGGCTCAGAGATCTCTAGTCTTTTTTCTCTTCTGACATTCTATCTCTTTGAAGGTTTGTAACCAATAAAAGTAAATTGGGACATTATATAACAAATACCTACCCCCATTTATGCATCTCACAGTTCCCAGAGTTAGCCCTTATGTTGCTGGGATTTGGTACAATATTCTTTCTTTGTAGCAAAAACGATCAGGTGTGTGACTTTTATGGATGGGGCTGCTGAACTCTTTGTAGATTCTGTGACTGTTCCTACAAAGATAGGGGCCAGTTGTTAAGCAGGACAGTACAGTAACAGTTCTGCTCAGCTGAAGTTAAAGTAAAGACACTTTATTGAAATTTTGCATTTCTAATCCCTAGTGGGTGATGATGTGGTCATTTCCACTTCAGCATTAAAGCAAAGAAAAAGTAAAAAGTATTACATAGTTAAGCCATTTGTAATTCTGATTTATGTGGAACCAAACTGACATCCCTCTAAATACAAATAAATATTTTGCCCTAAGTGTAGAGAAATGATTAATCATGACTTTATAGCTTGTGCAAGAAGGATGACTGTATTCGCTTGTTAACATTGGGTCATTTCTCCGTTGTTGGACAAGTAGTACATTGGAGAGGTTGAATAATGTTTCTGCTTTCTAGAAAATTAGATTTATATGTATGTCTAAAAACACAGCTGTCATTATATCTGTCAGTTAATTTCAGCTCTTGCATATATTTATTTGCACTATTAAATAATCATGGGAAAAAAGTTTTTAAAAATATTATTTTATAGTTGTTAAAGAGAGTATCTGAGGAAAACAGGGATATGGGACCTCTTGCAATCACTTCCAGGAAGGCTGTAAGTGGTTCAATTTGTGGTTAGAGTTCCTGACTGCTTGGGAGTCATTTTGATAAGTGGGAGCTTCACCTCTCTGATGGGTAAGAAGTCTGTAAGAAAATGCTGATATTATTAATTGCAGATCATAGAATTTTAGAGGTAATAAAGACCTGTGGGGTCATTCAGCTCAGTCTGTTTACTTCACTGATGAAGAAACTGAGGCATAAAGAAGTTAAAACTCTGTTCAACATTAGTGACTATTTTGAGGGGAACTAATTTGAGAGCTATATGATACCTAAGTTGATTCTGTGTATTGTATAAATATTAAGTTTTCGTTCTTGGAATGCTTATCTAGTACATCCTCCAAGTATAATTTGTTATTTGTTAATTTATTTGTTCACTTTATAAATTTAATATTATCTGGATGTCAAAACAGACAAGTGTAAAAATAATATGACCTATTCTCATTAATAAGTAAGAATGATTAGATTCTAAATAAAATACACCCAGCAAAAATTAAAATCAATTGAAGAATCATCTATGAAGGATAAGTGGAAATGAATCCCTGGAAGGCAAAGGTGGTTTAATTAGAAATCTATTATCATAAATCATAACATCTAAAATTAAATAAACAAAAAAGTATCATTCTAATATATGGTAAAGGCATTTGATAAAATCCAACACTCATCCTGACAAAAACTCTTAGAAAACTAAAAATAAAAGGCTACATATTTAACTTTGTAAATAACAGCTATCCCAGACTTACAATCTTTTTCATACTTAATGTTGAAAGACTATAAGAATCCCCATTAAAGTTGGGGGAAAAGAAAGATAATTGTTGTTAGTGTTATGCTTTAACATTATTTGAAATTTCTGAGCACTGAAATATAACATGAAACAGAATGAGACATATCCAATGGAAGATTAATTCCTTTTTCTTCCCCCAAAACTTGAGATGCACCTAATATGACAGGTATTAAAAAAAAAATCAGTTGCTTCCCTAATTACTCCAATAAAGAAAAAATATAGTTTTAAATATTCCATTAGCAATAGCAGCAGAAAGTACAACATACCTAGGAATAACTCTAGTACCATCTATGCAGGATATAGATGAAGAAAACCATACAATTTTACTGATTGATGTCAAAGGGTATTTGAATAAATGATAAGTTAACCCATATTCCTGCATATGAAATGTGAAATTGAAAAAAAATTAAAAATTTTCAATATTTAATACAATTCATCCCAGACCAAATAATAAAGTATTTAAACCTAACAGAAGGATTCTATGTTTGCTTAGACTAATAAATGGATGGTAAGAGTAATGTTAGTTGTCAAAGGGTAGAATAATGAATGCACTATTTGTCCTACTGCACATATGCATTAATAGCATACATTAATAAGCATTACAAAGCTGTAACAATTTAAAAATGGTGCAGTGCTGACACAAGAACTGGCAGACAGGCCAATTCAGTAGAATGGCTAACTGTGAAATAGAGCTTAGTGTAAACAATAATGTCATATAGGATGAAGGAATGAATACAAATCGAAGAAAGAACAGAGAGAGTATTCAAAACTTGGTGTTCAGAAAGCTGATAATTTGCTAAGAAACAAAGTTAGAGCCATTCTATATTGGTATAAAGAGTAGTTAAGAGAACAGGCTCTAGGGGCTGACAGAGTTCAAACAAACACCAGCTACATCACTTACTTAGTCACGTAACCTTGGATAAGCAAATCGATCTCTCTGAACTTTAGTTTCCTCACGTATAAAAAGGGACAGTAGTAGTTATTTCCAATAACTATTAATATAAGTAATAGTTATAAGGAGGTTATGGGAATTAACTAGGCGATAATTCATATAGATAATTTAGTATACTGTTTGCAAATACTCTTCACTCAATAAACATGATCAGTTATTTCTGTCAGACACCAAGGTGATTACATATGTATTAATGGGCTAATGTAAAAATAAAACCATGAAAAGTCCATATTTAACTGGTCTTAGTTTTGAGAAGGACTTTCTAATCATAAATACAATCGAAGAATTCACAAAGAAAAAAATAGATGTGACTACATAAGAATTTTAAAATACTACGTTTAAAATATGAAGAGCTGCAAAGCCGCAAATAAAACAGTTATATGTAAACTATAAAGAGCTCTTACAAATCAGTATAAAAATCAGCAACATCCTAGACAATTAACAAATATTAAGATAAATTCAAATAAGTTTCTTAACATTCTAAATCAATATTTAAAGCAACGTAAATAAAAAATATGAATATGCATCAAATTAGGAAAAGAATATGGCAGTGCTCCAGTTGCCAAGAGTGTGGGAAGATGATCACTCCATGATTCTGCTGGACAGGATTTATATCATGTAACATTTTGGAAGGCACTTTGGCAACACTTTATAGAGTCTCAGAATGCTTTCACCATTTTAGTCTTATTCTAGGAATTCATCCTAGGGAAATAATCAGAAAAGCAAATAAACATTTTTGTGTACTTATTTTATCATAACATTGTTTATAATAGTGTGCACATCCATGAAATGGAATAGCATGCAGCCAAAAGAAATCATGTATTTGAAGCATATTGAATGGTGGTCCAGTTTCTCACAATAATGGCTAAAACATTATGCAATTTATTATCAGTAATCACACTAGTAGCTACATTTATCACTACATCTGCATCTAAATGTGCACCTATATACAGAAGGAAATATACCAATTTTCTAGGTAGATACCAGAATTACAGGTAAATTTTACTTTTATTTTATGTTGTGTATTTTTAGGTTTTCTACAATAATTAGCAGCACTTTTACCATCTGAAAAAAATAAGACAAATAGTTGAAATATAGATGGCATTCTGTTTGTCTCTGTTTTTTTGGAAGGTAATACTTCACATGTGATGTGACAACTTGCGTTTATGAGATTTTGTTGTATTTCGTCAATTTTGCATGGATTTCATTTTAAATTTAACCTTTGGAAAATTAATATTAGACTTTCTTTTTAGTTTGTAAAACTTGGGAGTGAAGAACAAAACTGAGGTTATGAAATTGCTCTCAGAAACACCTGGAAACATCATTCAGTGTTGTATTCTGTTTAATGTTCAGTGCCCTTTCACAGGGAGCTAAGAGAAATATGAGTCTTGGCATATGTTATTTTTGCATGAAAGCTTACCAAAATCCCTGGTGTATTTCAATTGCAGGAGTGATAGGCAATAGCATTTTTTTGTCTCTGCCATACAGTTTGGCATTTGATTACAGTTTAGTGCTTCATAATGTACTGTCTTTGGAATTTCTCCATCTTATGAACTCTCAAAGTATTTAATCTTTTTATTCAATTTTAGCACATTTTACTCCATTTATCAAGTTTTTATTTATTGAGCAAGTTTTATCTTGTAGTAAATCCTACTTCTTCTACCAGACTGTAAACTCCTTGAAGTCGGGAACTATATCTTATTCACTTCTATACCTCCTGGACCTCACCCAGAATATCTTGCACATGAAGGTAGTAATTTGTTACATGAATACATAGAATAACTGAGAAATAACTATTTAATATATTGCCTTCTAATTGTTTCAGATTCTATTTTTTCTCTGCCAAAATTGGAAGTTTCAGGAGAGCAAAGCCTAGGATGTCACATACTATTTTTGCACCTAATACCTGCTAATAAACTCAGAAGTATTGCCCACTTAAATTGTTTAACCTTTTGTTTTGCAAAGTAAGTTTAGATGAAATTATCTGAACATGGCTTATTATCACAACTAGTACTTAACCTTAAACAATGAGCAAGGATTTACTTAAAGATTTTGCTTTTGTTTTTAGCCTAATTTATGATAACAAGTGGTTGTTACTTAAAGCTCCATCATTTCCACTTATCACTTCCAAATATTTGATAAGTACCTATAATGGACCAGGCATCATTCAAGCTAGTAAATAAAAAAGGTAAAATTCCCTGCCTTCATAGAACTTGCATTCTAATGAGGATGGTGGGAGAGGAAATAAATAAGTGAAAATGATGTTAGGTGCTGATAAATTTAGTTTTGAAAAATAAAAAGGGAACAACCAAAAAAAAAAAGCTTCATTGGAAAAGTGTCATTTTAGCAAAGACTTGAAGGAGGTGAGGGAGTGATCCTATGGCTATCTCAGAATGAGAATTCCAGGCAGAAGCTAGTGCAAGTCACGAGACCTGAGGAGGGTGTGCTCTTGGTATATTTAAAGCACAAGGACCAAAAAACAGTGACCCATTAGAAGATCTATACCGAAAGGTATAGAAGATCTATACCGAAAGGTTTAGAAGATCTGTACCTGACTTTGCAAAGTTGTGATGAGGTATAAACTGCATGTAAAGCACTTAGCACAAAGTCTTGTACATATCAAATAATTGATAAGTATTATTTATCATCATTATTTGAATTACATAAGCTAGACTCTTAGAACATTGCTAGAAAAAAGCACCATACACTGATGTCTTTTTAGGGTGAAAACATGTCTGTGTCAAGCCTACTTGATTCTAATACATTATTTCCTTGCATAACTAACTACTTGCTATGTATTCTTTATTTCTGGTGGATAACTACTTATTCATGTTTCTAAATAAAATTATTTAAAATGTGTTCGTGGAGCTTCCGTGAATGAGCTGAGGGAGTTTGAATTTGTCCTATCCAAATGCCCAGAGATATCTGGCATGGGATTGCTCAGCAGGCTTTTCATGCAAAGTTACAGTGCTGAGGTAAAGGCCCTGCTGCTCAGAACCCAGTGTTCCATACTGCCTTGGTGATGGTTATGGTCGCTCTCATAGACATTAGGTCTTACAGACATCCTCAGCGTGAGCCAAGTTCCCTTAATGGATGTGCTGGAAAGAGCTCAGTGTTACTGAGTCAAGAATGTAATTTGAGCTGTGCCAACTGGAAACAAATTGATCATTTTGGCCCACATACCTGAATCTGAAGAAGCCCTTCCCCATCAGGGAAGACTTTCCAACATGATGCAGTTAAATTCCCAAATGTTCCTGGATATGGAGTCCTAATTTAGATTCGCTGTTAAGCCCTTGAATATATTTTCAAATATGCCCTTTTAAATGCTCAATGGAAAATGGGATGAGGTTCTAGTATGTATCGTTGCATGCATGATCCTTAGTGACATTTTCTTTTTATTCCTTCCAAATTGGGAAAACAATTGCAAATAATTTCCTTGCATTTGGACAAAGAAAGGGAGCCCAAAGTATTCCCAAGATCTCTTGGAGTAGTTCGTCTGTCAAAGATTGCTGAGATTACTAGTTTATAGACTTTGAAAACTTTGTTTCCTAAGCAACAGCGAAAAATAGAGTCAAAGTCAATTTCTGAAGTCAAAATTAAGTACCATGGTTAAGTCTGTTTCTATACCAAAACCAAACTAGATAAAATGGAAAAGAAAAACAGAATTAATTGGGTTTTCTTAAATTCTTTATTGATCCACTTGCAATGCAGGCCAGACAGGAACATATAGCCAAAATACTTTCACTGTTCCTAAAATGTTAAATGGTGTCAGAAATGGACAGGTGTGAAATTTCATTAGGAAAATTGCTGTAGGTGAGAGGGAAGAGAAGAACAGAAGTTAGGTAGAGATAGAATAAAAAAATTAAAAATAGAAGTTTTGGCTAAATTGTCCTAGTTTCTGCTTCTTTTCTTCATTATTTCATACTTCTTTATTATGAAGTCATTTTGTCTGTTTTAAACCTTCCCATTTTAAGAAAACCAAATACATTCAAGATTTAGATGACAAGCATCCTTTTATGTCTTGTTTTAATAACTTTATTGAGGTATAATGACATATGATAAACCACATGTTTAAAGTGTATAATTTGATAGATTTTGACATATGTCTCCATCTGTAGATCCATCACCATAATCAAGATAGTGAACACGTCTACCATCCCCTAAAGTTTGCTTGTGTTTTTTCATAAACCTTCCCTCCTCTCACCCTGTCCAGTACCAGTCAACAACTGATATGCTCTGTGTCACTAAAGATTTGTTTACATCTTCTAGCATTTTATATGAATGGAACCATAATGGAATCATATGGTATGTGCTCTTTTAGTCTGGCTTATTTCACTTAGCCTGATTATTCTGGGATTTGTCCATGCTTTTGCTCATACCAATAGCATTCCTTTTTATTGCTGAGTAGTATTTCATTGTATGAATATAATACAGTTTGTTTATCTATTCATCTGTTGATGGACATTTGGGGTTTTTTCCCCAGTTTTTGGCTATTGTGAACTCTATACACTATCTTTAAATGAACATATGTTTTCATTTATGTTGGGTAAATGCCTAGGAGTAGAATTGCTGGGACATGTTGTAGATACACGTTTAACTTTTCAAGAAACTGCCAAACTTTTCCAGAGTGGTTATGCTATTTTCCATCCCCAAAGTGACTATTCCATTCTACATTTGCACACTTATCTCTCTCACTGGCTGGACATTTTCCTGAGTTCAGTTGGCTGTAAGAACATATCTATTTCCTCTATCTTCACCATGAGGATAGCTCCCAAATTTATGCCTGTAGTTATCAATCTTCCTCTGGATCTTCAGCTCTGCAATTCGAACTGCGAATTAGCTAATCATCTACTTTACTAGTACTTTTATGAGACTATGAAGATGGCTTACTGGATCCATGCCCTAGCTCAGTTCCCCTGAATTCTCTTTCCTTTGGCAGAACCCAGGGTAGAGCTGCTTCCTGGCATGATTTCGCCCTATCATGAATAA
Source organism: Lipotes vexillifer (assembly GCF_000442215.2). NCBI lineage: Eukaryota > Metazoa > Chordata > Mammalia > Artiodactyla > Lipotidae > Lipotes > Lipotes vexillifer. Next base: position 1,106,302 of record NW_006784622.1, on the reverse strand, counting down.
AACCTCTCTTTAACTCTTTTCAACTCCTGTGAGACAGAATGGAACTCTCACGAAGATTTCACTGAATACTTCACCAAAGACATCAAGGGATATGAACACAGAGAATAAGAAGAGGGTTTTCTGATCCCTCACACAGCTAGCATGCTCATAGGAGCTAAAGTCCCTGCCCCAGGGAAAAAGGACTGGTACCAAAGGACTGGCACCCTGCCCCCGTCTGTAGTCAGGAGAGGGGATTCTGAGGCAGACCTTAGCTGAATTCACACAGTGCCACTGTTAGTTGAGTGACCTCCAGAAAGTTCCTTAACTTCTCTGAGTCTAAGTATGTGTAGACTGGAGCCACCTCATAGAATTCTTTTAAGATTGAATAAAATAAGTAAGTGTTTGACTCATATTAAATACTTGATGTTAAATTTGATAAGCATTTTAACCATATAAAATCCAATACAAGCCTTAGATATCTGTATGTACCTTGACTCCAGTGATCTTTTGACCCCTACCTTATCTTTTATTCATTGATCTTATCTTTTTTCTGGTTATCACCTCTCTCCTAGCTTTACTACTTTTCCTACCTAGTTTAAATCTGGTAGAAATTCATTCTAATCACTTCTATTGCATAAATTCTCAACTTTCTTGTATTACTTTCACTTTGTCCCCTGTTTTCACAGAATTCACCATTCAGTAAGGAAACTATATATTAAATAGGCAACTGTAAATGTTGCAATGCTCAAGGACTTGGTTTTGAGCTTTTTCACTAACTCAGCTAGTGATCATGGCTTTATATACCAGCTATATGCCAATATCTTCTTTGAAATGCTAGACCTGTATATCCAGCAGTTCCCTTGATGTCTCCACTCAGATGTCTAAAAATATCTCAAAATTAACATGTCCAGGACCAAACTTCTTATTTTTCCCTAGAAACCTGCTCTATCCACAAAATTCATTTCAGCTGGTGGTAAATGTAGCCTTCTAGTTGCTCATGTCAATAGTTCTGGAGTCATCCTTGCTCCTCTCTTTCTCTCATACCCATATCCACTATCTTAAAAATATGTCCAGAACCCAACCATTGTTTTTTATTTCCATGTGCATTAGTTTTGTCCAAGCTACCATTACCTTTAAACTTGATCATTGCAATACTTTTTTAATTATTATCTCTGCTTCCAGCCTTGACCCCCTACAGTCAAAATTTTCAAGACAGCAGCAAGAATGACCTTATTAAGACATTATTCATATCGTGTTACTACTCTGAAATTGCTCCCAAACTCATTCACAGCAAAAGCCGATTTGCCCACAATAGCTTATGAGGCTTACAAGTTCTATTTTCCACATTCTCCCTTCACTCACCTCTCTACCTTTCTGATCTTATTTTATACTGTCTTTCTTCTCACTCTGCTTCAGCTACTCTGACCTCCATACTGTCATCAGACAAGCCAACCATAGTCTTTCGCGTGGAATATTCATTTCCCATATATCCTTCTAGCTTACTCTCATTTCCTTAAGATCTCTACTCAAGAGTGACTTTTTCAATCAGGTTTACCTCAATCAGCCTATCAAAAAATTTAACCACTCTAACACTTTTTATTCCATTTATCTGTTCTACTTTTTCTTTAGCTTGTATCAATATTTAATAGATGATATGTGTTGCTCTTTATCTTTCTTATTTCCTCCCTACACTAAAATGTAAACATGAGGTAGGGATTGTTGTCTGTTTAGTTCATTGTTATATTCCCATTGCTTAGAAATACGGTGGGTGCATAGTAACCCTCAAAAATGTTGAATGAATGCATGGAGGAAGGGTTTTTTTTTTTTATTACTTTGCTTACTTGACATATATACTCCTATCTTTTCCAGAGCCATCACAACTTGAACAGATCTAAAAATTAACACATCATTACCCCTTTCACTTTTTACATGGATGTAGAAATCCCCAAGGCACAGGTTAAACCTCCTAGAATACACTGAAATAGAAAATGTCAACAACACTTCCTTTAAAAAAAAATCCTCTGCTTTAGAGGAGCTTACAAAGAACCCTCACGTGGACACTACTGACCACGAGGAATAATCAACAAATTATATTAAATCTCTAAGAAATATATATATATATATATTAAATCTCTAAGAAATTCATTAGTGAAAATTTCATAAGAGACTACAAAATAAGAATGCTTAAAATTATAATGAGGGGCTTCTCTGGTGGTGCAGTGATTAGGAATCTGCCTGCCAATGCAGGGGACACGGGTTCCAGCGCTGGTCCGGGAAGCTCCCACATGCCGTGGAGCAACTAAGCCCGTGTGCCACAGCTACTGAGCCTGCACTCTAGAGCCCGCGGGCCACAACTACTGAAGCCCGCGTGCCTAGAGCCCGTGCTCCACAACAAGAGAAGCCACGGCAATGAGAAGCCTGCACACCACAAGGAAGAGTAGCCCCCGCTCACTGCAACTAGAGAAAGCCCGCGCACAGCAACAAAGACCCAATGCAGCCAAAAATAAATTAAAAAAATAAATTTTAAAAAATTATAATGAGACAAGGGGAGAAATAGAAAGTAAAATGAAAGAAGGGGATACTCTAAAGCAAATGCTTCCTTTGTCTTAGAGGTATCTCCAAGTTCCCTGGGCTCGAATCTCCAGCTACTTTTGACTTCAAGTGCTCAGCCTAGCAAGAACCTGTCACATTTTTACAGATTCTATCTCCTTCGTTATTCCTTTTTTTATTCATGTATTTAGAAAAATTGTTTCAGAGCGCTTATTACGCACCAGGCACTTTGTTAGACACAGGAGATACAATGGTGAAAACACAAGCAAGTTCCCTACTTTCCTGGAATGTTCCACAAGGAAAGCAAGGAAAATATATATACTAAATAGATCATCGTCAGTGTGACAAATATTGTGAAAAGTAATGTATTGTGTTAAGGGACTGAGTCAGGGATCCAGATCTCATCTAAGGTGTCAAGAAAGAATGTTTCTTACATTGCTTCTTGCCTTTTTCCTACCATCATCACCCTAAGACCCTCATTATCTCTTCTGCCTCCATCGTTCTGCCGACTCTCCAACTCTGACCATATTTGTCACGATTAAGTGTTTATTGGCATTCTCTAATTACAGTATGGCTACAGCCTTTTCTTCCTTCTTTCCCACTGTTCCTCAAACACATCTCATGTTTTCCAACCTTTTTACTTTTACTCATGCTGTTTCAAGCAATACATATACTTTTTGTCTTGATCTGTTTTCTCAGCGCCAACTCAAATTTCCTTTCTTATTGAAAGTCTGTCTTCTCTACTCCAGCACGTGGGCTAGTGAATATTATCTGAACTCACAGCACTTGCCCCTTCTTTATTTATTTTTATTTCATCATAAGGTATTGCATGATATTTTTTGTACTGTTACACTCTGTCTTAAAGACAGGAACATTGAAGACCAGACAAGTTTTGAAAATCAAGAATTAAGGGAGGAGCAAACCAGGATTAAGTTACTTAATGTCTTAGAAATATCACTTTCTAATATATAAAAGATAGATAATGTTATCTGACTCAGAGATTTCTTGGGATGATCAAATGAGATGAGACTATTTCCTAAAGTGTGGTTTACTGAAGATGGTACATGGCAAACATTTAAAAAATACTTATACTTTAATTTAAATTAGAAAAGAAAACATGGAACTAGAATATAAACCATCAATTCTCTTTTCAAAGAGAATTGTGGTTTACTTAAGATGGTACATGGCAAACACTTAAAAAATACTTATACTTTAATTTTAATTTAAATTAGAAAAGAAAAATTAGAACTAGAATATAAACCATCAATTCTCTTTTCAACTAGACTTTATAAATTATTTCTGGTTTTTATTTTACTTTTTAATATTATTATTATTATTATTTTTTTTTTTTTTGTGGTATGCGGGCCTCTCACTGTTGTGGCCTCTCCCATTGCGGAGCACAGGCTCTGGACGCGCAGGCTCAGCGGCCATGGCTCATGGGCCTAGCCGCTCCGCGGCATGTGGGATCTTCCCAGACCGGGGCACGAACCTGCGTCCCCTGCATCGGCAGGCGGACTCTTAACCACTGCGCCACCAGGGAAGCCCCTACTTTTTAATATTATTAATAAACATGTATTATTTGTATGTTACCTATTACTTATGGAGATGTCTTATTTTTGTTTATTCTGGTGATGACAAGTTTATTTAAAATAAATTTATTTAAATAAAAAGTGAGTCAAATTAAATTTTAAAATAACCTAAACAACAATAGAGGTATTATGTGAACATGCAAAAATGGATGAGGTTAGATAAATACTGAGGTAAGGCAAGTTAAATACTTTTGTGGGCAAAATACTTTGTATACCTTAAAGATGAAATACATTAATTTCATGTAAAGATGCTTAACGTAAAGTAGTTGACATAGCGGAGGCACCTAGCAAGTTGGTCTCCTTTATATTCTTTTTTTTTTTTTAATTTTTTTGAAGATGTTGGGGGTATGAGTTTATTAATTAATTAATTTATTTTTGCTGTGTTGGGTCTTAGTTTCTGTGCGAGGGCTTTCTCTAGTTGTGGCAAGCGGGGGCCATTCTTCATCGCGGTGCGCAGGCCTCTCACTATCGCGGCCTCTCTTGCTGCGGAGCACAGGCTCCAGACGCGCAGGCTCAGTAGTTGTGGCTCACGGGCCTAGTTGCTCTGCGGCATGTGGGATCTTCCCAGACCGGGGCTCGAACCCGTGTCCCCTGCATTAGCAGGCGGATTCTCAACCACTGCGCCACCAGGGAAGCCCCCCTTTATATTCTTTAAGCCGGAGAGAGGTTACAATTAATATCAGGAATATTTTCGGTAACACTATCTGCAATTGACATTTGCACTGAGGATTTCAGCAGCTGCTGTTTCTGTTTTTATGTGGGAGGCAGGATGGAAAAGGAAGAGATTATGTGTTTTCATTAGTGGGTCTCATTTTTAAGGAAATGAAAGAAGGAGTTATTTATTTATGAATATAGTTTTCTGTATTAAATTTTGCAAAAGATCACCTGTATATATCTATGGAAGGGGTGGAATTACAAAGTGAAAAAATGGACAGCTGGTAGGCCACGAATCAACAAGTCTCATTGATTTATCTTTTGAAACGTTGGTTTTCAAAGCACTTTGAACCCTTCTAACAGTGACTTTGATTTATCTCTTAATGTACGAAGACAAGTATGAGGTAAAAATACAAATAGAGGGTAATAATAAATGCTTAATGTGGGTCTATATAGTGCCTTCCTTTCTTCTCCCAGGAGTATGAAGGAGTTTAATTCAAGTGATATGCTCATTCATTTGTTTATTCATTCAGCAAATAACTATTAAATTATTCAGATATATTTATTGAGTGGCTACCATGTGCAAAGGACCATGAGGATAGAAAACTAAATAAGGGATTTTCTTGAATTGTTCACATTCATTTAGGGGGCAACACTTAAGTTCAAAGTAATCACAAATGAATGTCATAAGAGCCAAACCTGAGATGTGTACAAGTGCAATAGGAAATGTTAGTTTTAGTGCATTAGTACAAACTGGCCTTGTCTCAAGGGATCAGGAAAGGTTTCATAGAGAATTACTGAGCCAAGTCTCAAGAAATGTGTAAAGATTTCTCAAACCACAAAGAGGAAAAGGAGCAGGAAGTGAGGTGAAGAGTTAGGACTGCAGGCAGAGGAAACAGCATGTACAGTGATTCAATCACATAGAATGTGTGTGTCTGGGAAACAGAAAATACTTTGGTGAAGACCCAAAAGATGATATGGCAAGGGGATAACTTCATCAGAAATGGCCATTGGACTTAAAAGAACATTCTCTTATAGATCAATTCTTGGGTCTTATTGTTATGGACTAACAGATTATTTGTTTAAGGTGACTTTAGAAATTGATTATAGAGTCCAATACCCAGAGGTAAGACAACTGGTAAAAGTAAAATTAAAGCTAAAAGCAGTGACTCCAAAATTAGCACCCCACTTCCATGGATGGGAGAAATCCTGCTGTTGAGATAGCTAGAATACTGGACTGTATAACTGAATCATAATTGATAAGAAAGTTCCCATGCCAAAGGGCTCTAATTAGATGGGTGGTGTTCAAATGTCACTATTTGTGGCAAACTTTGGCAAAGCATGTAAATTTGAAGGGATTGAGTGGAATTCACTGTTCCAAAATTACTCAACTACCCATCTTTTAGCATTGTGTAGCTTTATCAGGAAAGCTGTCTATGGTCTTGTTTATTGCATTGATTTTTGTACTCACAAGTTAAAGTTCTTGCATGTTCCATGTGATATCCATTCTTTCTTGGCTGCTGGCTTGATATTCTTGAACTTTGCTCCTCACCTATATCCACTCAGTTCTACATTCCTTTGATAGTTATTGCCATATCAATCTATATCCCCAGTTGTAGCAAAATTTAATTGTAAGCATGTGGCAAATCACAACATGTGGATTCAGAACTACTATATAAATTCAGGATCCATTTGAGTTTTTCTTTTTATGAGAAATCTGTAAAATGAAAAGAGGCTCTGAGAAGACTCTCAAAAAAAAAAAAACTATTTAGAAAGCTTAAGAAAATATTCATTTGGCTCAGAGAAGAGACATTTGTGAAACTGAAAGTCTTTAAATTTATGAAAGATTTTTACAAGGGTTTGGAAACTGACTTGTTTTCTGCACTAATGGAATAAAAAAGAGGAAAGAACTTAAGAAGGTAGACTTCCTAACATTGAGGATGATTAAATACAATCATAAAAAGAGTTTTAAAAAAAATTCTCTGCTTCATAATACTAAGCATGTGTTCTCTGTCTAGACTATCGTGTTTTTTTTTCTTTTTGTTTATTTTTTGGCCTTCCCTAAAGATTAGAGGATGAACAAAAAATAAAAATAAACATTTTTATTGCACCCATACTGTGTGTCAGGTACTGCTCTAAACAATTTACATGTATTATCTCATTTGATTTTTATTATCAACACAATGGCATCGTTTCCATTATTACCCACTTTATAGAATTGACATTACTTGTCCAAGGTCACAAATATGATGGTGGTAGTCTATCTCACATCTAACTTGAGGTAATTAATTATCATATGAGAGTGTCTTTTAAACAGCATTTTAATTAGGTGACTTCCTGGCAATCTCTTGCATGAAACATTTCACAATAAATCTTATACATACTATTGTCAGGCATGCTTATTAAACACTAAAACCTCACATGTAAGCCAGTTAAATTCTCTAGGTTTTATTTGGGGGGAGGTGGAGGGAGTGTTAAGTTAGAGGCAAGCCAGTTTGACTTATCTGAGTTTGTATAAAATGATGGCTAGAGCAGTGATTTCTTGAGCTGACCTATGGCATCCCAGGATATATGGGACTCAACAGGTGCCCTTGGAATAAGAGTGTGGGGTTTTGATCAGGGCAAGAGAGTTGACCTTAGGATCACCAAAGGAATAAAAACGAAACTGAGAGCCCTGCATAAAACCGAAAACTTAAAAGCGTTCTCATTTAATGAGAGGGCTTCTAAAAACTTCATGCATTAGCCCAGGGAAGCAATAATGAAGAGTATTTCTATTATGAGTAGAAAAATGAAAAAAAAAAAAGTAAATTTAACACTTTTGTGTGAACAGAATAACACTAAGCCAAATGTATTAAACTTGGGACTGCTCCTGAACTAGTGAAATCTCTGGGCAACTAGCAGAAGAATGTGCAAAATTATTCTGTAGCAACAATTACGCAATTAAAGGTCCCTGGGACTCCCACAGGAAGTACAATCTTACTAAAGAAGATCTTAGAATAAAAATGTACGGTGACCTGCAGAAGCTACCCACCATGAGTAGAATCAGCATGATTAGACTTCCAAGAATATTAGATGGAAAGAGTACCAGATAAGGACTACAAATTGAATATGTTTTAAATTAAAAACATGATAGAGGAAGGAATAAATATCACAATAAAAGAATAGAACATCAAGATAAGAGACTGGGAGGATTTTAATATATAGAATGCCTAGAAATTTAAATATATATATATATATATATATATAATAATTCATTAAAAATAAACATTCTGTAGATAGGTAAGACAGTAGATTAAAACTTAAGACAAAAAGTAAGAATGAGGTCTGAGAATATAACCCTAAAAGAAGCACAAACAAGGGAGGAGAAAAATAATAGGAGGTATAAAAGCAATAGGATGGGTCACATGAAAAGGTCCAGGAAAAATATAACAGGATATTAGGAGGAGAGAATAGAGAGAATGAATGAAGGGGAAGATGTACTGGAAGAAATAATGACTGATACTTGTTTATAACTAATCAGATTGAAGAAACATAATGAATTCCAAGCAGAATTTTAGAAAAATATTGTATTGCAACTGTAGCTCAAAAAGACAAAAAGTCTTCAAACAAATCATGGAAAAGAGACATATTCTTAAAATAGAGCAATTGGATCAACAGCAGACATCTTATCATAAAAATAGATACCAGAAGAAGGTATGAGATAATAACTTCAAAGTGCTGAGGGAAAATCTTGTCAATCTAGAAATCTTTATTTACCTGTGTTATCCTTCAAACTCTAAGGTGAATGTAGACAGTTCAGGAAAAATATAAAAAGATTGAATATATTTAACCATCACAGACTTTTGCAGAAATAACTATTAAACTATATACATCAGTAAGAAGGAAAATTAGGAGGGTTAGGATGCTAAAAATAATGAGAAAATAAATTAATACATGTGGGAGTTATTTTGACTATTAATTGTAAAGTAATAAATAATGGTGATAATAATGACAGATTTGGTCTGGAATAGAACTACTACAACAAGATGGAACTAAAATACTATCAAACAATAACATGAAATATTGGGTGTAGTATTAAAATCATCAATTGTACAACTTTATAAAACTTAATTTGAAAAATTAGATCAAATGAAAAGGGTGATTAGCACTTCAAACGTCAATATTTATTATAAAGCATAGTAATCAAGATAATGTGGTATTAGCACAGGTAAGTAAAAATAGAACAATCAAAAAAGAACCCAGAAATAATTAAATGCACACTCATGTGATCTAGGCATATGACTTAGGATAAAGATAGACAACTGGCCATAAATATGGGGGGGAATAGATTCCCATCTCACACCATAAAGTGTTTTTTAAAAATTTAAGACTTAGAAGAAAATATAAGATGATTTATTTATGAACTTGAGATAGGGAAAATTTTCTTAAAATACAAAATGTACACACATAAAGGAAAACATTGATAAATTTCAGTACATGAGAACTGTGTATGATAAAACATAAATGAAATTAAAAGACAAGTCAGAGATTGGGAGCAGACATTTTCAGTGCATGTAGTAAAGAATTAGTGTCCAGAATACATAAAATACTTTTATAAATCAGTAAGATATAACCTAATATAAAAATGAACAAAGGCTATGAATAGAAGGAAGTTCAAATAGCCAATAAATATATGAAAAAATGCTAAGCCTCACCAGTGATTAAGAAAATGCACATCAAAACTACAAAGAGTTAACAGTATACATTATGTTTGAAAAAATTAATGTCTGATTATAACATGTCATCTAGAATATAGGACTTACGTAAACTACCAATGGACATATCCTATGATCCATCAATTACATTTTGAAATATCTACTCTAGATAAAGTTGTATGTCCTTAAAGAGAGAGGTACAAGAATGTTTCTTGAACATTATTTTGAGATAAATTCAAGGTGGAATGGAGTGAGGTGGGAGATTTTGATTATATTCTGAAGAGTTTATTTCTTTAAAGTCGATCTGAATCAAATATGGCAAAATGTTAACATTTAATAAATCTAGGTGGTATGTACATTGGTGAGTGTTACATTACTTTTTTGTATCACTGGGTGCCTAAATATAATTAAACATTTAAAAGAAAGGACATCTGAGATATTGAAAGACTAAAGAATTGATTGTGATGATTTTGAGAGCAGAAAAAAGAAGGCGGCCTAGCTCATTATAATTAGAGTCAATAGGCTTGTTATTTGTAGTGACTCAAACATTTTTTCACACTTATCCATGACTGGTTGGATCTTTGGGGCAGAAAAATAACTATCTGCAACTGGGTCATTGGTTTTATGTACATATACAACTAGAGTGACCATTTTTCCTATTGTCCGTACAGATAAAACATGCAGAAAGTATGAGCTATTCCTTTGCCTTTTTATGTACATTGACACTAATTATTGTGCTTTTTCCAGTTGGCATTCATTATTGGGCTTATATAGAAACCACAAAAACAGTAATTTTCTTTCTGAGCTCCCACATTATTTTTCACACATCTGTTACTATGCCATTCTGCATTGAAATTTATCATTTTATGCATCTGTGTCCGCACCTATATACAACTCCTTGAGAGGAGGGACTGTATCTTATTCAGTTTGCGGTCCCCAGTGCTTGACAATAGTAATAATAATTAATACATTTTTGTGGAAAAGTATTGCTTACCATTTTAATCATATAAGTAATAACATGAGTACATTCTCATTGTAGAAGAGATATTGCACAACTATATAGACTAAAATGTAACTGTTTTTATCCTCTCTTTTCACTACTCTCTACAGAGGTAACTAACATCAACATCTTGGCATCCCTGTGAATTAAAGTTAAATATTGTTTATCTTCTTTTAGTCATAAATTCTATGTAGTGTCTATTTGACACCTGCTGTTTGATAATAGACTAATATCGGACTTTAAGGGCTATCAACTATGTATATTATATATGCAAACAAATCAAACAAATATTTAAATGTTTATTGGTTTTGTACATTAACTTTTTATATTTCAAACGTATTTTCTTTGGTATATACCATACACCTAACCTAGATAGCTTTTCAAGCTACCAGATATTAATTTCTAGGGCTTAATATTTACTCTGTTTTTATAATTATTTATGATATATTTAGATGATTTTTAAAAGAAAGGCATGTGTGTGCTAGGCAGAAAATGTAGCTATATAATTCTTAATGGCTTGATTTAAATATTGCATTTACCTTGAGAATTCAGAGGAGACTCACACTGCGTGTGTTGAGGCATGGACCAAAAGCTGCTTAAAAGGATTAATGTTGCATCTCAAACTCAGCTGCACTGGTAGGCTTCTGTCATATGAGAGGTATTAAAAATGAAATTATAAAGGAAAATGTCTGTCCAGGTACTGATGATGTACAGATGGAAAGCGTCTGAAAAACTTGTTTTCCATACACAGCAGAGCTGCAGAAGTTGTCTCAATCAGCAGAGCAATGGTTAGAGACTATTAGGATTTACTGTAGGCAGCTGCCGCCTTCTTTGTAGCAGGTACACCTGCCCAGAGAGAGGCCAGCAAAGATGGTTGTATAACTATGGCAATGACTTCATCCCATCGACATGATACTCATCTTTAAAAAATCTTTTACAACTGAAAATTGTGGATATGCTTCTACTGCCTCTTCTAGACTTTCCAAGTGTGTGAATTCTCTTATTTTGCCATGGACATATTCAAAAGATACATTTTGAATACCTACATTGTGCTAAGCATTTGCCTTATTTACATGTAGGCCCTGACTGCAAATGACCTATTCCACACTGCCCTTTCTATCTCCAAATGCCTATTTAAGGAATAATAGTTATTCCTGTTGTCTTTAAAGTTAAATCTCAGCTGGTAGGCCCAATTTATTTTCTTAAGAACTCCATCCTATAAAAGTTTATAAAGCCCCTGGGTCAGGTGTGTGAAGAAGATCATTAAGGGTTCAATATAACAGCAAAACCAACCAACAAAATGATCAAGTGTCAAAGATCTTACCAAGCGCCAGTTTTAGTGACTTAAGAAACCTTAACTTATGAAGAAAGTGCAAAAATTGTTTTATGATCTGGCAGTCTCGTCAGAGTAACATTCTTTGATTTCCTCTATAGTATCAGTGATTTGAAAGCTCGGTATTTTTTTCTCACTTCTTTATTGTTGGATTCCATCTTAAAATATTAAAAACGGAAATTTCTACTCATTAACATAGGGACGATTGCTCCCCCTCCCCTTTTCATCGACTTTATTCTGTTAACTGATCAGTCTTTTAACTAAATCACAGCTTAGACAAACGCATATGCAGGAATAGTGAATTCCTTTAACATCACAGCAATATTGGGATAAGCTGTGGTCCTACCGAGTAGCTCTTTTAAAGCTAAGCAGGAGTTATCATTTATTTATCTGCTGGATTTCTGTGGCACTTTTTTTTCCCAAAGAGTACAAGGTGTGATGTGGTGAATTTTGCACAAGGGCTGTCTAAGAGTGTCAAAAGGAAATTAAAGGAAAGTAGAGTGCATAGGAAATGAGAACACAGAGCAAAAGTAACAGCTAATGGCAAAAACCAAACCCCAGGTGGCAATTAGGCATGTTGATGAAGGTAGAAGAATCTGGGCTGCCCCAAGGGTACCACTGTTGGCTTTTCAGAACACTGAGTCATTTTACCAGAGCCTGTGCCCCTGGTGAGCACTAGACATTTCTGTTCAGTACTCACATGAAGACCCCTAGACTAGGAATCAGAATCATAGACTCACAGGGCAGGAAGGGGCCTAAAAAATCTTCTGCCCAATTCTCTTATTTTACAGCTGAGGCAAATCAAGCTCAGAGAAAACAAGGACACAATTTAGAAACAAAGCCAGGGTTTGAACCCAGATTATTCATTTATTCAGCAAAACATACATTGAATGCATTGTGTTCAACACTGTTCTAGGCACCAGGGTTACTTTAGTGAGTAACATGGACATGGGTCCTGATCCCACACTGCCTTGTTCTATCTCCGATTGCTTATGAGGATATTCAGTGTACTTTATAAAATGGCATTCTGTTCAATGGAGAGCCAGCACTCTTTGGGGGTAAACCTCAAGTGACGTAGAGTGACAGAAGGGAATTCTTTTCCAATTTTCTGTAAGTGTGTTGACATTCTTTGGTCAACAGATGCTCCCTAGGGCAAGTCTTTCAGACATTTACTGGATTGAGTCTCATTTGTGGATCAGTGGATGGAAGGTTTTCCTTGCTGAGATGAGCAGTTTATTTTTTTGTCTTCTAGTAGGATGGGCAAAGGCTTAGACATTATCTCTTGCTGGAGGAAACACCTGTCTCTTAAAATTGACTTTACCTTTAAAATGCCTCAGAAGAGTCTAAACCCTAGTAAGGTAACTGAAATTGGAAACACTTGGTGGTAGAATCAAATGTGAGAATTCTTCAAAGGAGAATGGTTTAAGAGTTGCCATTAAATCTACCTTCTCAAAAGTGATATTACAATCCTCCATTTAACACTGGCTATCACTACAAGAAAACTCCCTTGTCAAAAGAAAAGGGAGTAAATTGTTCTATTTTGATTTAAAGGTAGATTTAAGCCCCTCTCGATTACTCAGCCTTCAGGCAGTAAACCTGTGCTTATAAAAGCAGCCCAGGTTGCTTTAGAGGTGGAGCCAATGAGTTTAAAAGCTGAGGACCTTCACTCCGGCATGAGGGGATACGTTTCATCCTGTTCACTTCGCCCTTTGTCCCGGGCCAGCCTGCAAAGAAATAAAGTGTTATTCTTGCAAACTGTGGGTAAGACTGGCTGATGAGCACAGGTGGGATTTTCCTTGGACCAAATGGAGTTGAGGAGGGGGCAAAGGAAGGACACTTCTGTTTCCAGCCACCCTAACAGTCCGATCTTCTCGGAGGATCAGAGCGTGCTTCAGGCTCCGGGGACACCTGTTTGCGCCCACAGGGCCAAGTCCGTGGTGACCCTACCTCTCCTCCGTGCCTGGCAGCTCCTGTATTGGCTGATTTACCTGCAAGGCTGTGTGTGGATCTGTCTTTCCGCGGCCACTGCCGCCAGCACGTACTGTCAAGGCAGAGGGAATCCAAGCGAGGAAGGCAACTGCCGGAGCCCAGAGCGGGAGGTGAGCCACCTCCCGGAGGAGTTGACTGCGGCTTCCCTTCCTCCTGACACGCATGGAGTTTGGTGGTGACGGAACCGAAGAACTGCAGGCAGATACTTAGCCGCCTGGATGTGTGTGCGCCGGCTGGGAAGGCAGCGCCCGCCCGCCTGACCCGGACCTCCCGTTGGCAGGATGTAAATATACCTGCGGACTGGCCAAACAGGACTGCCCTTCCCCCCAGCCCCTTCCCTCCTCCCACCTTCTGCCTCGGCTAAGCAGCATGAGAGGAACTGAGAAAGCAACAGCCTGCAAGTGACAGCTCCAGACCGATTCCGCTTGTCTCTGAGCCGAGGTGGGAAGTTGATTGTGCAGCAGCTTCATTGCGAATTCCTTCCATTGGCATCGCTATGTTTGCCTCTATCTGGTATGCCAAGAAGCTGGGTCGCAGGTTCGTGCACAACGCCAGGAAGGCGAAATCCGAAAAGGTAGGGAATGAGTGGGGATGATTACCTTTTCGATTTGCCAACTGCCTGCTCTGGACTGCTGGTCTGACTGAATACAGACGCAGGCTTTTTTAGCTTGGGATGCAAACTTGCCTCTCGCTGGGAATGTAGCCCATGCCACTTGCAGAAGGGGGAACTCTTGGAGCCTGGCTACTTGGGAGAGAGGCCTGGGGCGGTCAAGCAGAGTCATTAGCTGTTCAAACAAAATATTTGGTGAAATCATCAATTGATAGTGTCTCAACAGAGGCTTAATATTCCTTTAAATGGCACAGGGTGAAAGCAATCGAGCAGCTGAAATCTTTGCTTCTTCAGGGAGCTCTCTAGTAAACTTGTTGCTACACTGGACTATTTTTATTACTAAAATCTTTGGTTCTGAAGGGGGCATTATAAATCCCTGAGCCTTCCTCCAGTACTTGTGTCTTGGTGTGTGTCCTAGGAGCACATATTTGGGACTCTCAGTAACATTGACCAGACTCCACAGGGGTGCTTGATATCTTCTCAAATCAACAAAGCCATCACTTCAAAAGTGTTTACAATGAGCAAGAATTCTATTTATAATCGTATAGTCCTGGCCATTTAGAGAATGGCTTTGTATCTCTTTGATTCAGCATGACTGGTTGTTTCCAGAGAACCTCTATGTAGATTTACCTCATTAGTTTTCTTTCTCTAAGAAATGAAAAAGGCCTGTAAGTCCTAAGCTGCATAACAAGCTTGCGTCTCTAATTTGCCTTATGCTTTCAGAGGCACAGGCCAAACTGTCATATTTAGGATATCGGTATCCAACTTGTTAGGTGATGGGGAAACTTCCCAAGAAAACAACATTTTATGAAACTGAGATTTCCCATGTTATTTTGAGGATGTGATCTTTGGTCAAGCATCCTGTCTTAGAGCTTAGACCTGCTCTTGAGATCGACCCAGAGGAGGCTTTCCTGGCCTGTGGCACAGTCCTTGCTCTCAACTGCAAAGATTCCTTCACGTTAACTTGCTATTTATTCCTTCAGAGTGGGAATGTTGATAAAAGGGACAAGAATCCAGTGATAAACCAAGATGATTGTAGTGTGAAAAGAGAAAAAAACATCACTGGAGTTCTGACATTAGGGTTGTAGCCTTTCAGAATGTCCAGATCTGAGGATTGTAGAATGTTGACAGACTTGTTATTTAGTGGCACTTTTGCTGGAGGAGTAGTAGAGGGAGGCAAGGGTGGGGTAGAATGGATTTCTTTCCTTTTCCATATATCGCAGGTAAAACAACAAACCTCATTATCATATACCAACACCATATATCGTGAACAGTTGGGTTTTGAGGGTTTTGCTTTGTGTTGTTTTGTTCTGCTTTAAGGAAAGAGACTTGAAAGTGGGTCTTTCATTGGAGCAAATATTTTGAAAAAGTGCCTTCTTCCTATGAAAATTATAGGTTGTATGGATGAGGGGACTGTCAGGGACCACAAATGGCTCTGAAAGCCATTGGGAGATAATGCCTTATGCCAAATTAGTATGCAAAGAAAAGTAGAATCTCCCAGTGACACTTAATTCAGGCTTGGGCCTGAATGTAGAGAACACCAGCTCTATGAAATTCAGTGTACAGAACCTAAAAGGATGTTAATCCAAGGAACTAACACGGGCTTCTGCTTCTTGAGTGTGGGGAGAAGCTAGTAAGGGGCCTTCAGTATCTCCATTTCACTTCTGTAATGGCCATTGCTTGGAACAAGCAAGAAGAAACCAAATGTGGGATTAAGGGTTTTTAATATTTTATCTTACTCAGAGATAATACTTCATTTGTGTTACTCAGAGAGTAAGGAAATCAACATTAGAGAACTGAAGTTTTGCTCCCTGAGTGATAAAGACTAAAGGAAAAATTATTAACTCTAATGCCCTTGTGTTAGCCAGAGGAACTAAGGAGTTAATTTTGAACACTAAATGATGATAACTAACATGAAAATAGCGTCTCGGTTTTTTTTTTTTTTCCATAGAATTTGTATTCACAGCGTTTCTGGAATAAATTAAAAGGTGTGCTGCCTTGAACAATGAACAACAAGGCCCTCAGTCGGTGCTTAGCGAAGGGAAATAGTTTATTTATTCTGAGTACCTCATTTTATCATATGGCTTATTTACAACCAACTCTGTGAATTTTAATATTTGTCTAATGAGTACAGTAATATACTTCAACCGAGAAGACAGTTAACAAATGATACTGCAAGCTGGATAAATTCCTATAATGTATTACTGTAAGAGCAGAGATCATATAAGTATAAACAGGAAGGGGGATGTAAGGTGCTGCTGACTATATGTTGTCATGCTTTATTATAAAAAGAAGGAAGATGTATGAAGCAAGATTATTGTTGAGTTTTATTTAGAAAATGACCGGTATACTTAAGTGTGAAAGAACTATTGATAGCTTCAGAGCAGATTTTAGCATTTGGGGGTATAAATCTGTATCAGAGACAGTGACTGTGATTTTGTTTTAGTACCTTCTATAAATTTGGGCTTCTTTTTGCTATAGGTAACATACTTTATTTTCTCCTTTTCTTTTTTTTTTAATTATTATTATTATTTTTTAACATCTTTATTGGGCATTTTCTCCTTTTCTAATTAAAAAAAACCTACACCCATCATAGCCCATCAGTCCTACTTTAGCATTCAGGTGTGGTTGGGGAAGTATATTCCTCAAGGCTGGGGTTAATTGAAAAGCTAATTGAGAATGTGCAAGCCTAAATGCCATCCCTAAACATGCAGTATACCTTATTCATGGTTGCCTGGCCTACTGTTTTACCTCATCTAATGCCAATAGAATTAAATAGCTGCATGGAATGTAGTAATAATGATAAAACAATCACAACAGTAGCAATATTAACGATAGTCCCTGTTCATGCACACATAATGCTTTAGACCATAGGGTTTCGCTTAATCCTCTAAGGTAGAAATTGTTTTTCTTGAGTCCTAGAGAGAAGAGTAACTAGCCCAAGGTCACAGAGTTAGTAGTAAGTATTAATGCTAGGATTGGAAACTGAGTTTATCCAAGCTATTCTAAAAATGACTGAGTCTCTAGCCCTCTCTTCCATCTACCTATCATTCATCTGTCTTAATAAGTCATGAGGCTTACCGAATCAAAGTTACTGATGGTGTAACTCAACCCCCTTATTTCAGATAAGACTGTACCTAAGCTATCTTAAATAGACAGTTGTCTGTCCCATTATAAAGACTTTACACTCTTTGTCGCCTTTAAATAAGTGTCTCAAGCTATCATCTTGGCACCTATTATTCCTTTTAACTAGCTAGTAATTGTTATATCATCATAACCTAAACAATGGCATTTGTATTCATTGCTTATCCTATAAAAACCAAAGGTGTCTTTCACCAAAAAAAAAAAAAACCTAAAAGCTTGGCAATTGTAGTTGCACTCTCGTTTTAGAGTAAGTCAAAGATGTTAGCTGATTCGTGTTGTCATTGTTCTAAAAAAGAAAAAGAAAAGGCTCTTAGCTATTCTTTCATTAAAAAGACAGTATGTGCATACTAACAAATTCTGTGAATGAAATTATTTTAAATGTGAGGCTATGAAATCAAGACTGCCTGGCTGCAATAGAATACCTTCATTCAAATAATTTTTTTGACCCTGTGTTCTTAATTCAGAAGTTAGTGTCTTACTTGTTTGCCACATTTCAACTTAATCAGTCTCTAGATTGTATTACTGTAAAAGGGCAGCTTTAAGATAAATTAAACTGCAATTTCTGGTGACATAATCATATGCAAGAGTATAAAACACTTGAAGTTGTGAACCTTCACTTCTGCATCAGCTTCTTTCATTTGTTTTTAACCTTTATATTTATTTATTTTGATTTTGAGCATATACCATGAAAGTAGATGCATGATGCATTTAGAAAAGACTGGCATCAGTATCCATCATCTAACAGACACAACTGTGGATGAGCTTGGCTGTGATATATATTCTATGAGTGACGTAACTGAGCACAAATATTCTGACATTAGGCAATATTCACCTTGGAGAATTCTTTAAGAACCAACACACTGGTTCTACCCTCCTCTCCATATAAACCAAACACATTAATTCAACGTAAACCAACATAGGGGAGATTTAGTAATGTATTTGCTGGCAGTATGGCCAACAAAAGAGAATACTGTCCTGGGTGATCCTGGTAGAGCATAAAGAGCTTCGGGCTTACAGTGAGGACTTGGAGGGAATTATAGTCCTGTTCTTTGCTATTTAGCCTGAAGCCAGTCATATGCCTTCTCTAGGCCTCAGTTTTCTCTTTGTCAAATAGAAGTAACACCTATACTTCAGTAGAACCCCAGTGTCTCAGGATACACTCCAAACCCCTTACCACGTCTACATGGCCCATCATGATATGGCCTCTGCTTTTCTCTCTGCTCTAAATCAGCATTCTGAACTATTTTCAAATTCCTGAATGTCCCATGCTTTTTCTAGCTTCTAGGATTGCGCTTATCCTGTTTGGCTGACTACTAAACCACAGCCTAGCCGTACCCCTAACTCTAAACTTAGGTGACATTATCATCACTAGGAAACCTTCCCTGGCCCCTACAAGCCCAGGATGGGTCTTCCATCGGCTCCCACAGCAGCTTCTATGTCAGTTGTAATCATCTTTGTTTCTCATTTCTCATTAGAATGTGGATTCTGTGAAATGAAGGGACTATTCAGTTTTCTCCACCATATCTCTAGGGCCTAAAAGAATGCCTGGAATATGGTTGTGTCTCATATCCTATTGCATCAACTCTAGGTTGTCATCAGTTGCAAGATGCACCATTTTTTCATGTGTTACAAAGAAAAATAAAGATTGTCAACGGAACTATAACATATCATCAACTGTAAGCCTGCACTGATTTCAGAGACGTTAAAATGTGGAAAAAAAAGTTTATTTTTAGAATCAATGAAGTATGGCATAGCTGAAAGAATGAATAATGAATGGGTTTATTTTGAGGATTACATGAGTTAATATAAATAAAATGTTTAAAGGTTACACTTGCTTTCAAATCACTTTTATTTCTTTGCAAATCATAATAATAGTTTGCATAGGAAAATATAATAGGCAGCCCTAAAATATATCATACATTTTGTCCTGTGCTGATCAGACTCAACCAGCATTACATGTGCTATTCTGGATTTAGGTAGGTAAATAGATAGAGGGAAAATGAAAATGAAGGTTATAGAAGAAATTGCTTAAAAGCCATAATCAAACTGGAGCCATTTAGGTTGCAAAAGAGAAACCTTTAAGAAGGCTCCTGGCTTCTCAGTATATACTTGTATGTCTAAATAACAACAACAATGATAGTTAACTTCTGCTGAATTCTTTCTGTGAACTGAGAACTGTGCTTATACAAGGATCTAGTGAGATCATTACTCTTATTATTAATTTTTAGAACAAAAACACATCACCGGTAGGTGACTGGGGTTAGACTGGGTGGCTGACTATAGAGCTCAAGCTCTCAATCAATAAGGAATACTCTGTATGTATACACACGTACATACAGAGTACTGCATATTACGTAATATACTGTATACATATGTTTACAGTGACCTAGATATCAAGTTTATTTTTCCCTATGAAAGATAAATGTAAAAAGTGAATTTAAATGTAAAATCTGTAATTGAGCACAGGCTTAAGAAGAAATGTCCTGATGTTGAAGATTCTCCAATCCTTGGTGAATGATAGAATCTTCCTATGTCTGTTTTTGCCTCATGGTAGGTTGAAGAGTAGCCTGACCTGGAGAGAGGGATGGACAGATTGTCCTCTCAGGTCTCTTTCTCAGAGCGTCTGAGTCTTTGAGAGCTCATCAGTCGTGAGCAGCAGCATGACTCAGCACCAGTGTCTGTCTAGCTGTGGTGACAGAGAGGACAGGTGTTTGTCCACACTAAATGCAGCCCTGCAGTTCTCCCCTGTCACCTGGCATGTGAATCAAGCAGCAAAATGGACAGTAGCACCTGTTCTGAGGTCCCAACGCAGCTGCCCACCTTGGAAGAGCACAAGGACAGCTGTTAGCAGGACAGGGAGGGAGACAGAAGGAAAGGACAGGATCAGAGAAATGGCTAAAATGAAGGAGGGGGAGAGTGGGCTGGAGAGAAAGATAGCAGGTCACAAAACCACTGTAAAATTGTTCTTGATAATAGTAATGCCTATTTATTGAGCAGTTTACTCAAGCACTGTGACATGCACTTTGCATGTATCATCTCATTTAATCCGCACTACAACCATCTAAGATAATCTTGTTATTAGCCCCCATTTTACAGATGAAGAAACTGAGGTGTAAGATGTTACAGATTTTGCCCAAGATCATAAGTAGTGGAACCAGCATTCAGGGCTAGGTCTGGTTGAATCCAGAGCCTGTCACCCTAACCACTCAGACCCTGTGCTTTTTAAACCGTTCTTGGATCGGGTGAGATAGTGATGTGGAGAAAGGATAGACCAACACAACAGCCATCTTCTCATCTGTCTGTGCTTCATCTCTGTTGAGTAACTATGTGGCGAGACAGAAGACCTGATTTCTTATTGGGGGGTCCTCCAGGAACCAGACATCCAGATAGTCTACCTTCAGTCCAGTTTACAGAATTTTAGTTGCAAATTGTTTTTGTTTGTTTGTTTGTTTTGATTTGTTTTACCCTCAATATACCTTTAGAATGGTCTTCCTCTACCTGGTATTATTCAGTGGTATTTATTACATGAGGGATGGAGATGTAAGGAAAACTCTCCCATCCAGCAATAGTAGCTCAACCATGATGATCATTGTAGAGATAAATTTAATAATCAAATAATGTACACATCTTATTTGCATATGTATTGTGTTTATGGAGTTAATGGAGAAACCATCTCACTTTAAATCATGCCTTGTAGTATTCACGGATAATTTCATTTTAGGTAGTCTTATTTCCCCAAATAAATTATTAAATTGCTAATTAAATTATTAAATCATTATAAATTCTGTCCCACTCAGGATACCTAGTACACAGTAGGCTCTAAGTAAACCCTGGTTAAATTATTGACTTGGATGGAGGACTCTGAGCTGCACAGGAACAAGACTGAATGAGGGTCAGTAGACCTGTATGTTAAGTGGCCCTGTCCCAACCATCTGTGCCACCTTGGCTAAAGTCTCTTTATCTCTCAGGGCCTGAGTTCTTCATCTGCAACCAGACTCCTTCCAACTCTAACTTTCTTTGAATTCTAATCCTGATTTGCTATAAGACTGCGGAGTCCTTAAAGGGAAGGATTTGATCTCATTCGTCTTCGTACTCCCAGGACCTAGCACAGTGCCCAGCACTAAGCAAAACTAATAAAATTTATGTCAAATGAATGTATACAAGAGGCCTAGGATGTATTTAACCATTAGCAATAAGAATATAATGGAGAATCTACCTAATTTCAAGGTGGGAGCCAAGTAAGAGATACTCAGGACTTTTCTTTCTTTACTGCCTTGTAAAGAAAAGGGAATATGAGGCATTTTATAGCACTGGGGCTGAAGGCTCCCATCCCTTCCTTTCCCACTCTCCATGCCACAGACACTGGAGTGAAACCAGCAGAATACCAGAGTCCTCTTCAACCACCAACAATGGTATGTCAAACTGTAAGATTTTCCAGCTGCTTTGTCCCACATGCCAAAAGATTACAGGTTTACGTTTGAGCACGAAATATTTATTTCTTGTACTTTCTTAATCTGAAAATTCTAGTTATGTAGAGAATCCTCACCTCATTTGCTGTAGACTGAATTGTGCCTTCCCCATTCACAATTTAGAGCCCTAACCCCCAGTGTGATTGTGGAGATGTGGAGAAAAGGCTTTTAGGAGATAATTAAGGTTAAACGAGATTATAATAGTGAGGTCTTAATCTAATAGGATTAGTGGCCTTAGAAGAGGAAAGAGATCTCTCTCTCTCTCTCTCTCTCTCTCTCTCTCTCTCTCTCTCTCTTTCTCTCTCTCCACCCCCCCCTCTCCCTGCCATGTGAGGACATAGCAAAAAGTTGGCCATCTGCAAGCCAGAAAGAGCTCTTACCAGAAATCAAACCCTGCCAGACCTTGATCTTGAATGTCGCATCCTCCAGAATTGTGAGGAAGTGTACTTCTGTTGTTTAAGCCACCCAGTCTATGGTATTTTGTTATGGCAGCCTGAGCAGACTAATATACCATGATGCCATGATGGCCTTACATGGTGATGTTCAATGATTTTCTAGTGCCCAGGGTCAAGGTCTCATTGCTAGGGAGAAATATGTAAACAGTTGAGTGTCCTTTTTAATCCAAAGCATGTAAATTCTAATAAACGCACAGCCTCTGCAGTGTCAATATCTTCTAGGAAGGGTTATGAAAATTAGTAATATAGTAGGAAAAAGGTGACGATGTAGAAGGTAAAGGGAAAGAATGAGCTGCTTGTAGAGGGTCACTGTGCTTGTCTTCATATTCTGTGGTCTAACCAAGGAAGCAACATATTTTATCAGATTTGCTAACTGTTCAACCAGCAAATTTGATAAAATATGAAAATAAAGTAAAACTCATCAAATACTATCCTTCCTTTCCACACCTCCTGGTTGCTCTAGGTTACTCTGACTTATAAACAGAATTGGTTTGCTTTTCATACCATCAACTCTACTATTCCTCAATATGGGAGAACGTTTCTACTATGAGGAGGGCTTCTGACTTTTCACCAGAGTTTACAGCAAGGTATGATGAAAGGGACACTGTCCAGGTTAGGAAGTCAGTGTCCATGGTGTTCATGACCGTAGCACTATCGAACTATGTTATTTCACCTGAGAAGTTTTGGTGAATCCCTAGCACAGGAAGGGTGGAAACTGATGTACTGTGGGAGAGGAAAAATTGTGTTGGAGGTGGGAGATTTGGAGGGGGTTGTACTCGGGAAGGTATAAGAGAATAAGAAAAATATATTTCTTCTTCTCTGAACACCATCCTGACCTAGGACTTATTTTCATTGTTTTCTAAGCTCTTTGGATAGGGTCTTTGTCATCTTTATTATTGTCATCATCTTTATTGTTATCTTTATTTTCCCTTTCCTTCATACATTTTGTGAATCCTATTGTTGGCACATCCACGAACAATGGGATGCAGTGAAAGACTACAGATTCAAGTTTGAGTTTGACTCAACACCTCACTGGTTGGGCGACCTTGAGCAAATGAATGCATCTTCTTAATTATTAGTGTTCTCATATATTAAAAATAGTGATAACCATCCTTGCATTGTTGTCTGATTCAGTTAAAAACTGCATGTAAAGTATCTGGTCCATTGTGAAACACTTGATGTTTCCTTCCCTCCCTCCTCCCTCCCTTGCTTCCTTCCCTGCTTCCTTCCTTTCTTCCTTCGTTCCTCCTTCCCTTCTCTCCTCCCTCCTTCCCTCCCTCTCTCTCTCCTTTCCTTCCTTCCATTCATTTGAATACTCCGCATAGTTCCAGAAAGGATGCACAGCAGTTTTTGATAACTTCTTCGTTAATGATTCCTTTTACTCTGCTACTCCCTTGGGTTTCAGAATGGACTTGCCCTCCCATCCTGGTTTTATAGAGTGAGGAGACTATATCTCTGCTGCTAATTAGAGGGGGAAAAATTTACTGAGAACATTTTAAGTAAAAATTGTCAGTATGCTGACTATGAGGAAATTCTAGGTTTTCATTTGCTTTTTAGTACATGAATACTAGGTCATCCTTATAAAAAGCACATTCTGTTTGGTGAATGTCAATCAAGGCATTACTTCTCATTTGAAGTGAAGGGATAATATGTATGGAATGACTCAAGGTGCTCATTTCCCAGCTGGTGACTGCATCACATCACCTTTATAGCTTGATTTCAGGTCTTGGGGGAAAAGGGGAGAGGAAGAGCTTCATGCAGTGTTACACTGAATTTCATAACCTGAATGAACCTTCTTTTCATAAATGATAACTGTAACATTAATGACCACTTAATGAGTCCTTACTATGGGCAAGTCACTATTCTAAAATTTTACGTGTTCTAACTCACCTAACCCCCACAATGATCCTATGGGCTAAGTACTATTATATCCATATTTTTACAGATGAGGCACAGAAAGGTCTATTAATGTGCCCAGAGACACAAAATTAGCATGTTCTGGAACCAGGATATGAACCCAAGCACCCTGGATCTGAGTCTGCAACCCAAGCACCCTGGATCTGAGTCTGCATTCTTTTTTTTTTTTTTTTTTGTGGTACGCAGGCCTCTCACTGTTGTGGCCTCTCCCGTTGTGGAGCACAGGCTCTGGACGCGCAGGCTCAGCGACCATGGCTCACGGGCCCAGCTGCTCCGCGGCATGTGGGATCTTCCCGGACCGGGGCACAAACCCGTGTCCCCTGCATCGGCAGGTGGACTCTCAACCACTGTGCCACTAGGGAAGCCCCTGAGTCTGCATTCTTAAGCACAGTGCTGCATTATTTCCCATGTCTTTCTGATGAGCAAACTGAGTCTCTAGGCAACATGAGGTTTGGGAAGTTTCTTGCCCAGTGTAAATCGTTGGTAGCTAAACTTTTGAGATTTGAACTCAGATCTTCTGAATGCCAGTCTATCCCTTCTTCTGACAGGAGACCTAGTGACTCCACACACCACTGACGTGAGTGCCCTTACGTTTATTTCCCATGATCAAATCTCAAGGAGTTTCAAGCATTACCCTTGTAGTCCGAGATAAACAGCCGACGATAGGTTCCTTCCATTTCACCAAAAGTATTATCGGTTGTATTCATAATATTGGATGGTGGTATTAATAACCTATGGTGATATTTTCAGTAAATAACTGATCCAAATTCATCTTGACTTATGATCCCTGCTTCCATTAAAAAAAAAAAAGTCATCCAACAGGGAGGCATTTGGAAAACAATTCCACACCAGTGGTTGCCTTAATTGCTACTTTAGATGTTCCTGCTGTGAATTGAATGGAGACACTTTGGATCTATTCCTTAGAAATAACCACCTTTATTACCTCAGCTCTAGGATGCACAGTTTTGAGATTTTTAGAGGAAAATATCTTCACTAATCTGTTTTTGTTTTCCATTTTCATTCCATAAGTAATCCTTTTCATTGTTATCACCATTTTTAATGTTCTCAGATTTAATTTATGGAGGGTACGGGATGTTATAGGACATTTTTGCGTCTTGCTCTCTCAGCATACAACATTCTGTTAACTCCCCAATGTAACATTTTGAATATCATGTTTAATTCAAATATGATCCATTATTTTATTAAAGTTGTATTTTTCCTCTTGCATATCTCTAGAATTTGCAAGAGCTCTATGGAAATGGCGTATGTGATACACAAGTAGGAATTTCTTTTAGTATCCATCATTTCTCCAGTATTTTGAGAAAAACAGGATGAAATGTAGCATAATGAAACGGTGCTTGTTGGCAGTTATGAACTACACTATGCCTTTTAGAAAACAAATTTAAATACATTTCAGATTAATTTATGCTTTTTCTCTCCCGGTTTCCTAAAATTCACCTATCTGGTTGTCCTCAACAGATTCAAAGTCATATTTTTTCATGTCTCCAGATTGATCCCAGGTTGGCCCCAGAAGAATAAAATTCAAGTAAATGAGTTATCTGTGGCCTTTTAAGGCACTTAACAATTCACAGTGCTTATTTGTCTCTTGGTATTGAACAAAGACTTACTTGCACCTTACTACTACTGATACTATGCTGGGATTTATGAAGGATGCACAAATGATCAAGCCATGGTCTCTATGCTGAGGAAGTTCAGGTATAGGTTAGGAAAAATGAAATATGTACAATTAAAGCAAACTCTTAGGTCTGCTTTAGCAGTATAAATAACACATTTATTTCTTCTGCCTTGCCAAAGCCTCGGTGTTTTTTGCTGAATCATAGCATTCTAGAGCTGTGGGATCTAGAATGTGCCTAGATTGTAAATCTATCTGTGCCTGATTGTAAACCACCTGGCATATCTCATTCACAGAGCCCTGTTTTCCAAGATTAGAATAAAACACACCTGGTCTGATTATGCTCTTAGGTAGCACATGTGGACATGCATAGTGTCCTAGGGGAAAAAAAAAAATCTTTAAGAAACTTCTTATTTTTAATACTTAAGATATATTGGGACAGAAGAGTGGAGCATTTAAGAACACAATTTCTGGATCCAGACTTCCTGGGTTCAAGTCCCACTAGCTGTGGGACTTTGAGCAAGTTATTTAAACTTTCTGTTTTCTCATCTATAAAGTGAGAGTAATAGGACCTCTCTCATAGGGCTGTTATGGGGACTGAGGAAATATTTGTGATGTAAAGGCAATTAGGTGCTTTTAAATACATACTATGAGAGAGGTCTTTTTTTTTTTTTTTTTTTTAAAGAGATTTTGGGTTGAGTGCAGTTCTGTGGAACCTTTCAAATGAGTAGCCAATTCTTCCATCCCACGTTCAGACTCTGATTTTGACTTGCAGTACAGCCACTTTGAACTGCTTCATGATCATGTGCTCCACAACATCAGCACAGATGGGCAAGCAAAGCACTGCCCCAGTACAACAACCCTGAGCTTTACTGAGCTTTTGGAAGGTGACTCTTATCTGCAGCCCTAATGTAAGCAGTTGATCTCACCAGAGATGCTAGGATTACTGCCATTTGGTTGTTGAGTCATTAATTTGAAAAACATCTACCCAAGAGTGTCTGCCTTGATATCTACCCAAGAGAACATCCTCTGAGGTTGTAGGGCAAAGGCCTCTAATTAGTATAATGAACTTCTGTCTTCCCAAAGCACCAGCTCTGCTTTTGGAAAGGAATCAACATCCATCATCACTATTTGTTGCTCAGTGATATAGATACTTCCATGTGTTTCTGTGCTCTTAGGAGCTGTTCAACAGATATGAGAACATTCAAATACTGGAGACAGTTTACTTTTTATTTCTAATTAACATTTTATGTTCTAGAATATGTGTTGCCTCTTTTTCCGTATCCTACCTATTTCTAATTTATACAATTTCATCACTGATTGAGCAGTAGCATGTCTTTCTGAAATAGAACTATTTTCTTTAAAGAAACTGAACATTAACTTTGAGTATTTGGCAGAAAAAATTTTTAACAATCCATACATTTATTCATCTGATATGTGCCTTACAATATGCCAGGAAGCTGGGTGAATACAGCCTATTCAGTACTCAAGGAATACATTGTGTAGTGGATGTGGAAGACAATACTCCAACTTGAGTGTAGTCTATTTTTGATAGTCTATTTGTCTATTGTGACAAAATAGACATAACATGAAATTCACCATTTTAACCACTTTTAAGTTTACAGTTTGTGCCATTAAGTACCTTTACAATGTTGTGCAACTATCACCAGTATCCATTTCCAGAACTTCTGTCATCCCAAACAGAAACTCTCTACCCATCCTGATAGTCTAAATGTAAAAAATTTCAGACTTTCCCTATTTGACCTTCCTAAAAATCTACTGATTAATTTACAATAGTTCCATTTACCTGTCAAGGCTATTCTAAGAATGTTTCAGAAATACTTAAAAATGTCTGAACTTGCATTATTTCTTTGATAAGATTTTATAACATTTGAAGTAATGATATTAAGCATTTTGTTACAAGTAATGTAATTTAGCTGAGTACCTTTAGCTTTACTAAGATTAGCAATTAAATATTTAGCTGTGTGGTAAATTAGCTATGCCACGTGATCATTGGAAAATGGGTGCTCCATTTACTGCAGCATAAATGTTTTACAAGGTATTGTAATGTAACTAGTAAATTAATAATAACAATTTACGTTTCAGCTAATTAAAATCTTCCTTAGCATTTATTAACTTGAGAGTCTGAAGTAAAACGACTATGACAGTGATAATAACTGTTGCGATGGTTTAGCTGCACCAGCCAAGGATAAAATAGGGAAAATAGAATATGTGTGACTAGTTGTAAAGATAAAAAGTCAGTTTCCAGCTCTCTTTATGAATTTTGATTGGCAAATCTAAACCAGGATTAAATATTCATTGGGGAGAGAGACTTTCTCGTCAACTTCATACCCTTATTCAGTCAAAACATTTTTAATGAGAATTGATACAATTGCAATAGCAAACAGTCAATTAAATAAATTTTAAAGAGCATCATGAATGTGCCCAGAATTGAGCTAAGTTACTGAAACAGCATAACCAGACATGAAGAACCCAGTTCACAATCAGATTATTATGCCTCGAAGTTATTATAATGCTAATAGCTGATAATAATATTAGTAATATATAACAAGCCTTTTTGCAGATGAAGAAATTGAGGCCCAGAAATATTTGGCTTTACATATCCAATATTTGTCTTCGTAAATCAGCTCATTCATAACCTAAGGCTTTATTTCATATAATGGGAACTATATGTAAGGACAATGTGAAAACATGCCAAGGAAGATATTGGCTGTGCATCGTCACTCCATCTTTAGTTTATTTGGGAAAACACTGTGGTTTGGTTGAGGAAGCAACAGCTTTAGAGCCTGAAAGACCTGCCCTTGAATCAGCTTTGCCTTTTACTACTAGCTGGCAAAGTTATTTAACTTCTCTGAGGCTCAGTTTTTCCATCTGTAAAGTAGAGTTAAAAGTGGCAACTCGGGCTTCCCTGATGGCGCAGTGGTTGAGAATCTGCCTGCCAATGCAGGGGATACAGGTTCGAGCCCTGGTCTGGGAAGATCCCACATGCCATGGAGCAGCTGGGCCCGTGAGCCACAACTACTGAGCCTGCGCGTCTGGAGCCTGTGCTCTGCAACGAGAGAGGCCGCGACAGTGAGAGGCCTGCGCACCGCGATGAAGAGTGGCCCCCACTTGCCACAACTAGAGAAAGCCCTCGCACAGAAACGAAGACCCAACACAGCCAAAAATAAATAAATTAAAAAAAAAAAAAAAAGTGGCAACTCACTAGCATAGCAGTGCTGTTGATAGTAGATGTTCAAAAGTCAATTTATTCACTCAAATAGTAATTGGAATTCTTAATAAATGCCTAATATATTCTCAGTTAAGGATATAAAAATAAAATAGAAATAAACTACCAAAGTATCCTCCCCAAGTTCTCTGAAGAGTTCAGGCAAGTGAGGGAGAGAGTTATGTAAATAGACTACGGTATAGCATGACAGCTGAAATTTATTCATCAAATTGTGCAATAAGAGAAATACTGTAGAATCAACTTGATTTGGAGGCATAAAGGGAGAAGCGGAGATGAATGAAGAGACCTCAGAGAGGGGAATGATGCTTAGGAAGACTCTAGCAGGATGAGAAGGATTTTGCCAAGCAGATGGGGTGAGGGAAGTCATTCTGAGCAGAGAAAACAGCTTGAGCAAAGCACAGATTCCTCAAAGAGCATAGCCTTTTCATGGAACAGCAGGAGGTTCATCGTGGCCTGAGCTCAGAGTGCACATGGGTGAGTGGGAAGAAGAGACTTTGGAAAGGTCGAATGGGGCCAGATGGTGAAAGGCTTGGCTTGCTAAGAAGTTTGTATTTTATTTGATGAGGGATGGATCACCAGTGTCACTGAAGGGTTTTAAGAAATGAGGATGGTAGGAGGGGGGCAGGGTGGCGGGGGAGCTGTAGTGGGGAAGGGAGGGAGAGGAGGGAATCAGATTCAGACTTTAGGAAAACTGATCTAGTGGCAGTATGAAGAATATATTAGAGGTGAGCAAAAGTAGAGGCAAGGTGACACTTCAGGTGACTGTTGCAGTATTCTCAAACCTCAACATGCATCAGAATCACCTGGAGGTCTTGTTAAACCACAGATTACTGAGCTCTATTCTCAGAGTTTTGGATTCAGTAGGTCTGGAATGAGGAACAAGAATCTGCATTCTTAACAAGACCCTATTCTGAGGATCAGGTCCATAAAAATGATAAGGGGGTAACCAGGACCTGTCCTGCAGCAGTGAAATAGAAGCTGTGAATGAAATTGTCAGAGGTTGTGAATGAAATTGTCAGGGCCTCATTGATTAGAAGTACCCTTATGATACATTTTTGCATGCTGAGATTTTGCTGGGCTAGTATCTCTTTGCCTGAGGCATTTGATAATGCTGGAGGGTATTCGGGGGAAATAAAGTGCACCAGCTGTTGCCTACGAGGGTCAGAGTGTATCAGAGAAACCTGGGGCCCTCAGTGAATGTTAATGCAGGAAACTGACCTTGGGAATTTCTTAACTCAAATTCCTTTCTTGTGGTGGTTGTTAACTGAAGAAGTCAATTCGGATTGCAGAGAAGAAATGTGTCCCCGGTCACAGGGCTGGTTATCTAAGGAGATGGGTCTCTGATGCAAGGTGCTGCTGCAGAAGAGACTTGCGTTCTGATCCGTCCGCATTCCCTGTGCTTTCAGCTGTATTATGGTCAAAGGGAAACAAATCTGGCTGCTTTTATGTTGTTTCACTATTTCAATTTTTTAAGTCAGCATATACTTTAATAAGAAGGTTTGTATGATCCTTGACTGTTGGTCAGATAAGATTTTTGTTTATTTGGTGCATGTGTTTGTTTTTAATCCGAACATGATATCTCTAATGATCTTTTATTTTAACCACGGTTTCTTTTTCTTATAGTCCCATTGTTGTTCTAGGGAAATGGGCTTCATCTGCTGACTGTAGGAAAAAGGTTTCAATTGACATCTTTAACTCTGGGTGGTTACCTCGGATTTCAAAGAGGCAGTTGATTCTTCCAGAATGTGAGGGTGTTGCCTGAAAGACCCAAGCACACTGTGTGTAATAAGGTGGCTGGGGACAAATTTTGTGCTCTTAATTAGGAATGAGATGAGGTAGCCTTCTGTCAGCAGGAGGCTCAGGACACAGGCCTGTAATTGCAATGAGTATAATGGGATTACCTCACACTGAGACTTCGTGCTCACTAACAGGGGCTCAGAGCCTTCTCTACAAACCTGCACTAGTGTGGAGTAGAGAGTGTTGTAGTGGGATGTTTTGAAGAGAGAATTGATTGTGTAATTTGGAGGAGTTTTTCCTTCCCCCTTCCTTCTGTGTGCGTGTGTGTGTCCATAGTGGAGAAGGAAGAGCATACAAATATTTGTGTGTCTCAATTATTGGGCTTCTGATGGAAGGGCTTTTGAGGGTTGTATATGAGACTGTATATTCAGGATGCTCCAAATAATGTCCAGAATAAACATACTGTACTTCTGCAAGCGCTTGACCTGATTGCCTAATATTGCAGCTCATAAATATTTACTAAGATAAAGTATTATTACATTAGTTAGTGTAAATTTCTCCCAGGTATAGGGATAGATATTGACCAGATATTAAATGCAATGAGTGTTTTGAAAGCATATATAGAACTTTGAATACATTTTAATTTCAAAATAAGAGCAGGTTTGAGTTAATTAAGCACTAGGGATCTTATATGAGCCACCAATTAAGTAATCTCTCCCTCTCTCGGCCTCTGACTCCCTGCCACTTTTCCTGCTCTCTCTCCTCCCTCCTCCCCCCTTCTTTTTTTTTTTTTTTTTTTTTTTTTTTTACTTTATCGTCCATTCACAAAACTGTGAGTGCGTGTTTACTAGGGAATGTGTAAGGCACTGTGACTGTACCAAGACTGATAGGACAGAATTTTTGCCTTCAAGGAGTTTACATTTTAATGTCAGAGGTAGGCATGCCACTGATCAACCACAAAGCAGTTTGTATCTCCAGTTAAAAGCCAAGAGTTTGGACACACCAAAGAAGAAACAAAGAATACCAGCCAGGCATAGACTATACTTTGCGGAGAATATTGAAAACAAAATGATCATAAAGAACAAGGGGGATTTTAATAGGCAGAGGAAGGTGGGACAGCATTCCAGGGTGAGAAAACAGAGCAAAGAGACAGGAGCATTTTAAGGAAACTGAGTGTATTTATTCTGGCTGGAGAGCTCCGTATCAGGGTACTGAGAGTTGCATCTGGAAGGAAGGGTTGGGCCAGACTGGTGAAAGTCTTGCACATACAATAAGTAGCTAGAATCTAATTCCATGAATAGAAGGAAAACATGGTATAATGAATTCAGAAACCACTTAGACAAAACAATACATTGTTTAATAATGGTTAAAAACACAGGCTGTACCAAGGTTTCAAAGCTAGGCTTTTGTTTATTGCTTAAGTTTCAGAAAGTTATTTAATGTCTCTGTGCCTCAGATCCCTCATCTTTAAAAATAATGATACCTCCCTCATGTGCTTGTTATAGAGACTAAGTTAAATGATGTATATAAAGCCCTTAGTATAGCACTCAGCTATAATTCTTAACCAGTATTGCTGTTGTTCTTTTTCTCCTCTTTTTCCTTTGTCACTTAAGCTAAAAGAATTGTAAGCCCCTATGTCTTCATAGAAGTAGACTACAAAGTAGCAGACATTTTATTCAGGGTCTTTTTGAGCCTTATCATCTGCTAGGGCTTATGGACTACACTGGTAACACAAAGATGAATAAGAGTCCAACAGGTAAATAAGGAATTGTACTACAATATGGTAGTGCTGTAATGCAAACTGTTTATAAAGTGTTTGGAGCATGAACAAATTGATACATTCTAAGAGCTTATAGTCAAAAGAACACATTCACATTATCTTACGATATAGTTATAAGAAACTTGGACATAACCCAACATATTAAGGGACAATAAAGAATTTATATTTTGTGTAAACTAAAGGTCTAAATCAGGGTTGAGTGATACCCTAAACGTACAGGTGGAGTGAGGGCTAGGAAAATAGGAAGTCCATTCCCAAATGCTACAGGGTGCAAAAAGAGATTCAATTTTATGAGTTTAATCTAGGAAAACTTCCTGGAGGAGGTGGATTTCTAATGCTGCTTAAAACCTGGCAAATGATATATTGACAGATAAGGTAAGAAAAAAACACGTCATGACTTTATGAATTCTGGCACCGTTTTGAAGAAGGCAGAGGGTCCCAGTGAGAGGTGAAGAGGTGAGGAATATCTGTAAGACTGTATCTTAAAGAAGACCTGGAAAGACAAAGTTGGAGAGAAAATGGGCATGACTGGGACTGAGGCGTGTGTATGGCACCCTAGTGAATGGCTTTATACTCAAAGAAAGTAATACAGACTCTGGATTTTCAAAGTGTCTTGGAAGGCAAATAAATTACTGTCCTGGAGAAGTGGGGGAGATGGTGATAATGGACCATCTATGTTAAGGAGAAGGCTGTGAGAGTTTGGGGAACTGATAGACTTCAGTTCATGGGAAAAAGGCAGGGACACTAGCATGTATTAAGCACTTGCTATGAACCAGGCATGATGCTAGATACTGTTTATATTTTATCTCATTTCATTCTCACATTAATTCTGTGGGGCAGATATATTTATCCCTATTTTATAGGCAGGAAAACTGAGGATCAGATGAAACAACTGTATCAAGATCACACAGTCAGTAAGTGAGAATTAAGAAATCCAACTAGAATATTTACAATCAGAAACTTTAAATTCAGTATTAAGACAAAACCACACCAATATCCTTCATCCATTCATTCATTCAGTAACTAATCATCCAGCCCTTACTGTGGGCAGGACACTGTGTCACTGTGTTTACCTTCTTGGTCTGCTAACTATGTAATCTTGGAAGAGCCACTATTCTGTGACTATTTTCTAAACTGTTAAATAGACTTGTGTGAGGACTAAATTCTGTAATAATCTAATCTAATGCAAAGCTCTTTCACACAGTAGCCACTCAGTCTTGTTCGTTGAATCCAAATTTATATGTCAACAGTTACCAGGTAATTACAAGCCATCCTTATTTATTCCCCAAGGACACACAAAGATCAATATTTGGCATCATTTTATTAGTTTTTTTTTCAGTTATTTCTGTTTATGTGCAGTACTATAATGATGATGAAGATGATGATAACAGTAATGTTAATAACAGTCGCAGCAACCTTTTATTGAGCGTGTACTGTGTGCCAGGACCTGTGTTAAGATAATGCTTTATATTATTTTGTTTAATCCTAAGCAGAAGTACATAAGACAGAACTATTCCCATACATATTTTATATGTGAAAACTCAGGCTTCGAAAGGTTAAGTAACTTTGCTGAGATTGCACAGCCAATAAATGGCAGACCAGGATTTCAAATCCCAGAATGTCTTACCGCAAACCACATGCTCTTAATCATTAGGTGATACAACCTTATTATTTAACAGAATATGTTAGTGAGGCAGACCATCCTTTCTCCTGGTTAGTCAGACTTAGTGAACTTTCACTCTAATTCATGCTCTTTGCAGTTGGTTACTGGTGTTCTAAATGCTTTTACTTGCAGGAGACAGTTCCATCCTCTTCCTTAATTAGAAAAAAGAAAAAATGGTTTTGCTGCACATCCATAGATATGCCACAGCACACATCTACTGAAACACTGATTTTCTTGGACAGAAAATGTGAGATTCAGTTTCTTCTTGGTTGGGGAACATTTTTCTTAACAGCATTTAATGGTAGTCTTTCTTTTTCTCTTACTAAACTATCCAGGAGTAATGATTGTGGGGTTGATTTTTGACATGTGTCTTGGAGAGACTAAAATAGAACAAAGAACAATGAGATGAGATCAAGAAAGAAGGGATATTGGTGTCAAGGCTGGGACATAAAGTGGAAAAGGGAGAGTTGTATGAACCTTTGATGTTTTAGGTTCTACACATTTCAAATTTGAGATTCAAAGTGAACAGGGAAAGAAATGGAAGGGGGTCATTTAATTTGCAGAAACCCAGAATGGTAATTAAAATCATTAGAGGAGGAGGAAAAAATAACAACAATAACAGCTAACATTTATTGATGGCTTATGATATGCTACACAAAGCATTCAACATGTTAATCATTCGGTCCTCTCAACACATGTATGAAATAGGTGCCATGATCACTGCTTTATAGATGAGAACCTGAGTTTTAGAGCAGTGAACTGACCTGAAAAAGGTCACACAACCAGTGAAGGCAGAATGAAGCCCATTTCTATCTGGCCTTAGTGTTTTAGCCATTAACTACCGTCTCAACCATCAGAGTGAGTCAAACCCGAAGGTCCAGAAACAGGCCCTGTGACTCATGGGCCCTGGCCTCACCTGCTCCAAAACCCCACCTTGAGTTCATGGATCCTAATTTTCCCTCGTGATAACATGCATCAATGATAATGAAAGAACTTGGCCTTTGGAGTTTGGCGGTCATTTCTAGTCGCATGATTTTCAGCAAGATGCTTTATTGACTTCATCTATAAAATGGGAGAACATAATATAAAGATTATCTAAAGTGAACGCTGAACTTTTTACATGGTGTCTTGTACTTGATTCATGTTCATAACAGTATATAAAATATAATAAAATGGGCTTCCCTGGTAGCGCAGTGGTTGAGAGTCCGCCTGCCGATGCAGGGGACACGGGTTTGTGTCCCAGTCTGGGAAGATCCCACATGCCGTGGAGCGGCTGGGCCCGTGAGCCATGGCCGCTGAGCCTGAGCATCCGGAGCCTGTGCTCTGCAACGGGAGAGGCCACAACAGTGAGAGGCCCGCGTACCGCAAAAAATAAATAAATAAATAAATAAATATATAATAAAATGTTTTAATGCAATACCTGGCTCCCAGAAGGTACTCAGCAAATACTATCTATAGATTTGACATCGTGAGCCTTAGCCTCTGACTCTGGAAATATTCACAGGCATGTGCAATGACATCCATACTTCTACCCAAAGAGACAAGCCGTCTGTCCTTACTAACACTAATCACCCTTCCAAGACAGGTTTTTGTATGCGACAGTGCTATAGTAAAGCTTCTTGGAATAACATCTTTATTAAATAAAAGCTGTATACCCTTAGGGGGATAGTAGTGCGCAGTGTATAATCCTCCACTTTACATATTGAAATTCAGCTACCAGACCTGGCAAAAGGAATTCAGAGGTATCTTAAAGTGGAGAATGACCTTCACATTTTCATAAAATAAATGATTAATGTGGGGACCATTAATTCCACCCATACTCTATTCCCTAAACAGCTTTATCCATCCTGAAAAAGGCCTTTCATTTTCAAGGATAAATGATACATATTTTTAATACAATTTTGAAAAATCAGGTATGTAATTTATATTTGTTATGCATAGTAAAATGCATAATTAAACATTGCTCCATAATTAAGGCATTAAAACTTGGAAGTGGCAAGAAGCCACTCTCAGGCAGCATCCTAAGTTAGGGAGATGATATATAAATAGTTTCATAGTCTTAAGCACTGTTTTTATTCCTGTTTCATTTTCTCCAAGTGTCATTGGATAGGTCAGTCTTGATTATATACTGCATTTGGATACGTCCTTTAAGCAGAGTGATCAAAGGCCACTCACCTGAGCTTTTCAGATAAAATCCAAGGAGCCAAAATTTTAACCCACGTGTAATGCTGATCCATTTCACAATAATCAAGTAAAATGGATTTTATCATAGACATCAATAAGTCCAAATTTGTGCCTCAATTTGTGCATCAAAACCCTATAGTGGATAAAGTAGGGAATAAGCCATTTCTTTTTGTGGTTGTGCGGCAACCGTAAAAGTAGACATTTCACATTCGCCTACCTGCCTTATAGATTTTTGTCAGCTGTGATGAACAAGTAGTTAAAACAGACTGTACTGAATACTTTATTAATGATGATGATCCCAATAAAGTAATGAGTAAACTTTTGCCAGATCCTGTGTGAAGCACTTTAGATAAACCGACCTATTTAATCCTCACCATAGTCCTATAAGGTAAATATTGTTATTCTTGTGTTACAGATGAGGAAACAGAGGCACAGAGATACGTTAGGTAATCTATCAGAACATGATCTCTCTTAGAAGTTAAAAAAAAAAAAAAAAAAAAAAAAAAAAAAAAAAAAAAAAATAAAAAAAAAAAAAAAAAAAAAGGAAAAACAAAACATAATAGCAATGGCATGTGATTGTTGTTTCCTGCATGTGTAAGACATAGGTGTTCTCTTAGAACTGGCTGGGGTTTGCTTTGAACTTAGTGTTGATACCATGATAAAGAACACTCACACATAATAGACGTTTTATACCATTGAATGGAATTGAAGGTTCCCAGCAAACTCTCAGCTAGTTTCCTCCTGGAGGGGTCATAATATCTGAGTTGATGATGATTCTGAAGGATAAAAACCTTCTGCATTACCATATCTGTCAGCGAGAAGGATGGATAAGTGCAGAGGAAAGGTTCACTGAGATACCCTCATCAGGGATAATCATATTCCTTCCTGATTTTCAAGTAACGCCCCATTTGATAGCTGATGTCAGCAGGTATCGATTATGTTCTGAAAACCTGTGACTGACCCCTGCAGGGAGTTTACCAAGTGTGGAGGCTCTGCAAAACACACAGGCAATCTGAGAACAGTGGATTGCACTTGACCGTGTAATCACATATTCCTGTGAATGCTTCATGCGTCTTGGGGACGAGTGCAATAGTGAGGGCGCGTTACATTTCTGGAACTCTTTGCTGTCTATCCTTCTACTACCACTAAACTGCTCTACCTCTTTGTTTTAGTCCCATTGGGCTGGTGACATTCTTCAAACATACTGTCTACACTTAGAACTCTTCTGCCTTTGCTTACGTCTCTTTTTCTTCTAGACGGCTCTTAACTATTCCTTAAGACCCAAGTCAGGTATCACTGTGGGCCTAGTAGTTCCATTTACTCCACGCTCTCTGCTGTACTCCTTTCATATCTGCAGACCCAGGCAGTGGCGTGATGGTTACAGGTAAGCAGAGACAGAGGACTGAGCCAGGCCTACAGGCCTTGCGTGGAAGAGTGGACCCAGGGCTGAGGCATCAGACAGCAGGAAGTAGATCCAGTTAATGAGGCAGCGACCACTGAGTCTGATAAGGGCATTCATTCATCATGATTCAACGTCAGGCACTGTCAGTTAGTGGAGATTAAAAGACTTGTTTCTAGTCTTCAAAGAGCCTAGACTAGGAAGAATCATAGACAGAGTGTGAGTTCCAGAAGTTATTATCTCGGGGATCTCCTGTAGACCTCACATGCTGGGCTGTGCTCCTGGCATAGAACTCCAGTCCTTAGAACAGAGGCCACTAGAGTAGGTCCTGGGAACCAGAGTGTAGGAGAATGGTTGGAAAACTAAAGCTTAAAATCATGGGGCCTTTCCTGGGGCAGGTGCTTCAGCTGCCAACGGAGCAAACTCAGAGCAGTCAGTTTGGAAGGATGGCTGGTGCTTAGCTCCATCACGTGGGGCCGAAGACAGTCTAAAACACTCTTTGTTTTATGTTCCTGTTGAGCTGGGATCTATTCTTTTTCCCTAACTTTGTGTCAGTATCTGGGCTACCTTGGGCAATTCTCTTAACTTCGGCAGCCTAGTTTGCTTCATTTAAAATGAAGATTAATCATGATTAATTCTCTGGGTTATTCTGAGAGTTCAATGGACATTTAACTCCCTGTGCAGTGTCTCATGTATCTAAGGTCTCAATTAATGGTAATATCATCATTATCATCATCACTATTACCATCACCATCACAACCATACATATTATAACCAGGTGTTATGGGACAGACTTTAGCTAAGCACAGCTATAGGGTGCTAGAGATTACAGATGCAGAAGCAGGAATTCACACACTTCTCCATTATGACACTTACATCTAAACTTCATGTCAGTGCTGTGGAAATCCTATTTGTCTGTCTTACTAGATTATAGGTTCAAGTGCACAGCATCTGACATTTTCAGGTTATGTTGCACAAAAGAATGACTCAGCCAGAAAAAAAAAGTCCAGAAACGTCTCCAGAATCTGTAGCAAGAACTAAAACTGGTCTATGGTTTGTTCATTGTTATTTACTGGGGCTTTTAAACTTACATAAAGGAGGTATTAAGGAACAATTGTAGCATAATAATGATATTTGAAATATGATACTAAGTGCTTTGTGATACTATGGACACTTAGTTCAGAGCCATTGGATGTGATCTTATGCTCTCTGAACCCCTCGCCAGCCCTAGCTCCACCATCCATCCACCTTTTATTTATTTCTTCCACATTAATCTAAGAGAATAAGACAGAAAGCACATCACCGATGTTTTCTAAATTGTCTTAAATGGTGAGAGAGTCATTGTCTATTTTCTCATTATAATTAATTGAATCAGTGTATGACTAAGATCTCTGTGGTCCATTGATTTCAGTTTTATTTGTCATAAATGTTGCTGTCCGTTCTTGGTAGATTTCTAGCTCTAGAAATCATAAGGCATCTGCCTCCCTTGTTATTTTCTGAAAAGGTAATATATGTCCACAGAGCCAGCAAATTTGTATTCATAAACATCAGCATATAAGGAGCTGTTGTGTCAGGAACACTGAAAATGTGATAAATATTAATTTCTAAATGGGTATTTCGTCAAGGACTTTTAGAATCAGCATTTCAGGTTTTTGTTTTTGCCCTTGGAGTTTTCTAAATGATAGAAATAAAAGTTGGCGGTTTTTAATAGGGTCTTGTTTCCACCTTCAGAGGTCTGCTAATATTTTATTTTTCTACATCGTGTGATTCTCCCCTTGATTATTAAAGAGCTGTGTTTTCTGCCTTTTTTACTGCATCGCTCTAGTTTTCATAGGTGTGTGGAGCAAGGGTGTGTGTGTACTTGATTTTACTTTTAGAAGTCAGTACTCACTATTTTTAAGTGCAAAGATAAGAACATGGCTCTCTATAAGTAAAATAAGTTCAATATTCTAAGAACTTTACTATGATATACATCAGGTCTTAAAAAAAAATCCTTAAAGTTTAAGTGTTTAAAAGAAATGATTGTTCATACATTGGAGTCATTGTTTGGTGTTCTATCTTGTTTGGAGTGAGCTGCCAAAGGATCCATCTAAATTGAGCAACTTCAGTCACAGGGCTCTAGCCTCTGGCAAAACCCCCTCCTTTTGGTCCATGGATATTTGAAAATGGAACTTGAAATGTTCATGAGGAGTGGGGGGTTGAAGCCAGAAGCTCCCTGGTGTAGACCTGGGTTTGAATCCCTGATGCACCACCTGTAACCAGCTGTGCTTGGGTTGAGTCACTTAACCTCCATTTGTGAGATAGAGGTAACAATACCTACTCTACAGGTATTTTGTAAGTATTAACAGAAGCAACATGGGAGAGTGCTCAGCCATCAGGGCTCAGCCATCAGGGCTCAGAGCTAGTCTCGCCTGGGAGTTTCCAGTCCGGTCTCTGCTGCTCATGTACTGTATGATTTTTGTGGTCCCAGTTTTCTTTCTATAAAAAGATAGCATTTCATTAAATAGCCTCTCAAGTTACTTTAAGTTCTATAAAGTCACAATTCTAATTCTCTTGTCCAGAAAGGAAAAAACTGGGACCTGCTTGTACGGGCTGTGCTCTGTCTTTGCCTCCGGACTTCCGGGTGGGGGGAGGGAGAAGGTGTGACACACCTACAATATGCACATTTTCAGAGAACCAGGGAAAAAAGTTGATTGCACTCAAACTAAATTCAACATGTTTGCTTCGAATGGTTCAGAAAGCAATTTGGGGGCACGGTTACCATGCTGTGGCCCTGATAAGAAGGTAGAAAGATAAGAGATTAGGGTTGGGATCTTTACTGAGTGATCCTTACTCCTTCCTCACTAAGTGACATTGAAGAAGCAATCAGTTTGTCTAAGCCTTATTTTCCTTATCTTTAAAGGAACAAAGATTGCCAATTTGTTGTAAAGATTAAATGTGGTACACGTAGCAAATAGAATGTGTAATGCATGAAGCACATTGTATTTACTTAAGAACTGGTATTTTCCTTTTAATCATCCTGTTCACTTCCCTGTAACTGGCCCTCATGATTTCTCCGCCAACAGTTTCACTCTTACTTGATGTAAAGGTTTCAACCAAAGAGCCACAAACAAGGTTGAGATTCTACACTTGATATTGATTAGGATGGAGTGATGTTGCCAGGAAAATTCTGTGGAGACAGAACCACTGGCATAGAGGGCCCTTCTAAGTCCTGCGGTGAATGTGATTCCTCCCGATTGCCAAATGGCTCGTCTGTTAACCATGCACTTTGCAGGAGGACCCAGGGAAGAATCATGGAGAAATAAAGAGCGAAAGGCGTTTTTTTAGGGGAAGTGCGGGGAATTCAATATTACTGGAACATAATGTGCAAGGAAAGGAATAGAAGGACCTGAGCAGAAAGGGGCCAGATGAGGGAAGGCCTTGCAAAGGTGTGAGTCATCAGAGGATTTTAAACTCCAGAGTGATGTGATCAGATTAGCAGTGAGATCATTCTGTCAGCAGTGTGGAGGATGAATTGAAAGAAGGTGAGACTGTAGGCTTAAGATCAGCCAGGGCCTTACTTCAGACATCTACTGAGAAATGACAAGGCCCTGAACTAAGGTAGCGGCACAGGAAAAAAGCTGGTCTGCAAGGTAGTTTAGTATTGAAATCGACAGACTTGATGACTGCCTGGATATAGGAGTTAAAACAAAGGTGGCATCCAGGGTATCTCTCAGGGCTTCAGTTTGGCCCATTAGGTCAGGCTACCTCTGAGATCCCAGAAGCCCTTGCTTCCATGGTATTCTTGCTAGTCCAGATTGGTGGGAGAAGTCACTTCTTTTGCAACGGTTCCTTTGTGTTCTTGTTTATACCACACTCATTGCATGCCTTGATTTATTCCTATTTGTGTGCACAGCCATCTCCCCCACTTGATTTTAAACTTGTGATAAAGCTCAGGTTTAATGAATCCCCAGTAAGGGCTAGTCAGTCGTCTTAATTATGTGCCGCATATCACTTGATTAGACAGATATACTTGGCATATGTTCCATGTCTTCTTCTAGGCCACAGATTAAATCGTTTTTAAAGGCCTTGGTCTCAGGAATGTCTCCTGTGGAATGCTACTTATGACCTACTCGATGATTCATTATTTACCATTTTCTGATTTCTTTCCTTTTCTTAATTGATTAATTGCTCTGGATCCCTAGACCATCTTCTCTAAGCTTATTGACACCCAGAAGAGAAATTCAAAAATGTTATTCTATTTGGAATAAATTAAAGCTACTGTCTCTTCCTGGTTCTTTATATACTCCTATGTCCTTGAAGGAGATTAGATTAATCAAATTCGATCTATTTAGTTTGAAAAGGTGCTGTCTGTAGGTTAGTATCAGTACCTTTTTCATAGTGCCTGCATGTGAGTCTGTGATCCTTGTTTTACAGAACTCTGATTTGTGAAAAGCAGGTCTGCCAAGGTGAAACAGTATAGTGAAAAGGACACTTCTTGACAGTGACACTGGGAACTTGGACTTCAGCAGTGGTTCGGCCACAGGCTATCTGTGCAGCCTGGGGAAAGTCACTTCCCCTATTGGGCTTCAGGGTCCTCATCTGTAAAATGGAAGTGTTGGACTAGAGCTTTATAGCTCTCCAATATTCAAATACTGTTAGATATCTTAAAGTGGGCTTGATACCCCCAAGAGCATCTTTCACTATGAAGTGTTCCTGGTCCTACAGAGCAGAGAAAGAAGCAAGGCAAACGTGGGTGGGTCCAGGATCTAGAAGCAGAAGGGAAAAAAGGAAAAATAACCAGACCTAGGCCCAGAGGTTTTAGGGAAGCGCTCCAGTTGAATAGGCAAGGTACAGAATCCGAAAGGTATAGTCTTAGAGAGCAGGTGGTCATCTAAATAGTCAGATGGCAAGAGGGATAGGGGGGATTGTGGCCACAGCAGGCAGATAGTGAGAGGCAAGGAGGGAACCCAGGA
Organism: Lipotes vexillifer; assembly: GCF_000442215.2. NCBI lineage: Eukaryota > Metazoa > Chordata > Mammalia > Artiodactyla > Lipotidae > Lipotes > Lipotes vexillifer. The sequence continues at coordinate 1,063,318 of NW_006784622.1, read as the reverse complement.
GCATGTAATGCTCAGGAGTCAGAGCCATGGAAGTCTGTCAGGGGTTAGCAGGGTCCTGGCCACCTGCCTGGGTTCATGGGCAGGGCAGAGATTAAAAAGGGAGAAAGGCGAGGGAGATAAGAGCAAGACAGAGCTCCAGGCTTGGCCAGCCTGACATATTAGGCAGGTCTCCAAAAGGGAGATTGCAGAGAGAGGCAAGACAGAAGGCGAATTCTCAGAACTGGGCCACCAGGTGGGGACTGAGTTGCAGAAGCCCAGTTATAAGAACTGGGACAAAAGGGCAGGACTAGATTAATGGAAGGAAGGTTACTGCTGAAGCCTCAAGTTTTAGAATTTGGGGTACTGTGAGGTCTCTTCTAATCCACAGCTTTTAGGAAGCAGTGATTTCTCCTGTCTTTTAGCTGGCCGTCTTCTACGACTGACTGACAGTCTCCTTTCCCTTCCCCACCCTCTCCTCTCCCCTCAGTATCTCTGCCCTCATCAGTTTCATTGAGAGTTTACTAAATGCAAAGTATGTAGGAGTTAGGAATGCTCTCGGGAAAGAGAGCTAGGAACAGGAAAATGTAAAATCAAAATACAACGTGATAAATGCCGCAGAGAGATACGTGCAGGGTACAGAGAGCACTGAGGAGTTAGAAGCCAATTCCATCCAGAGGAAGTGAGGACCATGTCCCAGAGGAAGCACTCTGAACAGAGCCTTGCAGGGCAGGTGGCAGTTTTCCAGGTAGAAAGGTGGGGAATGGGCAGAGGGAACTGGCTTTGTGTGTGGGCATGGAATGGACATGCTCAGAGGATATAAGGGGTCAAGTGTGGTGATAGCAGGCAGGTGGCAAGGTGTTCTCAGAGATCAATGAGGGTAGTAGATGGGGAATTTTCCAAAAGCAATTGTGCTAGAGTTGATGACAAGGAAGTTAATATTCTTAGCAGAAAAGAGACCAAGATGGAGTATGGAGAAGGTGGTAACAGTGAGACCAAGAAGGAGGCCGTTACTTATGGTCCTGGCAAGAGACAACAGGGATGGAACCATGACTGTAGCAGTGGAAATGAACAAAAACATCAGATTTAAAGGGAAGAAGCAAGGGGCCCACCAAGCTGCAACTAAGCTAAGCAGTTGCTAGGAGCCAGGAGCAAACAGCTAGGAAACAGGATTGAGTCTTTCCTTAAATGTCACTCTCCTAGTGAAACCTTCTCTGGCTACTTGTTCAATACATCCTCACCACATTCCCAGTCTCCCTTCCTGACTTTTTTTCTCCTTAGTACTTTGTAGTACCTATCATACCACATATTTTATTTATCTTGTTTGTTTTGTATCTCCTCCCATTAGAAGGTAGCTCTCTGAGGGCAAAGCTTTTGTCATTTAAGATCACTGTTTTACCCTTATATCCCTAGCACTTAGAACACTCCCTGGCATATAGTAGACAGTAAATATTGAATGAAATCAAGGCACCAGCAGCCATGGACCAAAACTTAGAGCACGGAAAGACATACAGTCATAGGATATTTGACATTAGAGGAACACTAGAGACCAGACCAGACACTTTATTTTACAGGAGGCAGAAGTGACTGGCCCAAGGTGGCACACGGGGCGCGTCAAACAGAGAAAATAGGAAGTGAAGGGTCTGCCGGTGTGTGGCGCCTGGTCTCCCAGGGGCTGATTGACATGCAGGAGAGGAAATAAGGATGAAGGTGTCATGGCCTGGCTGGTGAAGAGACACTGCAGCTACAGGTCATTCCTGATGTCAATAAACGGAAACTTACCAACATAAAACAGATAAATCATTAGATTTCCTTTTGTAACTGAAACATACTGAAACAATTGTTTCCTTCTTCCAAGGACTATTCTCATCCATTTTGTCCTTTGCTCTCCCTATTTGTGAATCCCACACCCCCACACCCCCCCCCACACACACACACAACCCCCCCGACACACACACATCAGACATTATTACAAGAATAAAGGATCCTCTGAATTTGGGCATCATGTATCAATACTGCCTCTTTTCCATAGTATAATAGTGTTTCTGTTTCCTTTCTTTTTTCCTTTTTCCCTCAATAAACATCAGCTCTCAGTAAATACCAAGCCATTTGGCCTGTAAAATGTGAATGGCTTGGTTATTTTTCATATCTAGAAATGTTAAAAGATTCTAAAAGGTGTGGGAATTTGAAAATTTTGTGAAGAGTTAAGTTACTACTGTATTTTTCATCTGTCTGTTCATTTGTCCATTTTTTCCCCTTCATTCACTTATTCTCTTGTTCAGCACGTATTTCCTTTGCATTTACTAGCTATAAAGGGTTGGGTTGTTGGGAGTACAGAACTAAATCAAGGAGTTTACAGCCTGGTAAGAGAGAGAGGAAATCAGGCAAAACCATACTTTCAATAATTTAATAGATATTCATATCTAATTTGTGTTCTACCTATTTATGTTTAAGTCATGTAACAAATATTTGCCCAATATATGTGTATCCAGGCACTGTGTTAGGCAATGAGGATCCAGTAGGAAGTAAGACAAACCCAAGTCCCTGCCCTTATTAAAATTTTATATTTGGAGGATTGGAGTGAGGCAAAAGTCAGGGAGATGGGAAAAATAAAAGGGATGCATAAATAATACAAAAAAAATTCAGAGGAGTAAGATTACTTCCTCTGAGAACATTGAAGAAGTATTAATGGAAGCGGTGCCTTTGGACCTGAGCTTTGAAGGAATAGGATTAAGGCATATACGAATGGGAATTGTGAGTCATCAAGGACGTTTTTGAAAGAAGGCCAACATTGGGAAGGTTAGGGAGATATGAAAGCACAGGTGATATATGGGGAATGGCAAGCCAATCATTCTGGCTGGAGTATAAGACAAACACCTGAATTACATGAGTGAGAAATAGATCGAAAAGCAGAAGTGAGGGTGGAAAGGTTGGAATATCCAGCTGTTGAAATTTTATTATGTAAGTAAACAGGAGTCATTGAAGGATTCCAGGCTGACAAGTGCATGATCATATCTGTTTTCAGGGAGATCACACAGCAAAGTGTAAGGGGGATTGGAAAGAATAGAGGTTGGTGGGAATGAGAACGGTTGGGAGTCTGGCGCAAAAGACTAGGCTGGAGTCAATAAAGGCTTGAATGAGGGTGATGGTAGTGGGAATGGAAAGGATGCAAAAGATATTATGGTGGTAAAATGAACAGGACTAGGCAACTGATAGGCCGCTACAGAACGTGGAAGAGGTTTAAAGACTTCATAGCATTGTCAACACCTCATTTTATTTGGTCTTCTGTACAAACCTTTGAGGTAGGTTATACATGTGGTGTCCTGGAATACAGACTGATAACCAAAAGATATCTTGCCCACATGCCACAAATAGCTGTGTTATTACCGTAGCAGTTTTTGGGTGACTCCCAAATGAACTGAGTTTTAAATGTTAAGCTACTAACAATTATTTCCATGTCCTATTAGCAATCAATTGAACAATCTCTTCCTACCAACAGAGGATATCTTCTGGAAAATGAATTTGAGAAATATTAGATGTCTAAAAAAACAGACTGAGGACATTGCTTTGCAGCATTGCATGCTCTGGAAAAAAAATAGTTGCGGTGGGAAGGAATTTCTCTTTTTCTGTTATATAAAGCCTATGCTAAGACACATAAAATATATAACAAGTTCTATGACTTATATTGCCAAGTTTTTGTTTTTTAAGTGAAAGACTAATCTTAAAATGATTCAAATGAGAAGGCAGTGCCACTAGTGGAAAAAGCCCTGGACTTGTAATAAAATGAGAAAATTTTGAATTTATCTCTGTTATTTATTAGAGATGTAAGCTGTATTTTCACTTAAGGTCTCTAGGTCTTAGATTTCCCATCTATAAAATGAAGATACCATCACCTGCCTTGCCTAAGTCATAGAGTTCTTATAAGGATCAAGTGAGTTGATGTATGTGAGTGATACAACCCTAATATCATCAGACCTAGCGAGGTACTTCAGTGTAAAAATTCAAACCGTCGTGGACCAGATCTTTGAATCTCTAAACACATATCTAAGCACAGGGAAAGGTGTTATATTAGATAATAAAGGTTGATAGATGAAAAAGCTTGATCACAAGTTTGCCAGTTCTTCATTAGAATCCCCAAATAATTGGTCATATTTTGTGTTATGTCACAGAAAGGGTGCCACATCTGCACTGTGTAAAGTGATGGTTTTTAAAAAGTGGTCCTTGGACTAGCAAAACTAGAGACTTTTTAAAAATGCAAATGACCGGGCTCACCTTAGACATATACTGAGTCAGAAACTCTGAGGGTGATACTCAGAGTTTTGTGACTTAAAAGGCCCTTCAGGGAATTCTCATGAACACTAAAACATGAGAACCATGGATACAGAGGAAAAAACCTGGACTCTGTGTTCAAACCCGGAATCAAATTCAAGCTCTGACCTTTCATCATGCAATGACCTTGGACTTGTTCTTTATCAATAACTGCCCCAGAATTTCCCCACTGTGGCAGAAGATTAAGAGGGATAAGATAATATAGACACATTTTTATCCTTCTTAAAACACTAGCCTACTGGCTAGGCTGACATAATATTTATTAGTTCTTCAGCCTACAAAAAGCTTTTCTTCCTTTTCTGCCTCCTCCTCCTTTTTTTGTAAAATTCCTTTGGGTGGAAATAGTGTTCAAAGAATTGAGTTTTTGGTTAAGCTGTTGGATCATAGAGAGAAATGGCTTATCTGAAAACTCCAATAATCTAGGGAAAAGCAAGGACAATTTTCTTTTTATTTTTGACATTTAAAACATAATTTCCAAAGTGTAGAGGCTACTCCTTAGAAAAGTGCAATTTATGCTGTTAAAAATTCATATTAGTGTCTGTACCTTATGAAAGTTCATCTGCTTCAGATATACCGAACATGCAATTGAAAGATAGCTGCTATGAAAATGACTAGTTCTCTTCAAAAGTGTGTCTATAGCTAAAGTATAGTAGTTAAGTTCTTTGGGGTCACCACCTAAAATTACCCTGTTGCTAAGCATAAAGATTAAGACATGAGGCCAGGTCAGGGTCCAGTACACTTCTTGCTTCTGCTAGAAACGAGCTCCATAGATGTTTACGTTGAGTCCTAAAGTATTAATTAAGAGTACCAAAGAAATCCTCAATGAAGCCACTTAGACACAGAGGCCAGAGGAGATTCATCTATTCACCAGCTATTTATAGAGTACCTACCATGCATGAGGCACTCTGCTAAGCACTGGGCAAACAGAACTAAGCTTTTAGAACAGAAGCAGTTCTCCTCACTGAAGGGACAGCATAGCAGGAAGAAGGACATTAAACAAATGATCACAAAAATAAGTACATAATTATAAGCTGTGATAAGTCCTGTGGAAAAAAAAGTACAGGGTGTTTGGAAAGCATATAATAGGAGGATCTGTTAAGTCTCTGCCCTTGAAGAGGTTACAGCTATCTTTAATGTGCTTTGCATCTTTTATGCTTGAAGTTGGTCTGTGTTGCTTTTTATTGCTACCCATAGGACAGATTGACCAGAGTTTTACCTACCAAATAACTGTCCTGCCGCCTGACCTTAGGAAAATTACTCAATCTCACCAGGGTTCAGTTTTCTCAACCATAAAATGGAACAGAAATACCAACCTGGTACGATTTTTATGAGGATTAAATGAAGGGAAAAACAGAAATGCATGTGCTTGGCATGTAGTTAAGTGCTCAAAGAATATGAAGCACGTTAGACAGGAGGAGGAGGGTGATGGTATGGTGACAACGGTGACGATGATGTAGTAGTTGGGACAGTTAGTAATTTAAAATTCTGTACTCTTGATACTCGGGCTACTATCTGTTCCTTAGAAAAAGATATATATATATAAAATAACCAGAATATAAGAGAACATGCTTAAATACACACAAAAAAACAATATCTAAAATCTCCTGCCTAGTCTCTTTTTTGACTGTATGCTGACAGAGTCCAGAGAGTTTTAGCATGAAAGAGTGAGAGGAAGACACTTAATTTCAAATGCCGGGCTCTGCTCTTTGGGTGATAAAGCAGTGGTGATCTTCACGTTTCTAAGATAACTGTCAGTGAAGGATTTGGAGAGAGGAGGGGCTTTCTTGCGAGAGTGGACACAGAAGCATAAGAAGGCACATCAGACAAATCCACTACCATTGAGGTCCTGATGCATTCTCAGGATAGTGGCAGAGTGAAAAGAGGACTAAACTGAAGCCTGCAGTCCTTGCTTCCAGTCCTGTCTCTACCTTTCCAATGAGCTGTGTGGTCTAGATCATCTCTGTGAGCCTCAGTTTCTCCTTTTGTAAAATAGCGATGAAACGCATTGGCTAATTCATTTAGCCAATGAATTTCATGCTTCCTTTATGAATTACACCTACTTTAGGTAGACCTAGGATCTTGTAAGGGATAGTGAGTATTGAATGAGATGATGAATATGAATGTTTTTTGAAGTTTTAAGGTAGTAGTTAAACGTAAAATTATTTTTCATAATATTATTACCATCATTTGGACCTTATATTTTTACACGTACATTTTCTGTCTTCCCAAAACCATTTATAAGCCCCTGGAGTATCAAGAGGATGCCATATTTGTTTCAGTGTCTCCCAAATAGGCGACCAAAGCAAGATTTCCAAGCACATATTGTCTCAGCTATAGAGGATCTACCACATTTGAAGAAATCACAGAAGTTGCTTGGAGAGACACAGGAGCACAACATTTCTAGTGGGTGACATGGTAACAAACCAAAGTATGTAGCTTTCTTAGATAAGCTTACAGCCAAAGGTAGTGAGTGGGTGGGCCAGACCTGTCGAGCAAAGTTTTCGGGTTTGTCTATGAAGCCAAACTTCAAGCAAGGACAAGCACCTTGGACATTTGCAGAATCACAAATCAAAGAATAGTCATTCTCCACTTACTTTTATTCACTAAATAAACGTTTACTGAGTGCAAGAAAGGACAAAAATACCAGCATGGCTCCTGCCCCCAAGGAGCCCACCACCTAGTGGGGGAGGAGAGATACATGCATGTAGTACAATTTGAGAAGCTCTGAGATGGAATTATCTATAAAGGACTAGGAAATTAGAAAGGAGCCCCCTGGGCAGGCCAGGGAAGGCTTCCCAGGAGGGGTAAGACTTGAGTGTAGGAGAAGGAAACTGTCAGGGCACCGAAGGAGAGAAGGGCATTCCAGGCATTTTCAGTCCCTATTTTCATGTGATGAACAGCCTAAGGGAGGCTCAAGTTCTTGTTTAAGCCAAGAGATGTGTATCCCTTATGAGAGACATAATTAAGACCCCAATAAGTTAATTTGTTAGTGGTTCCTCCCTTTTTATGCATACCAGCCCTAATTTATTCTTTACCTATAATATCCATATTAAAAGGTGAAAATGTGAAGCTGTAACTGAGGAAGTGTCATAGAGTTCTGAAAATGAATTCACTGTAGGAGTCTAAATACAAAATAAATATCAGCTCTTTAAGCTGCTTCTTTACTGAGTGTTTTGAGTCAGCAGTAATTCTGGGTATAGAACACATAATGTGCTTCATAAATTGGGCTGACCCAGAATATTGCAGCTGATGTTACAGCATAAATCATCCAGACTCTTATTTTGCGCAGTAAGAATTGTGTAAACCCACTGCCAGCTCTGTCCCTCACTGGGGTGTGAGTAATGTTTGTGGCTTATTTTGTTTGATTTACCTTTGCTCTTACCTAAAACATCTAGGAATATCAGCTACATTGCACTGCTTAACATACCCTTCAAATGAAAATATGAAAAGAAGTTTCAATCAACAAGCATAAGGTTAGGGGCCTTAAAATTCTCATTCCTACTGGTACCCGGTTTGAGGGATGGAAGTAGATACGGAACAGCAGTCCTTCCTGGCGTGCAGGTCATAATTAATCCTCCAATCTAGCATGAGCTCCACTCTCTTTCTTTATAGTACCACTAGTGTCTGTCTTCTCTTTCTCCTATTCCTTGACATTTTTGCCCTCTGCTTTCCTCCCTGTTCTCCCATACCTCTGGTCCTGTCCACACGCTCCCTTTTAAGAGCTTTCAAACATACCACCTGGCTGACACTCCCTCTACAGGTAATCTGATGAATCCACTACGATTACCGTGGCACCGTTATATTCCTTTCAATTCTTGTTATACGTCATCAAAGCTCTGTGTATCATCTGGTTAAAAGAACTGTAGCAAAAGTGAAAGGAAAGCTTTCAGATCTGAGACATTTTAAGTAGGAGAATCACTTGGATTCTTATAGTCTATTTTTTTCTAGATAAAATTCATTGTTATAAAAATAAAGCATTGTGAAGAAAGAATTCACGTATAATTGATTTCTGCATCAGAGCAAATTATGGTTCATTTGTCCCAGATGAAAACAGAACCATCGTTAATTTTCATACACTGACAAAAGCATTTTCTCATAAACTAGACTAGTAGTTACTACAACTTGCAAAACCTAGTGATAAGCCTGAGTCCTTAGAAGTAGAGAAGAAAGTGAAAATGTCAGCATGACATAAGTGGCTTTACTGAATATTTTTTCTCATGGTTGAAAGGTAGTATATGCAGCAATGTAAGCTAACTTCTGTAATAGCCAGTGGTGACTTAATGCAATGCAATCCTATAGCTCTCGCATCAGAGTCCCGTGCAGTTGGTGATAGACCTCTGGACCACAGAGCCCTACTCCTTCCACCTTTGTCACTGCCACTTTCATCACTTGACCTCCAAGATTGTCAAATAATAGAAAAAGAGGGCTTGGAGAATTGTATAAGAGGTTTCATGACAAGGCCTGCATTGGCCCATATCATCTCTGTCCACATTCTACTGGACAGAACACAATCAATGACACCAATCTCCTATCAAGCAAGGCTGGGAAAAGTCATCAGCTTGTGGGTCCAGGAAAAAAGATAGCAATTTGGTGAATACATAGGAGTGTCTAAGAAATAATTTTGTAATTTATAATGAAGTGATTATTTTATAATTTATCAATCTAATTCCCACTCCTTTCTCCTGTTTCAAAAATAAATCTCCCTCAAGAAGCTCCAATAAAGAGAGGCAGTATATATATAAAAGTATATATAAAAGTACAGACTTTGGAGTCATGTCAACTTTGGAGTCATGTCAACTTTAGTACAAATTTTTCTTTTGTTGACCTATTGCCTTCTCTGAGGTCTTTTTCTTTATTCTTGAATTTTCTCATTCAATCGTTGGGAATCAAGATACCTAACGAGAAGATGCTGTGATGATAAAATGAGATAATGTATGCAAAATAGGAAGTAGTCAATAAATGTAGTTATTATTATTTGTATGATTAGTAAAAACAGTGTGAAGAATATTAATACAGGTGACATTTACAATTAAACCTCTTTCACTCCTTTGCATTTAGGACATTTTCTTTCATTCAAACCACATTTTTGCTCCCGATCCCTTAAGCCACGCTCGGACAAAATGTACTGCAGTCACAAAATAAAGGAATTGGGTGAGGGAAGGAATGTCCCTACTTGTGGTAGTTGACAGACTTTACAGATTTTTCATTTTGTTGGGGTAGGGGTTGTTAGCTGCCCAGTCCATGGGAATGTGATGACTGTCGTCCCAATGGCATTAGGACGACTCACTAGAGAGCTTGTTTTCACCAACTCCCTCGTCTCATCTGTACTGGGGAGGAGTCCCCATTGTACTTCTTAGGCAGAATGGCTTACTGAGGTTTTTCTCTCCCTAATTTCTGTGAAGTGCACTTTCTCCTTGATGTATGCCCATAAATAACAGGCATTTGCAAAATAAGTAAAATATTAAATCTAAAGCTCAAGTGAATTTATCACAAATAATTTAAGTAGGAGAGTTCTCAGTCAGTGCCCATGCAGGAAAGCAACTGTCATCTGGTACAGGATGTTTCTTTCCTATGGTTAAAAAAAAAAAAAATCAGAGTACAAGTCCACCATTTATTGGTCCTAAGCATCTTTTATGAGAACTTTGTCTGAAGAGATACGGTTAAAGACTTTTGTTGCTAATGTTTTTCGTTTTGCAATGAAAACCAACTATGAAGATATTTAGCTCATGTAAACTTAGTACACTGAATTATTCAGTCCCTCCTGGGAACTCTTCACTTAGCTGAGAAAATTTTTAGGGGAAAAATGGAACTGTAAGTAAAATGTATTTTCATTCTGGTTCACAAGTGGGATAATTAAAGCATTAAGTAAATTAAATATGTTGCTATCATCACATGGTAGAATGTCAGTGGCCAAGAAAAACTCAGGTCTCTTAATTTCCAGGTGCATATGCTCATACTGAAACAATTTGTCTTTTATTAGCCCTCTTATTGTTTGATACGCCATAATGATTCTATAAACATTATAGGAGAAGAATATGTAAAAGATTATTTAGCCTAGCCCAGTACCCTTGAGCAGCTGAATGATTAAACAATTCAAAACAAGGATTTGTGTTTCTGGTAATATGTTGGATTATGTTATTTGGACTGCCTTCCCCCTCTGACCACAACTAAAAATGTTGTATATAATAAATTAAAAAAACAGGGCTTCCCTGGTGGCGCAGTGGTTGAGAGTCCGCCTGCTGATGCAGGGGATACGGGTTCGTGCCCCGGTCTGGGAAGATCCCACATGCCACGGAGCGGCTGGGCCCGTGAGCCATGGATGCTGAGCCTGTGTGTCCGGAGCCTGTTGCTCCACGATGGGAGAGGCGACAACAGTGAGAGGCCCACTTACTGCAAAAAAAAAAAAAAAAAAAAAAAAAAAATTAAACAAACAAACAAAACTTCTTAAAAGTACCAGGCAACTAACAAGATAGTAAAGAATTATCAGGCAGAAACCTAAGTGAAGACAGGAACCCAGAGAGTTGGTATTGCACTAAAGCTACTTCTGCCCTGAAGGCATTTGCTGAACCAAGTGAACTTGAACTTTGAAACTAATCAACAAAGACTTCAGATTGGAGTTGTAAGATATAAATTTTAAAATACTTATCCTCACTGTTTAAATTAATTAAAGACAAGCTTGAGTGAACAGTACAGAAAACTATAAAAACTGTCCCAGCAGATTTGAAGAAAAAAGCAAATTAGAGAACTTCAATAAAAGAAACAAAATTGAAATTAAAGACAAAGTTGAGAAGTGTAACAACAGGTTAGTCAAAGCTGGAGAAACAATGAGTGAACTGGAAGATAGCTCAGAAGAAATGATCTAGAATGCGGAGAGACAAAGCGTTGGAAAATGAGAAGCTGAGAGACATTGAAGATAGTTGAGAAGGACTGATCAGTATCTAATAGGAGTCGCAGGAGGAGAGGATATATAGAATGTGGCAGAGACAATATTTGAAAAGAGAAATAAATGGTCAAGAAGTTTCTGGAATTGATAAAATGCACAGATATACATATTTAAGGGGATTCATGAATCCCAAACAGATTTTTAAAGTCCATGCCGGATATTGCATGGTGAAAATGCAGAACACCGAAGATAAAAGCGTATCTTAGTAATAGCTGGGGAGGAGAGACAGTGTATATCCCAACATATGTTGAGAAAATAAATCTCATTCTGTAATTTTATCTTTAAAAAGCAAAGGCTAAATAAAAATATGTCAGAAAAACAGTACCTGAGTTTGTCACCAGCAGACACTCACTGAAGGATTTTCTAAAAACTCCTAGGAAGAAGAAAAGTGACCCTAGATGGAAAATCTGAGCTGCTAAAAGAAGGGCAAACACAGTACTATATATGTGAGTTAATCTAAATGGGTATCCATTTTATAAAATATATATATATATATTTGTAGTAGAGTAAAAGTATTGAACCTAAGTTTCGATTTTGATAAGTATACATGTTATCATTTCAAGGGCCGCCACTAAAAACCCAAAAATAAGTAGAGAGGAAAAATAAATCACATAATTTAAAAAATCAATGCAAAATGGCAAAGAAGTGAGAACTATAGAAATACAAAACAAGTGGGACAAATCAAAAGCAAAAGTAAGAATGTAGCTAGAAAGCCAAATATGTCACTCATAACGTTAAATATTAATGAAATGACTGCTGTATGAACCAGATAGCTGAGTAAATATCACAGTGGTAAGAGGAATAGACAAGTCACCCAAGGAATACATTTTGTGTGATTCTGTATATTTCAAAATAGGTAAAACTATATTATATTATCAAATAATGCAGGGTGGTAAAATCTGTAAAGAAAAATAAGGAAATAATTATTAGAAGAGCCAGAGTAGTGGTTACCCATAAGCATTCAGAAAGGGGAGTGGCTTTTTTTTTTTGGCGGTACGCAGGCCTCTCACTGTTGTGTCCTCTCCCGTTGCGGAGCACAGGCTCCAGACGCGCAGGCTCAGCGGCCATGGCTCACGGGCCCAGCCGCTCCGCTGCATGTGGGATCTTCCCGGACCGGGGCACGAACCCCCGTCCCCTGCATCAGCAGGCGGACTCTCAACCACTGCGCCACCAGGGAAGCCCTGAGGAGTGGCTTTTTATGCTTGTTCCTTAAGCAGTACATACATGTTTTATATACTTTTCTACAAATATATTTTATATACATATTTCTTCCAATAAGAATGTTTCTAAAAGGTAGGCAAATAAATACACAAATGATTTTGTATACATCTTTGCTATGTAAGCGTTTCCTTGTGTTTCTTTATTATTTCTTTTGAGCAGACTACCAGAAATGGAGATCAATGGGTCAAACCATTAGTAACAGTGATTCAAAGTCAACCCTGTCTGATTTTTGGCCATTTTCATTGAGTATACATTACATTCCACATTCTGTTATTTTACCAAAAATTTTATGTCATCTCCTATTGCAACCAGGAATGCATGAGTACCAAAGCCTTTCTTTTGGCACCCAAACTGACCATTTAAAATAGCCATTTCTAAGTTAACTTGGAATTACTTGGTATATTTTCAAAGGTGCTTATGCTATGTTAAAAATAGTTTCTCATTATAAGAAGATATAGTAGAGGAGCTAAGAATGTAGCCTCTGGACCCAAACTGCCTAAATCAATATCCTAGCTCTGCCAACAGAAGCTATGGAAACATGGGCAAGATATTTTACCTGTTTCTCAGTTTCCTCATCTGTAAAATGAGAACAATAACAGGATCGATCCCATGGGATTGTTGAGAGGATTAAATGTAAACTGTCTAAAACAATGTCTAGCACATATTAAGTATTCAATATATGTTTACAAATACTTTATTATTACAAGCATGGAACAAAGCGGATTTGACTTTAGCACAAATCACATCCCTTGTAACATTATACCTATAATTAGTAAAATATGGTATGGCCAACCTAAAAGACAAATATTAACCTGCTCCTTCAGGACTATTGACTAACTAATCTCCTAGACATTCTTCCCTGAGGAGTTCTGGTGGTTAGTGCTGACAGAGTGTGAATCAGAGGGAGGATCAAGAATTTCTTATAGTCACTCATTTAATTCAGTAATGAATAATTGAGCTATATGCCTGTCTCTGCAGTAGACACTTGGAATACTGCATTGTGCAAGGCACTGCACGCTAACAGGAGAGAGAGAAAACAAACATTGAATCATTGGAAGAAGAGGCACAGGTGCAATGGGAGCAGGCTGACATCAGGTCCTAGTCTTATTTAAGACATCAAGAAGAACTTTCCAGAAAAATAATTGACAATTAGCCTTTCCCAGTGTACAAATCTCTGATAGACTATCTCATCATTAATTCTTCACAAAGACCCTGTTATGAAGATAGCCAACCCCTATTTTACAAGTAGGGAAGCTGAGATGCAGACAGGATGGCTGGCTAGATGGGGTTGTTTCCCTCATCTCCAGAAATGCGCTGGGATTCTCCTGAAATGAAAAACCTACTTAGATGGCACTTAAGGTTCTCTTAGTTCTCCCTTAGCAGGCAAAGTCTGGAATCCACGGTGAGCCAAATTCTAGCACACCAAACCGTAAACAGCAAACAGCTGCTTTGACTCTTTTTAAAAGCATTGACAGGAAATCCCAAGCTAAATTTAAATTGGGCTTTTAGAAAGACACAATTCAAGGAAAAATAATCAGCATCTAGTTTTGTTTGCCTTCCATTAAGAAGTCTCAGAGTACAAACCAGCTATAGTTTCACTATTAAATGCTCAAAGTATCCAAACAAATCCACATCTCTGGTGGCATTCCACCATTGGTCTGTCTTGAAGTTTGTTACCTTGTAATTATGCTTGAATTCATTCGTTTTTAGGTCATACCGAGACATACGTTGTTTGACATTTCTTGTTAAAATATAATGTAGACATGGTTTGTATAATAGAAAAGGTAAAATACCAAACTCATTTGTTTGAATTAGGTTATGGGTAAAAATAAAACCTAGGGTGTCTTTGAAGGGTGTTTTCACTCATTCAACCCCTTCTTTAAATAGGTAACCATTGTCATTGATTTCTTATGTATCCTTTCAGAGTTTGTTTATAATTCAATCAGGTATTTCAGATTTGCTCCTTTTCACTGAAAGATAACGTAGTATAAATACTTGTCTGCACTTCATTTTGTTTTTTTCACTTGATGTATCTTCAAGACCTTCCCATATTAGTACTTGTTTTTAGCACTTTCCAATGTGTGCGTGTAGCATAATTTATTAACTAGCTCCCGATTGATAAGTATTTGGGTTGTTGTAATCTTTTGCCCTTACAAATAAACCTGCTGACATTAGTGTTCCCTGAATATAAGAGCGCTTCTAAATTTCTAGCCTTCTGTGTGGTTAGGATGGGGATATGTGCCTGGGTTATAGCCATGAGATAAGGGTAAAATTAATATAAGCCATTTCCAGGCCTGAACCTTAAAACTATTCTGTGTAACCCTCCAGTGCTCTCTTCTGACGTAAAGACCCCTTGGAAATCATGTGTTCCAGATGGTATAATTATAATATGAAGGAGTGCCGCCCCACTAGCATCTGACTGTGCTGTGACTGAGAGATAAACTGTCATCATGTTAGGCCCCTGAGATGTTGTGGTTACTACAGCATCACCTATTGTTTGGGGTTTTTTTGTTTTTTTTTTTGTTTTTTTTTTGTTTTTTTTTGCGGTACGCGGGCCTCTCACTGTTGTGGCCTCTCCCGTTGCGGAGCACAGGCTCCGGACGCGCAGGCTCAGCGGTCATGGCCCACGGGCCCAGCCGCTCCGCAGCATGTGGGATCTTCCCAGACCGGGGCATGAACCCGCGTCCCCTGCATCGGCAGGCGGACTCTCAACCACTGCGCCACCAGGGAAGCCCTCACCTATTGTTTTTTAATACAAAACTATCTCTGCACATATGTACAAATATAGTTATGAAATAAAGTCCCCAAAGTGGAATTTCAGCTCTAACTTCTCATAATCTCTAAGACTAGGTTTTCATCAGACCCTCTAATTCATCCCAGTGCTTCTCATCTCCAGCCCTGGCCTCACGTTCCATTGACACAGCCCTAGTTTAGATCCTTTCTGTTTACCACCTGGCAATCCCCTTGCTGCTAATCTTGAACTTTAACTGTCCATGCACATTGCTACCAGATTAATCTTTCTCTCTGTTCTTAAAACACATGCATTTTTCCCTGACCCTCTAAAAAAAAAAATCCTTTAAAGGTTACTAACTGCCTACAGGATCAGTTCTAGATTTTTTAGCCTGACATTCAAGCCCGCGCATACCAGCATGCAGAAGATAGTTACCAGTACAATGTCTGGAGTAGGTATTCAATAAATGGTGGTAGATATATCTTATAGCCTCCAATGAAACATACCATGGATATAGCTGATATTCAATAAATAATTGTTGGCCCGTGGATTCTATTAGGAAGAATTCATGTAAGTTACACACTATAGGATCCCTTGATATTTTTTTCTCTAACAGCTTGGTTTTAAGGTTCATCTCTGAGGGTGTTGCTTAATCAGAATTGGATGGCAAGGCTACAGAAAAGTAGCTCATATAATTTTCAGTTAAACATCCAGGGAGTCATTCCTTTGTAACTGGGATGGATTGTGCAACAGTACATATGTCATCCAAGGATGATTGTACCATTTAAGGCAATATTAAAAACAATGTATCACACTGAATATTCATATCGAACATCTAGACCTAAATGATGCCGCTAACTCATAATCAAGTTGGAATAGCTTTTTTTAGCATTTTTAACCATAACATTCCAAGGCATAATTATTTGCATGTTGTTACCTCATGAATTTGAAGTGAGCCCGTACGTAATCTTGTGTTTAAAAATGTTCATGAGTTGAATGTGGTATTCGTTCAGAGCTAGCTGCATTTTTATAAAATAGGGATTTTGAAATACAATTTTATTTCTGTTGATAAAGGCTAGATGTTTATTCAAAAGAGAAACAAGCATTCAAAAATGTTGGTTATTTTTCATATTGATTTAACTAGTTTAAGTGAAGAAAATGTGTGAAATTGTTCTGGAGGATATATCTAGTTGTCTTGGAAATTTTGAAGAGCTAAAAAATGAAAATAAGATATTGTCATGCTTAAACTGCAAGGGCTAAGAAAATAAATCAACTCTAAATTTCTTTAAATTTTGTTTCAGTGTGAACAAACTCATTATTAAGAACGAAACAATATCAAGGACACAATGGATATAAAATAATACATATTATGTAATATATTTTAACTTATATTACATGTACAAAAAATCTGAATTCAGCATTTTGTTATTGATTGGGGGCAGGCTTTTTTGTGGTGGTTCAGTTGAAGAATGGGAATAAAACAAAAGCCTCTCCCTCCTCTCTCTCCCTCTCTCTCTCTCTCCCTCTGTCTTGCTTGCTAGTAATTTTATATTTGTCTCTGCTTTACAAAACTGTGCAAAGTAGCCACGTCCTAAAATCTCATTTAACAACTAGTCAGGTTACAAACTTTAAGTGACACAAAAATAATAGACAATGAAATACTACTTCTATTGGGCTTTGCGGAGGAAACCTCAAAAATATTAGCAGGTTCTTATCAAATTAATCTTCCAGCAACATTAGCTTTAGAGATGCCCATGGTGCTCTCTACTACTTTGCAAAAAATGAAGTGCAAGTAAGGAGATGATATGTTCTTTCACAAAGGCTTTTAGAAGCAACAACCTAGTCTATGTGAAAGCTGTAGAAATTGTCACCCCCTTTCGTGGATGCAAACGCTGTCTCTAAATATTTCAGAAAAAAAAGTGGAAGCTCCGAGAGTCTAAAAATGGGACCAGGAATTTTTATGTTGTTAGCATAAAGAAGGGTACACATTTAAGCAGAAGCAAGAATGACTTTATTATGATTATTAATAACGATTTCTATAATGACGAAACAAATGGTTTCTACATATTTCTGTTCCCAATCCCTGACATCCTCTTTTATTTTCACCTGCTTTTCCCTCCTTGCTCCTTTCCTTTCTTTCTTATCTCACATCACACACTCCTCTATTGTGAGCTTTTCTTTCCTTTTCCGCTTTTTCTAGTAGCCACGAATGGGTTCTTCTAAACGGTGACATTTCCAGAAACATAGGGTATTGAAATAATTGCAATCTACAATGTATAGATTTTACATTTTAATAAATTAGGTAGCTATAAATTAAAAAGAAAAAGCTACCCTCTTTTCCATTACCTACCTTTTCTGAAAGCAGCCCTCCTACTCACCCTTCCTACTTCACCAAAACACACACACACAGACACACACACACAGACACACAGACACACACACACACACACACACACACACACACAGCAAACCAAAGAACAGTGGGAGGTATCCTGCTATTAGAACAGACTTTTAGATTTCCCCCTGAAGGCAACTTGGACTTTCTGACTGTGTTGAGGCTTCATCAGAGTATAGAAGAGCAGACTGAAGAACCATGACTGTAGCTTGAGCTGGTTTTAGGTAATACATATCCTTTGGTCTTATGAGTAAAATTAAACAGTGGAAAGATACTTGAATTGTAAGCAAGGCAAAAGGATACTGTAGAGACAGGAACTTCAATATGGCGGAGGAGTAAGACGTGGAGATCACCTTCCTCCCCACAAATACATCAAAAATGCATCTACGTGTGGAACATCTCCTACAGAACACCTACTGAATGCTGGCAGAAGACCTCAGACTTTCCAAAAGGCAAGAAACTCACCACATACCTGGGTAGGGCAAAAGAGAAAAGAAAAAACAGAGACAGAAGAATAAGGATGGGACCTGCACCTCTGGGTGGGAGCTGTGAAGGAGGAAAAGTTTCCACACACTAGGAAGCCCCTTCACTGGCGGAGACAGGAGGTGGCAGCGGGGAAGCTTCGGAGCCACGGAGGAGAGAGCGCAGCAAAAGGGGTGCAGAGGGCAAAGCAGAGAGAGTCCTGCACGGAGGATCGGTGCCGACCAGCACTCACCAGCCTGAGAGGCTTGTCTGCTCACCCTCTGGGGCAGGTGGGGGCTGGGAGCTGAGGCTTGGGCTTCGGAGGTCAGATCCCAGGGAGAGGACTGGGGTTGGCGGCATGAATACAGCCTGAAGGGGGCTAGTGTGCCACAGCTAGCCACGAGGGAGTCCAGGAAAATGTCTGGAACTGCCTAAGAGGCAAGAGGCCGTTGTTTCAGTGTGCGCAAGGACATGGGATTCAGAGCACCGCTTAAACGAGCTCCAGAGACAGGCATGAGCCGTGACTATCAGCACAGACCAGAGACGGGCATGAAATGCTAACGCTGCTGCTGCAGCCAGCAAGAATCCTGTGTACAAACACAGGTCACTATCCACACCTCCCCTCCTGCGGAGCCTGTGCAGCCCACCGCCAGGGTCCCGGGATCGAGGGACAGCTTCCCCAGGAGAACGCACAGTGTGCCTCAGGTTGTTGCAACATCATGCCAGCCTGTGCCACCACAGGCTCGCCCTGCGTTCCGTACCCCTCCCTCCCCCCAGCCTGAGTGAGCCAGAGCTCTCTAATCAGCCGCTCCTTTAATCGCCTCCTGTTTGGGCAAAGAACAGTCGCCCGAGGGTAACCTAAATGCAGAGGCGGGGCCGGATCCAAAGCTGAACCCCAGGAGCTGTGCGAACAAAGAAGAGAAAGGGAAATCTCCCCTTGCAGCCTCAGGGGCAGCGGATTAAATCTCCACAGTCAACTTGATGTACCGTGCATCTGTGGAATAGCTGAATAGACAATGAATCATCCCAAAATTGAGGCAGTAGACTTTGGGAGCAACTGTAGACTTGGAGTTTGCTGTATGCGACTGACTAGTTTCTGATTTTTAAGTTTATGTTAGTATAGCTTTTAGTGCTTCTTATCATTGGTGGATTTCTTCATTGGTTTAGTAGCTCTCTTCTTTTTATTACTTTTTAAATTTTAATAATATTTTTATTTTAATAACTTTATATATTTTATTTTATTTTATTTTGTTTTGTTTTATTTTTTCTTTTCTTTCTCCGTTTTCTTCTGAGCTGTGTGGCAGACAGGGTCTTGGTGCTCTGGCCAGGTGTCAGGCCTGAACCTCTGAGGTGGGAGAGCCGAGTTCAGGACATTGGACCATCAGAGACCTCCCAGCCCCACGTAATATCAACCAGCGAGAGGTCTCCCAGAGATCTCCGTCTCAACACTAAGACCCAGCTCCACTCAACGACCAGCAAGCTACAGTACTGGACACCCCATGCCAAACAACTAGCAAGACAAGAACACAACCCCACCCATTAGCAGGGAGGCTGCCTAAAATCATAATAAGTTCACAGACACCCCAAAACACACCACTGGGCGCAGTCCTGCCCACCAGAAAGACAAGAAACAGCCTCATCCACCAGAACACAGGCACCGGTCCCCTCCACCAGGAAGCCTACACAACCCACTGCACCAACCGTACCCACTGGGGGCAGACACCAAACAAAACAGGAACTACGAACCTGCAGCCTGTGAAAAGGAGACCCCAAACACAGTAAGTTAAGGAAAATGAGAAGACAGAGAAATATGCAGCAAATGAAGGAGCAAAGTAAAAACCCACCAGACCAAACAAATGAAGAGGAAATAGGCAGTCTACCTGAAAAAGAACTCAGAGTAATGATAGTAAAGATGATCCAAATTCTTGGATATAGAATGGAGAAAATATAAGAAATGTTTAACAAGGACTAAACTAAATAGCAGCCAATGATGAACAACACAATAAATGAAATTAGAAGTTCTCTAGAAGGAATCAATAGCAGAATAACTGAGGCAGAAGAACAGATAAGTGACCTGGAAGATAAAATAGTGGAAATAACTATTACAGAGCAGAATAAAAACAAAGAATGAAAAGAATTGAGGACACTCTCAGAGACCTCTGGGACAACATTAAACACATCAACATTCAAATTATATGGGTCCCAAAAGAAGAAGAGAAAAAGAAAGGGACTGAGAAAATATTTGAAGAGATTATAGTTGAAAACTTCCCTAACATGGGAAAGGAAATAGTCAATCAACTCCAAGAAGTGCAGAGAGTCCCATACAGGATAAATCCAAGGAGAAACATGCCAAGATGCATATTAATCAAATTATCAAAAATTAAATACAAAGCAAAAATAATAAAAGCAGCAAGGGAAAAGCAAAAAATAAAATACTAAGGGAATCCCCGTAAGGTTAATAGCTGATCTTTCAGCAGAAGCTCTGCAAGTGAGAAAGAAGTGGCAGGACATATTTAAAGTGATGAAAGGGAAAAACCTACAATCAAGATTACTCTACCCAGCAAGGATCTCATTCGGGTTCGACAGAGAAGTTAAAAACTTTACAGACAAGCAAAAGCTAAGAGAATTCAGCGCCACCAAACCAGCTTTACAACAAATGCTAAAGGAACTTCTCTAGGCAGGAAACACAAGAGAAGGAAAAGACCTACAAAAACAAACCCAAAAACAACGAAGAAACTGGTAATAGGAACATACATATCGATAATTACCTTAAATGTAAATGTATTAAATGCTCCCACCAAAAGACACAGACTGGCTGAATGGATACAAAAACAAGACCCGTATATATGCTGTCTACAAGAGACCCATTTCAGATCTAGGGACACATACAGACTGAAAGTGAGGGGATGGAAAAAGATATTCCATACAAATGGAAATCAAAAGAAAGATGGAGTAGCAATTCTCATATCAGACAAAATAGACTTTAAAATAAAGACTATTACAAGAGACAAAGAAGGACGCTGCATAATGATCAAGGGATCAATCCAAGAAGAAGATATAACAATTATAAATATTTATGCACCCAACATAGGAGCACCTCAATACATAAGGCAAATGCTAACAGCCATAAAAGGGGAAATTGACAGTAACACATCATAGCAGGGGACTTTAACACCCACTTTCACCAATGGACAGATCAACCAATATGCAGATAAATAAGGAAACTCAAGCTTTAAATGACACATTAAACAAGATGGACTTAATTGATATTTATAGGACATTCCATCCAAAAACAAAAGAATACACTTTATTCTTAAGTGCTCATCGAACATTCTCTACGATAGATCATATCTTGGGCCACAAGTCAAGCCTTGGTAAATTTAAGAACATTGAGATGGTATCAAGTATCTTTTCTGACCACAGCACTATGAGACTATGTATCAATTACACGAAAAAAACTGTGAAAAATACAAACACATGGAGGCTAAATAATATACTATAAATAACCATGAGATCACTGAAGAACTCAAAGAGGAAATCAAAAAATACCTAGAAACATATGACAATGAAAACACAATGACCCAAAACCTATAGAATGCAGCAAAGGCAGTTCTAAGAAGGAAGTTTATAGCAATGCAGTCCTACCTCAAGAAACAAGAAGCATCTCAAATAAACAACCTACCCTTACACCTACAGCAATTAGAGAAAGAAGAAAAAAAAAAACCCGAAAGTTAGCAGAAGGAAAGAAGTCATAAAATCAGATCAGAAATAAATGAAAAAGAAATGAAGGAAACAATAGCAAAGTTCAATAAAACTAAAAGCTGGTTCTTTTAGAAGATAAACAAAATTGATAAATCATTAGACTCATCAAGAAAAAAGGGAAAAGACTCAAATCAACAGAATCAGAAATGAAAAAGAAGTAACAGCTGACACTACAGAAATACAAAGAATTGTGAGAGATTCCTACAAGCAACTCTATGCCAATAAAATGGACAACCTGGAGGAAATGGACACATTTCTTAGAAAAGCACAACCTTCCAAGACTGAACCAGGAAGAAATAGAAAATATAAACAGACCAATCACAAGCACCGAAATTGAGACTGTGATTAAAAATCTTCCAACAAACAAAAGCCCAGGACCAGATGGCTTCACAGGCGAATTCTATCAAACATTTAGAGAAGAGCTAACACCAATCCTCAAACTCTTCCAAAATATAGCCGAGGGAGGAACACTCCCAAACTCATTCTATGAGGCCACTGTCACCCTGATACCAAAACCAGATAAAAATGTCACAAAGAAAGAAAACTACAGACCAATATCACTGATGAACATAGATGCAAAAATCCTCAACAGAATACTAGAAACCGATTCCAACAGCTCTTTAAAAGTATCATACACTATTATCAAGTGGAGTTTATCCCAGGAATGCAAGGATTCTTCAATATACGCAGATCAATCAATGTGATACATCATATTAACAAATTGAAGGAGAAAAAACATATGATCATCTCAATAGATGCAGAAAAAGCCTTCAACAAAATTCAACACCCATTTATGATAAAAACCCTCCAGAAAGTAGGCAGAGAGGGAACTTACCTCAACATAATAAAGGCCATATATGACAAGCCCACAGCCAACATCATTCTCAATGGTGAAAAACTGAAACCATTTCCACTAAGATCAGGAACGTGACAAAGTTGCCCACTCTCACCATTATTATTCAACATAGTTTTGGAAGTTTTAGCCCCAGCAATCCGAAAAGAAAAATAAATAAAAGGAATCCAAATCAGAAAAGAAGTAAAACTGTCGCTGTTGGCAGATGACATGATACTATACATAGAGAATCCTAAATATGCTACCAGAAAACTACTAAAGCTAATCAATGAATTTGGTAAAGTAGCAGGATACAAAATTAATACACAGAAATCTCTTGCATTCCTATACATTAATGATGAAAAATCTGAAAGATAAATTAAGGAAACACTCCCATTTACTATTGCAACAGAAAGAATAAAATGCATAGGAATAAACCTACCTAAGGAGACAGAAGACCTGTTTGCAGAAAACTATAAGACACTGATGAAAGAAATTAAGGATGATACAAACAGATGAAGAGATGTACCATGTTCTTGGATTGGAAGAATCAACATTGTGAAAATGACTATGCTACCCAAAGCAGTATCCAGATTTGATCCAATCCCTGTCGAATGGCCAATGGCGTTTTTCATGGAACCGGAACAAAAAATTTCACAATTTGAATGGAGACACAGAGGACCCTGAATGGCCAGGGCAGTCTTGGGAGGGAAGAATGCAGCTGGAAGAATCAGGCTCTCAAACTACAGACTGTGCTGCACAGCTACAGTAAGAGAGACAGTATGGTACTGGCACAGAATCAGAAATATGGATCAATAGAACAGGATAGAGAGCCCAGAGATAAAACCCACGCACATATGGTCACCTTATCTTTGATAAAGGAGGCAGAAGTTTACAGTGGAGAGAAGATGACCTCTTCAATAAGTGGTGCTGGTAAAACTGGACAGCTACATGTAAAAGAATGAAATTGGAACACTCCCTAGCACCATACACCAAAATAAAATGGATTAGAAACCTAAATGTAAGGCCAGACACTATAAAACTCTTAGAGGAAAACATAGGCAGAACACTCTATGACATAAATCACAGCAAGATCCTTTTTGACCCACCTCCTAGAGAAATGGAAATCAAGACAAAATAAACAAATGGGACCTAGCGAAACTTGGGAGCTTTTGCACAGCAAAGAACACCTTAAGATGAAAAGACATCCCTCAGAAGGGGAGAAAATATTTGCAAATGAAGCAACTGACAAAGGATTAATCTCCAAAATATACAAGCAGCTCACGCAACTCAATATCAAGAAAACAAACAATCCAATCCAAAAATGGGAAGAAGACCTAAACAGACATTTCTCCAAAGAAGATATACAGATTGCCAAGAAACACATGAAAGGATGCTCAGCATCACTAATCATTAGAGAAATGCAAATCGAAACTGCAGTGAGGTATCACCTCACACCAGTCAGAATGGCCATGATCAAAAAATCTACAAACAATAAATTCTGGAGAGGGTGTAGAGAAAAGGAAACTCTCTTGCACTGTTGGTGGGAATGTAAATTGATACAGCCAATATGGAGAACAGTATGGAGGTTTCCTAAAAAACTAAAAAGAGAACTACCATACGACCCAGCCATCCCACTACTGGGCATATACCCTGAGAAAACTATAATTCAAAAAGAGTCATATACCACAATGTTCATTGCAACACTGTTTACAATAGCCAGGACAGGAAGCAACTTAAGTGTCCACTGACAGATGAATGGATAAAGAAGATGTGGCACATATATACAATGGAATATTACTCAGCCATAAAAAGAAATGATATTGAGTTATTTGTAGTGAGGTGGATGGACCTAGACTCTGTCACACAGAGTGAATGAAGTAAGTCAGAAAGACAAAATCCAATACCGTATGCTAACACATATTTATGGAATCTAAAAAAAAAAAAAAAAGAAAAAGAAAAAAACGGTTCTCAGGAACCTAGGAGCAGGACAGGAATAAAGACGTAGATGTATAAAATGGGCTTGAGGACACAGGGAAGGGTAAGGGTAAGCTGGGACAAACTGAGAGAGTGGCATTGATATATATACACTACCAAATTTAGAACAGATAGCTAGTGGGAAGCAGCCGCATAGCACAGGGAGATCAGCTTGGTGCTTTGTGACCACCTAGAGGTGTGGGATAAGGAGGGTGGGAGGGAGACACAAGAGGAAGGGGATATGGGGATATATGTATACGTATAGCTGATTCACTTTGTTACACAGCAGAAATGAACACAACATTGTAAAGCAATTATACTCCAATAAAGATGTTAAAAAAAAAAGGACATTGTAGATATAAATTCATAATATGGTATACAAATATAATTCTGACATTTGATATTTATGGCACTTGTGGACTTTCCTGGGACAGGATTGGGGTCTTTTATTTATCTTTTGCATGTTCCACCACACCTAACCATGTCTTAGACATGGGCTTGCTATGTCTTAGTTGTGGTTCTTTGTCAAAGTAGCTTAAGGGGCTAGTCACCAAAGCGAATCATTGACCATAGCTGGTTATTTATTTTCTTATGGGGGAATTGGAGTATTTTTCTTTTTCTATATAACTAATTTCTTTGTTGCATTTTTGCACTTTTTGGTGTAAATGAGAAGTATCTCAAGAAGGGGGTTCATGCACAACCTGGAATAATCACTCATACAATCTAAAAATGAGTCATAACATCATACCCGTTCCGCGTCACTTGGACTCAAAACTTATAGCACATAGAAGCTTACAGATAATACCTTGTATTTCCCATATTACACATACTTTTCAATATTTAGGTGTTTCCCATATTGAATGGATATAGGAAGTATATTCTTCTAAAAATACACTTAATTTTATGTTGACAATGAAATATTAGACTAAGAAGGATACTCAGCATTTCTTGACTGGATTGAGGAAAGTTGCTACTCAAGTATTTTCAGGATTAAGATGTTCTTAATATTTTAATTGTAGTTCTAGTAATTTTTCTTTTGCTACTTAAAACACAATTCTTTTATTTGGAAATGTTCCCATTTTATGGTTATGCTAAGTGCTTTGCAAGGTACTGGAGGTTTGTAGGCAAAGGTGTTCATTAGGTTCATAGTTAAATTAACAAAATGCCATTATTTTTAAGAAAAGAAGCTCAGCAAAGGTCAGAACTTGAGGAAGTAGGCACTGTACTCTCAAAAACTTACTGATTTTCATATTTAGCTTCCTTATCTGAAGAAATTAACCTAAATTCTAATGGTATTTAAAATGAAAGAGTCTAAAAAAATGAAAGTAAGTCAAATGAAAGGAAATGCTTTGTATTAAGCCCATATATAATTTCAACCTTGGTTGAATTCTTAAAAAAAAAAAAAAAAAAAAGAATACATTCCAGGCTCAAAACTGTGGGAATGTATTGTATGGGGGAAAAAAAAAAAAAGAGATGGGAACATGCAAATGAAAAAATAGTTGAGAAAGAGATTAGCAATCTGTAGCCAGGAATGAAATTGTTACAATAGCTTTTAACTTGAAGGAAATTCCAGGAGGTAATAGTGATGTGATAATTGATAACATTTTTTTAAATATTTTTCCCCACACTTTTTATATTATGGTTATATTATTTAAATGATTAAAAATTTTAAGCTCTCTATTAGAGTTAGTATTTGTAATGTTAAATTGAGATTATAGAATCTATTAATTTGTTACATTTATTTAATTCGCTTTCAGTTCTTAAAGTTAAAAAACAACATCAACAGTAGTAGACCTCATATTATGATCTTAAAGGGAACAAAACTGTTTTCACTGATATACCTGTGTTAAGTTCTTTTTTTAAAATTTTTTTAACTTTTTTTAACTTTTTAACTTTTATTAAGTTCTTACTTTTACTAGTGAGCGCTTGTATTACGTTGCTTAAAGCCACCTAACTTCTCTGTATCTCAGTTGACTTGAATGTCCTGTGACTAGTTTGGTATTTTTCAGTCTTAGAAGTTGATTATTGCTTAGGCAGCTTGGTTCCACATAACCATGATGAATGAAATTATTATATGGATATATTTATTCTATTTAATCATGTTCTGATGAGTTCAGTTATCTGAATATAAAATAGATGGACTCTGTAACATAATCATTTTCATATAAGAAATCCAAAGAAATTACAGCTGTACTTGTAACACAGAGGCAGCAATAATACCTGCTTTGTAAGATAGTTGGGGGGGATTAAATGAGTCAGTACATGTACGCAATTAGTGCAGTGCCTGTCATAGAATAAGCTTTCAGTACCTATTGTATTTTTTTAATTATTGAGTTTATTATTATTATTTTCCTTTTTTATCTAAGCAAGACTGGCAATTCTCAATTTTGATTGGAGATCATCATAGTATTTGAACTGATAAAGATGTTATGAGGAGAATTTTAATCATATATTCAAAGTGATTTGGCTTCCCTGGAAGAGAAAAGAGCTAGAAATTTAAGGTTTCATTATAGAAGTATATTTCACAAACCCGTGGGTGTCGATATGGGATGGCATAAAGTTCAAGGCAGTGTGATAAGTGCATAAAACACGGAACCTACAGCAGGAAGGTGTGGAGACCTAACTCTTATTCACTACCTGTGTGACTCTAGACACATCACTTAAATGTTTCAGAGTTGAGCCTTAGTTTCCATATTTGTAAAATACAGATCATTTTGCAGTCCACAGACTCCTCTGTGGTTCTAATAAAGGCAGTATGCGAATATTTCAAGTACATTGTCTGGCATGCAGTAGTGGCTCACAAAGTAATTCATAATTTGTTTTTGTTAAATTAAACTTGTAATAGCTTAGTATTTATTCTAATTGAAAGATAATGTAGTGCCAAGTTTTTAAAATAAAATATATACTGGTGATGGCCCTAAATACAACCATTTCCCTATAATTATATTTTCCCTGTTGAGAACATCAAAATTAATCATTGATGTTTTGTAAAATTTTTAGTTTTCATTGTAGATGATTTGTTTGCTTTATAGTGTGTAGTTTATTTTCCTTCAAAGTTACTGCCATTTAAAAAGCATGTGGGTTTCCAGTCCTCCATTCTCATTCCCTTCTCCCCTCAAATGAAAGCTCCATCTAGACCTTGTCTATACTTATATTAGAGAGAATAAATTGTTTTAAGGAACTTATTAAAAAGCTAATCAATTTGGGCAAAGTGATTGGTGTTCTTGTTGTTAACAACTTAAATTCGCTTGTGAAAGGTCCACTCATGATTACCTAGCCCCCTTTTTACTTGCAGATGTGAAATAGTAACCAGACAAATCTGCCCTGGTGGGATAAAGAGTCAGCTGAACTTAGATATAGTTACAGTGCCCTCCTCCATGCCCTACACCACTCAAATTGATTATGCTGATGTTCAAGTTTAATGTCTAGATTTTAAGAGACACGCGACCACCACAGGTTGATCAAATGTCAGAAATTAAAATTAACATGTAAAAGTGCAAGAAAATTTCTGGGTTAATTCACCCAATATTTAGTGAGCTCCACTATGTAGAGGATGATAGAGCAATGTTTTCACAATCTGAGGGAAACTTTTCTTAATCTAGAATTCCATGACTAGCCGAAGCACCATAACTAGCCCAAGTACCAATCGAGTATAAGAATAAAGATATTTGTAATGGTATGAGCACTTGGAAAGTCTGCATCACATACACTCTTGCGCTGGAAGTTTCATGAGCTTGTATTCAATAAGGGAGTACACCCAGAGAGAGGAAGCCACAGGCGTAACGAACAGTGGCGTAAACTCAGAAGAGCAAGGAAGAGATAGTGGTGGGAAGTCTCAGAATGACGGGTGTACAAATGGCCTGGAGAGCAGTTTAGATAAAGGTCAGAAGCTTCTAGAAGAAGCTCAGAGAAACAATGTCTTGATAGAATAAATGATATAATCAAGAGTCTGCAGATAACTGAAAGTATGATGGTAAAGGCAAATAACGTAAGAAAAAGACAAAGGCAGTTAGAAACTGTGGGGTGAGGGCTAAGGGAAGGATTATATTTTATAGGCCAACTACGAAGCAAACTATACAAGAAAGTAATAATTTTTTTAAAAATGTAATACTTTTTTTTTTTTTTTTGCGGTAGACGGGCCTCTCACTGTTGTGGCCTCACCCGTTGCGGAGCACAGGCTCTGGACGTGCAGGCTCAGCGGCCATGGCTCACGGGCCCAGCCGCTCCACGGGAAGCCCTAAAAAAGCACCAGGGAAGCCCTAAAAAATGTAATACATTTTTAAATGCATGATTTGTGAAGGGAAAAAAATAATCCATTTAACCTTAATGTGAGGAACATTCTCCCATGAGTGATCCAAGACATAACATTGGATATGTAGAGAAAAAAATATTATATATAATGCTAACATATTACCTGGCTTGGCCCTGAACAATTATTTACAGAATAATTGCAATGCAAAAGCCATTTATTGATTTTTCAACTTTGAGAGATAACCTACGACAAAATATAAAAGGCATTGTTACAGTCATATGACAAAAAGTAAATATCAACAATCTTGAAAATATAAACGTTCAGCTGACAAAAGAGAGAAAGAATAGTAAAGTTGAAGGAAGAATAATGGGCAAATTGACACCTTAAAAATTGTGGAGTTGAGAAAGGCTACTAGAGTGATGAAATAAGGTATCAATTTTTAAGAGATTATTTCCAGTTACAGAGCTAACTGTTAAAATGACTAAAATAATATTACAAATACCAAACATCAGAAGAGAAATTGGGAGTAGGAGAGTAGTGTGACTTAAATCCTCATCTTTGTTAAGAGGAAGTCAATAGATGTTAAAATGGACAAATCAAAAATTAGAGGGCTTCCCTGGTGGCGCAGTGGTTGAGAGTCCACCTGCCGATGCAGGGGACACGGGTTCGTGCCCCGGTCCGGGAAGATCCCACATGCCGCGGAGCGGCTGGGTCCGTGAGCCATGGCCGCTGAGCCTGCGCGTCCGGAGCCTGTGCCTCTCCGCAATGCGAGAGGCCACAACAGGGAGAGGCCCGCGTATGGCAAAAAAAAAAAAAAAAAAAAATTAGAGGTATATTCACATTGTATAGTAGTTCAGAGATAACCTAAGAAAAAATATAAAGTGGAAACGGTTTAAATTCCTAGAAGAATGTCAGGAGTTTAAGAATGTGCTGGGGCAGGAGATTCTAAGCTTTTCTAGACAGTTTGTATGAAAATATAAATAGGTGTATTTACATGTGTTACTTTAAAAGCAATAAGAATAAATGAAAAATAACACCGAAATTGGTTAAAGCAGAATGCTGCTCTTACTTGGTTGCTTATTACCTCCTATGTTTCATCTCTGCCACAGTTAAATCCTTGGGGTTAGGCACTGAATTTCTTGTGGGTTACTCATAGAGTCAAACACAAGGATTACTCAATCAAAATACATACATCTTGACTACTGGAGCTTTTATATCAATTTTTAATAACAAACGCAAATTTCTGGGAGTATACAGGTCTGTTCCTTGTTAATTCAACTAACACTTATTAAGAAACTACTATTTGCATGGCTCTCCATGGACTCAAGTTACGAAAGTACTTCAATTTGTTAAGTATACATGTAAAGTTTATTATTTTGTCAGTATTCTTTGAGTGTTTATTATGTGTCAGGCACTATCTAGGCCTTGTAGATACAATGGCTACTATAAAAGTCCTCGTTCTCTTAAAGTCTACTGGTTCCCCCTGAAAGGCACCGTGTACCTACTGCATACTATGTGGTTGACTTATTATGCTGTGACAGTACTCTAAGTATCTGTAGAATGAAGGAACTTGTAGAATATTCTGGTTCAAATACTATCAAAGAGTTCATGAACCCTGGAATAGACTCTACCTTTCAGAAGAAAAGAAATGAGTTTTATGGAAATGTGTCACGCAATAGAGGTCTCTAAGGCCTGATCTTGAAGAATGAGAAAAAGCTCCCCACTCTTGTTCAAAGCACTGAAATAATATTCATTTGTGGTTGTGAGCTGTGGGAATGTACAGGAATAAACATAAGGGTATTCATTTTTTATTACTAAAGCCCTATTAAGAGATCAAACAATTTTTGTTCCTTTAGATTTGGGGGATCTAAATGAGAGTTATGTGTTTGTAAATTTGCACCAGTTTGTGTGGGAGGGTGAATGTTACAGGAATAATTGGAGAAGGCAGTGATCAGGATAGATAGTGGTAATTTTGGGGTCACATGCCAATTAGTAGTATCCATAAATAGTTTTTCTTTAAATATACATGATTTTATATCCTGCCGTCTCCGTTTTCTAGAGCCTCCAGATAGACATCTCAGTTCCTCCATCCAATCCCTGCATCTGGCACAATGGAAACAGATGGAAGAATCCAAAGTCTCAATTAAAGCTGCCTTTGAATGTATAAAGAATTCCTGTTATGAAGTCTTGTGAATTAGAAACACTGTGCCAGCACTCTGCCACCATGTGGCTTCTGGAGTCATTGCAGCACATACAGAACTCAAAATCAGCACCTGTTCCTTAAACTTTCATTGGGGCTATGTGTGTTAGGTTAGGTTTTATGGGCAGACACTTTATTTAAAGGGATATAGTTATTCAAGATTCATGAGAATACATTAAGAATTAGTTTTCCAATATATATTTTGTGCAATGTAGATACCATGTCATTGGCTGTAATTCTTTAGCTGCCACAAAATAATGATTTCCAAATTGCAATTTTAAGTATCATGGGATCTTAGAACTGGAAGAGTCCTCAGAGATTATCCAACCCAATGTTATGAATGCCTCTTATTATCCTTCTTATAGGAGAGGCTGCTGTCTCAGCTTAACCGTCTCTAGAAGAGCTTGTTTAATTTTGCAAAGTTGACTATCCTAATCACCTTTGACAATGTTTATCCAAAGAGTTACAAATCCAACTAACGCTGCTTGCATACAGCTCATATTTTTACATATAAACCACAAAAAGAATTATAAAAGGGTCTTATTTCAACTGCATTTTCCAAATCTATTAGGTCAGCACCAAGTATGTAATAGGCACTTAATAAATAATAGCCCTATTCAGTTTTCCCATATTCAGTTTTTTAAGATGCAGGCTCAGAGATTACAACTGTAAAGAATCTATATGCCCAATGACAAAATGCTTTCAATAGTTTAATATTCTTCCAGTTTTACACTTTTACTTTAGCCCTTTATTTTATTTGTTGCAACAAAGAGTCATGGAGTACATCCTGTGTTAGATGCTGGAGATGCAAAATTAAAAATATATAATAAGTGCTCTTACATTTTTATCTATTGGAAAACAATTTATTTGAATATAAAAATTTAAGTTGCTTGATGGAGATATGTGAAAAGTTCAGTCGGACCCCAATGAAAAGTATCTTGAGTTGCTAATGTATTCATCTTCTATGCTGTGTAATAAATTACTACAAGTTTAATAACTTAAAACACTACACCTTTATTACTTCACAGTTCCCATTGGTTGAGAGTCCAAACACAGCTTAGCAGGATTCTCTGATTCCAGGTCTCATTGGCTGCAGTCCAGGTGTCATTTAGGGCTGTAGCCTCATCAGAAGCTCAACTGGGAAAAGATCCAGTTTCAAGAGTACTCGGGTTGTTGGCAGAATTTATTTCCTTGTTGTTGTATGAACGAGGGCCCCGCCTTTTCATTGCCTGTTAGTTGGAGGCCACTTGGGGTATTAGAAGCCACCCATAGTTCGCTGCCATGTAACCCTCTCCAGAGGCAGTTTATAAAATTGCTGTTTGCTTCTTCAAGGCCAGCATGAGAATCTCTCTCCAGTCTTCTAAGACAGAGTCTTCTATAATGTAAGGTAATCATGAGCAAAATATTCCATCATCTTTGTCATTTAATGTAACCTAACGAAGAGAATGACATCCTATCATCTTCACCATATTCTTTTAGTTAGATACCAGTCACCACTGCTTCTACCTGAACTCAAAGGGAGGAAGGTATTACACAAAGGCCTGGACACCAGGAGACAGGAATTACTGGAGGCCATCATAGCACGAGTCTGTCAGAGCTGAAAAAAATGTATCCGGAGAGTCAGGGAAGACTTCTCAGTTAAGGAAGACTTCACCTCAAAGTGGACATTGTGATGAGATGTGTGATGTTTTCCATGTAGATTTAAAAAAAAAAAAACAAAACAGGAAAACAAACCACGCTGAGAGAATAGCATTGCTGACATATGGAAGAGTGAAGGAAGATTGGACAGGTGGGCCAGGGTCAGATCACAAAGGGCCTCACTTTGTGAGTTAAGGAGTATGCCAAAAGAAATGGGGAAAATGGGTGAGTACCAGACAGGAAGTACAGTGGTCAGAGGTCCATGGTATACATGATACATGCCATTCCGGTAGCAAGATAGAGGACAGGTGGGAGGAGCATAAGAGGCAGGGAAATAAATGAGATGCTATATTCAGTGTCACATAGCAGACAGCTCAATCAGTAGAGTAGCATCTGGATACAGAACATATTTAGGAAGTACAGTCACAGTATATGATATCAATAGTATAGAGTTAGTGGTAAGAGAGAGTTTAAGGGTATTTTTGTGTGTATTTAAAGCCAGTAGACTTCTTTCAGGTGAAATATGACTTTTAACGTTTAACGGTTTCATAGCTGAAGGGCACTGATGTGTCTGTAAATGTGCTGAATCCATTATATAAAACCAGAGTGGTATTTAAAGACAAGTGGCTATGATTAAACAAAATCTGTAGGATGAATTCTCTCACCTATAACCAGGCGCAGGGTCTACAGTAGATAACCAGTCCCTACCTTGAGTGAGTAAAGGAAGACCGGAAGCTTCGTAATACTTCATCATAATGTCCTATTTGAGAGGAGCCGCTCTGTTACTTTCACTTGAGTCCGATTTTAAAATGAAGGTGTAATCTTGGGTCATTTTGTCATCAGCAATAAGCAAACATTATATTCTGGCATAGGACTGGGGAGGCAGCTGGAAAAGTGTTCCCATTAGCAGAGATTGGCTTGATACCTTTTTCACTGTCTCTAGAGGAGTTTGATGAGAGCTGCCTGGTGGTTTTACCTATATCTCTAAGCACTGAGAAAGGATCAGTTTGAGGGAAGAGATCTGGCAGCCTTGTAGACATCTATATAGTGAGAAGGAGCTAAATTAGAGAGGCTTAAACTCATTTCTAGCAGAAAAGCTGATTTGTGGAAGCTCTTTCTTCTGCTCCATATCAGGCTGCTCCTAGCTAAACATTGGAGTGGATATTTTTTGTCTTTTTGTCTGGCCAACATTCATTTTTTCTCTTTCTAATTGCACTCCACTTTCTTCTGTGGAATCACCTCTCTACCGCTGAGGGCAATTTTGTTGTGCCTCTAAATCAAGATACATGTCCCCGTACTCCAGAAGTGGAAGCTAACCCCATACCCAGAGGCTGTAATCTGCCCCTTCTGCCAGATGGTGCCCTCTCTCAGGAGGCAGATAGACAATCTAAAATTCTGTTGCAATTTAATCATTCCAGCAGCTGCCTTTTCCATATCTTGTTCTTTTATCCTTTAGCTTTCCCACATCCTTCCAATTCCTTTCTGATTAAGTTTGTCAGAGTTAGTTGTTTATAACCAAAGAAAACGATACAGGAGCTCATTAGCATTTCAGAAAGGAGGAGAAAATAGTGTTCATGAGCTTCTATCAGCTGTCAGACACTCTGTTAGATATTTTACATACCTTATTTTATCATCACCAAAGTGTCATGAAGTATAAGCTTATCTTAATGGGTTGAATCACGTTAATAAATTCTCTAATATCTAACTCAACTTGCATTTCTGGAATAGAGTCAGTTTGGTCATGATGAATTTATATATTAAAATGTAGATTTATACATATATAGCTAGATTCAGTATGGCAAGATTTTGGTAAGGGTTTTTGTATCTATGATTATAGTGAGATTGCCTAATTTTAGTATCTATTAGTCTCAAAATTGAGTCGGTGAGTGTATCTCTTAATTCTGTAAAAAGAGTTCCTATAAGTTTGAAATGTTCTCCCTCTTGATTGGTTGATAGAGCTTATCTGCAAAACTGTCTAAGCCTAATGTTTTCCTCATAGAAATATTTAAAATTTTTATTTGCTATCTTTAATAGTTTTAAGATTATTCGGGCTTTCTGTTTCTTTTTGAGTCAACTTTAGTAATGATTTTCAAGGGATTTGTCCATTTCTTTCAGATTTTTAAATTTATTGGGGAAAAGTTTTTCTTATTATCCTTTTAAATGTTCTGCTGCATCTACAGTTGTCTCTTTTCATTCCTAAATTGTTTATTTGTACGTTTTGTAATACTTACCTTTTGCGTAACTTTAAGGGACATGATTAATATTGTATTATTCTATTTAAGTCAGATTCCCCTGATCATAATCCCAGGATCCATCATTTATGTAGAGTGTAACATACATGTGGCCCCTGGAGTTATGCAAAGTGTTGTTCTGGTCTTTTCTTTCTTTTTTTCTGAGAGATCTTTGCAAAATTTTGTCAGTTTTATTGGCTTTGTTGATTCTCCTTATTGTATTTATTTTCTATTTTTAGTAATTCGTTCTTTTTTTAACTATCTTCTTCCTAAATGTATGTTGGATTTATTATTTTTTTTCTAACTTCTTAATTTGGATACTTTGCTTATTGGTTTTCAGAGTTTCTTCTTTACTAATATGAACACCCAAGGCTCTAAATTTTTCTCTTTGAATCGTTTTAGCAGCATCCCACACATTTTGGTATGTAGTATTATTATTGCTGTTTAGTTGTCTTAACTCCTAAGTTATTTAGAAATGAACTTTTAAAATTTCCAAATATATGTGTTTTCAAAGCTATTTACTCTTGACTTCTAGTTATTTAATGGTCAACAACATTGTCTTTGTGGTACAGATTATTGGACATTTGTTGAGACTTGGTCTATGGCCCAGTGTGGGATAAATATTTGTAAATGTTTCATGTTTTGAAGAATGTGTAGTCTCCTAACATATATTTACCTGGTAAATTTGAGTTAGTTTTTTCTGTGAACTCTGAAGATATAATTCTGCTCTCTTACAGCTTCCATTTTACTCTCTATCAAGTTGTGTTACTTTGTAGGTAATCCACCTCTTCTTTCTAGCTGATTTTAAGACCTATTCTATGTCTTTGGTGTTCTTTACTATGGTGAGTCTAGGGTTTTTGTTTGCTTTTGTTTTGTTGAAAATAAATACTGGCGGGGCTTATTACGCTACCTAAATCTAGGGACTTGTATATTTCAATTCCGGAAAATTCACAGCCAACCTTTTTTGGAACAATGCCTCTCTCTCCCTTCCTCACTATTGGAACTCTCATTAGAAGCATACTGGCAAGAGGCTTTGAATGCTCATACAAGTTCTGCTCTGTACAAGGTGCCCAGGTGAGGGAAAAATTAAGGCCTGAATGTCATCCCATGCTCTCCTTGCCAACTTGTGTGCCTGAGGATCTGTGTTTGTCCAACTGTGCTGCCTCTTTTCTAATTTTCTCAAAGGTATTTTATGAGCTACCTGCGGTACTGTATGCTGGGCCATTTTGTTCTATACTCCACTTTCTTAATTTTTCCGTCTCATTTCTCATCTTATAATCCTTAGTGATGTCTTCTAGGGAAACTTTCCCAAATCTATTTTCTAATTTTCTATTCAGTTGAGTCTAATCTGTTGTTTATTCTTTAAAGATTTATTTTAAATGGCTATTTTTTCATTTCTGGAAATTTTATTTGACTCTTTGTTTGGATCTGCTTGTTATTTTTAGTAGTCTTTAGTGATTAACTCATACCTTTGATTTTCTCTTTTATGTCTTTGAACATATTAACGCATAGTTATTGTTTATTATTTATCCTGTGGTTTAAAGTGTTTGTATTTTAATCTGTTGTTTCCTTATGCTGACTGTCAATCATGATGATTTTCTTAAAATTTTTATTATTGTTTAATTTTGAGCTCACGTTTTCTGGAGATTTATCTGTGCTAATTCTCTGAGGCCTAGGTTGAGGGTGATTTTGTAAAGAAAAAGCATGTATATTTTTCTTTCAGACATCTGGGGGACAATTTTCAGTTACACGCTTATGTTGGTGCTTTTTTTTTACACAGGTAGTAGGAAATTGAGCCCCAAATCTGAAAAAAGGGCAAGGTTGTGATTACAGATTCTCAGGGGAGATTTTTCTCCCTTCCATTCACTGTCAGTGCCAAGATTGATAAACATTCCTCACCATCTTTTTTGTGGATATATTGGTACGCTTGTGTTGCTGTAACAAAATACTACAGAATGGAAATTTATTTTCTCATAGCTCTGGAGGCTGAGAAGTCCAAATCAAATTTGGTTTGATTTGTCAGCAAATTTGGTTTCTGGTGAAAGCATTCTTCCTAGCTTGTAAATGGCTGACTTCTTGCTATGCTCTCACATGGCCTTTCCTTGGTGATGTACATGGAGAGAGAGCTAGCCCTCTGGTGTCTCTTCTTATAAGGACACTAATTCTGTCAGATCAAGTTCCCACCCTTATGAGCTCATTTAACCTTGGTTACCTACTTAAAAGGGCCATTTCCAAATTTAGCCACACTGGGGGTTAGGGATTCAACACATAAATGTTGAGAGAACACAAACATTTGATCCATAACAGCTGGATAGATACTTTCTTAGTAGACTCTTTCATTGAGGATATGAGCATCTGGGCTCCTAGTTTTATACAGGGATTTTTGCTCTGACCCCTCACCTGCATGTGCCCTAGGGTAAGTCTTCTGTTCTATGAGTTCATTAGAAGTGACTATTTAGGCAATTGGGAATGACAGATGTCTCTGGGGTAGCTAGCTGGTGGCTTCAGTGCTTAGTTCTACCTCTGGATTCATTTGTGGCTTCTGAGAATTTCCTGTGGTTTCTGTTCAGATTAGTTATACAATCAATCAGTCAATGTATGTATGTGTTTATATTTCATCCTATATTTTAAAACATTTTATCATAGAAGTTTTTGGACTTTTGTGATGCACAAAAGTAGATAAAATAGTAGAGAAGGTATAACAAGCTCCCGTATACCTATCCCCTAGTTACAGTAAGCATCAACGTTTTATCAAACTTACTATAGTATTTTAAAGCTACAATATCACACTATTTGACTAGACAATACTAATGTAACTTGACAAATAAAGATAATTTCTACATAATTAACTAAAAAGTTACCAGTAAGTCTTTAACATTATCCAATACTTAGTCTATATTCAAATGACTCTTATTATTTAAAAATATTATTCTATAGTTGCTTTGTTTAAATCTGGTTCCAAACAAGGTGTACATCTTACCTGTTTTTTGTTGTTTCTTTAACTTCCCTTTAATCTAGAATGGTTACCCCCACTCCCACTTTTTAAAAAAAATTCCAAAGACTCATTGAAAATTAAGTCAGTAAAATTGCTTCTTATGGTGTGTACAATGTTTCTCTATTTATAATTCCTATAAACTAGAAAATAGATATGAAGACTGGATTACATTTGGATTCAATTTCTTTAGCATACTTCATAGGTAGTCCTGTGTACTTTATATTGCATTAAATCAGACGGTACTGTCTGGTAATCATAATTTTAGTGTTATTGAGATGTAATTGGTGGTATAGTTTTTGTCACTCTGACCGTTTCATTGTGAAGATTCTCATTAACCTTTCATCTAATACTTTTACCATCTGTTGATGATTGTTACCATCTTCAGTTTTTTCAAGAGGTTGCCAATTGGTGATTTTCTAATGCTATAATTTTCTCTATATTTATTAGATGGAAATTTTCCAAAAAGAATTTTTGCTCACAAACTAGAGTTGTTAGTGGACTCTAAACTTAAGTTTGTATAGAAAAGAGAGGATAAATGTTTAATTTGTCTTCTTTACTTACCAATGATCATAGTAAATGGTTGCTACCCTAGTGCCTCCAGTGCTGACCAGTGATTTTGTAAATTTTGTTTACTCTTATGTCTTCTATTATGAGGCACTTCAAGTTGCTTTTACAAGAGGGAATATAAAGAGAAAATAAAAAAGCAAGAACACTTAACTACGAAATTACTACAATTTGGGTTAGTGTTTCTTGGGTTCATGAAAAGTTGTTGGACCTGCCAATTCTGAGATATAAGCAAAAAACTTTATCTTGACAAAAAACGAGTTCTTACTTCGATAAGCATTCAATATTAAATTTCCCAGTCCTTTAAGTCTTTTTTTTCTAACACCTTTATTAGAGTGTAATTGCTTTACAATGGTGTGTTAGTTTCTGCTTTATAACAAAGTGAATCAGCTATACATATACATACATCCCCATATCTCCTCCCTCTTGCGTCTCCCTCCCACCCTCCCTATCCCACCCCTCTAGGTGGTCACAAAGCACCGAGCTGATCTCCCTGTGCTATGTGGCTGCTTCCCACTAGCTATCTATTTTGCATTTGGTAGTGTATATATGTCCATAACACTCTCACTTTGTCCCAGCTTACCCTTCCCCCTCCCCATGTCCTCAAGTCCATTCTCTATGTCTGCGTCTTTATTCCTGGCCTGCCCCTAGGTTCTTCAGAACCACATTTTTTTTTTAGATTCCATATATATGTGTTAGCATACGGTATTTCACTCTGTCTGACAGACTCTCGGGCCATCCACCTCACTACAAATAACTCAATTTTCTTTTTATGGCTGAGTAATATTCCATTGTATATATGTGCCACATCTTCTTTATCCATTCATCTGTCGATGGACACTTAGGTTGCTTCCATGTCCTGGCTATTGTAAATAGAGCTGCAGTGAACATTGTGGTACATGACTCTTTTTGAATTATGGTTTTCTAAGGGTGTATGCCCAGTAGTGGGATTGCTGGGTCATATGGTAGTTCTATTTGTAGTTTTGTAAGGAACCTCCATACTGTTCTCCATAGTGGCTGTATCAATTTACATTCCCACCAACAGTGCAAGACACTGTTCCCTAATGTCTATTTAGGTCTTCTGCCCATTTTTGGCTTAAGTTGTTTGTTTTTTTGATATTGAGCTGCATGAGCTGCTTGTAAATTTTGGAGATTAATCCTTTGTCAGTTGCTTCATTTGCAAATATTTTCTCCCATTCTGAGGGTTGTCTTTTCGTGTTGTTTATGGTTTCCTTTGCTGTGCAAAAGCTTTTAAGTTTCATTAGGTCCCATTTGTTTATTTTTGTTTTTATTTCCATTTCTCTAGGAGGTGGGTCAACAAGGATCTTGCTGTGATTTACATCATAGAGTGCTCTGCCTATGTTTTCCTCTAAGAGTTTTACAGTGTCTGGCTTTACATTTAGGTCTTTAATTCATTTTGAGTTTATTTTTGTGTATGGTGTTAGGGAGTGTTCTAATTTCCTTCTTTTACATGTAGCTGTCCAGTTTTACCAGCACCACATATTGAAGAGGTTGTCTTTTCTCCATTGTATATTCTTGCCTCCTTTATCAAAGATAAGGTGACAGTATGTGCATGGGTTTATCTCTGGGCTTTCTATCCTGTTCCATTGATCTGTATTTCTGTTTTTGTGCCAGTACCATACTGTCTTGATTACTATAGCTTTGTAGTATAACCTGAGGTCCAGGAGCCTGATTCCTCCAGCTCTGTTTTTCTTTCTCAAGATTGCTTTGGCTATTCGGGGTCTTATGTGTTTCCATAAAAATTGTGAAATTTTTTGTTCTAGTTTTGTAAAAAATGCCATTGGTAGTTTGATAGGGATTACATTGAATCTGTAGATTGCTTTGGGTAGTATAGTCATTTTCACAATGTTGATACTTCCAACACAAGAGCATGGTATATCTCTTCTCCCCTTTTGTTTTTTTTTTTTTTTTTTTTTTTTTTTTTTTTGGCGGTACACAGGCCTCTCACTGCTGCAGCCTCTCCCACCGCGGAGCACAGGCTCCGGACTCGCAGGCCCAGCGGCCGTGGCTCACGGACCCAGCCGCTCTGCAGCATGTGGGATCCTCCCGGATCGGGGCACAAACCCGTGTCCCCCGCATTGGCAGGCGGACCCCCAACTACTGCGCCACCAGGAAAGCCTTGTATCATCTTTAATTTCTTTCATCAGTGTCTTATAGTTTTCTGCATACAGGTCTTTTGTCTCCTTAGGTAGGTTTATTCCTAGGTATATTTTTCTTTTTGTTGCAATGTAAATGGGAGAGTTTCCCTAATTTCTCTTTCAGATTTTTCATCATTGGTGTACAGGAATGCAAGAGATTTCTGTGCATTAATTTTGTATCCTGCTACTTTACCAAATTCATTGATTAACTCTAGTAGTTTTCTGGTATCTTCTTTAGGATTCTCCATGTATAGTATCATGTCATCTGCAAACAGTGACAGCCTTACTTCTTCTTTAACGATTTGGATTCCTTTTATTTCTTTTTCTTCTCTGATTTTTCTTCTCTGATTGCTGTGGCTAAAACTTCCAAAAGTATGTTGAATAAGAGTGGTGAGAGTGGACAGCCTTGTCTTGTTCCTGATCTTAGAGGAAATTGTTTCAGTTTTTCACCATTGAGAACGATGTTTGCTGTGGGTTGTTCATATACAGCCTTTATTACGTTGAGGTAAGTTCCCTCTATGCCTACTTTCTGGAGGGTTTTTATCATACATGGTGTTGAATTTTGTCAAAAGCTTTTTCTGCATCTATTGAGATGATCATATGGATTTTCTCCTTCATTTTGCTAATATGGTGTATCACGTTGCTTTATTTGCGTATATTGAAGAAGCCTTGCATTCCTGGGATAAACCCCACTTGATCATGGTGTATGATCCTTTTAATGTGCTGTTGGATTCTGTTTGCTAGTATTTTGTTGAGGATTTTTGCATCTGTGTGCATCAGTGATATTGGCCTATACTCTTCTTTCATTGTGACATCTTTGTCTGGTTTTGGTATCAGGGTGATGGTGGCCTCGTAGAATGAGTTGGGGAGTGTTCCTCCCTCTGTATTTTGGAAAAGTTTGAGAAGGATAGGTGTTAGCTCTTCTGTAAATGTTTGATAGCGTTCACCTGTGAAGTAATCTGGTCCTGGGCTTTTGTTTGTTGGAAGACTTTTCATCACAGTCTCAACTTCAGTGCTTGTGATTGGTCTGTTTATATTTTCTATTTCTTCCTGGTTCAGTCTTGGAAGGCAGTGCTTTTCTAAGAATTTGTCCATTTTCCTGGCATATAATCACTTGTAGTGATCTCTCATGATTTTTTTTATTTCTGCAGTGTCAGGTGTTACTTCTCCTTTTTCGTTTCTAATTCTATTGATTTGAGTCTTCTCCCTTTTTATCTTGATGAGTCTGGCTAATGGTTTATCAATTTTGTTTATCTTCTCAAAGAACTAGCTTTTAGTTTTATTGATCTTTGCTATTTTTTCCTTTATTTCTTTTATTTCTGATCTGATCTTTATGATTTCTTTCCTTCTGCTAACTTTGGGGTTTTTCTGTTTTTCTTTTGCTAATTGCTTTAGGTGTCCTCTTAGAACTGCTTTTGCTGCATCCCATAGGTTTTGGGTCGTTGTATCTCCATTGTCATTTGTTTCTAGGTATTTTTTGACTTCCTCTCTGATTTCTTCAGTGATCTCTTGGTTATTAAGTAGTGTATTGCTTAGTGTCCGTGTGCTTGTATTTTTTACAGATTTTATTTCCTATAATTGATATCTAGTCTCATAGCGTTGTGGTTGGAAAAGATATTTGATATGATTTCAATTTTCATAAATTTACCAAGGCTTGATTTGTGACCCAAGATACGATCTATCCTGTAGAATATTCAATGGCACTTGAGAAGGAAGTGTATTTTGTTCTTTTTGGATGGAATGTCCGATAAATATCAATTAAGTCCATCTTGTTTAATGTATCATTTAAAGCTTGTCTTTCCTTATTGGTTTTCATTTTGGTTGATCTGTCCATTGGTGAAAGTGTGGTGTAAAGTCCCCTACTGTGAATGTGTTACTGTCGATTTCCCCTTTTATGGCTGTTAGCATTTGCCTTATGTATTGAGGTGCTCCTATGTTGGGTGCATAAATATTTACAATTGTTATATCTTCTTCTTGGATTGATCCCTTGATCATTATGCAGATTCCTTCTTTGTCTCTTGTAATAGTCTTTATTTTAAAGTCTATTTTGTCTGATATGAGAATTGCTACTCCATCTTTCTTTTGATTTCCATTTGTATGGAATATCTTTTTCCATCCCCTCACTTTCAGTCTGTATGTGTCCCTAGATCTGAAATGGGTCTCTTGTAGACAGCATATATGCGGGTCTTGTTTTTGTATCCATTCAGCCAGTCTGTGTCTTTTGGTGGGAGCATTTAGTCCATTTACATTTAAGGTAATTATCGATATGTATGTTCCTGTTACCATTTTCTTAGTTGTTTTGGGCTTGTTATTTTAGGTCTTTTCCTTCTCTTGTGTTTCCTGCCTAGAGAAGTTCCTTTAGCATTTGTTGTAAAGCTGGTTTGGTGGTGCTTATCCTTAGTATTTTCATTGTTTTTGAACTTCTTATTTATCCTTTAAGGTCATTGTGATCCTACATTTCAATAATTATTTTTCTAATATTTTTTCTAGTGTTTCATTCCCCTCAACCCCCCTGCCCTCATCCATAGAATTTGGGTTGAGATAAATAACAAGCCTATTCCTAATCTCCTTTACTCAACCAAGGATTAATATGTGTAATAAAGCAGTCAAATAGTGATTTGTTTTTTAAGTTATGCTAATAAGAATTAAAAAGAGAGAGAGAATTAAAGCTTCTAGAAGTGAATTTCTTAGCCTCCAAAGAAAAGATTGATGGTACTTTAAGCAAACTTAGAAAGAATACTTTATGAAAAAATTCGTTAACATGCCTATTTCTCTTCCTGACCTTCATTTTATCAGTATCTTATTATGTGGACAAAATGAAGTCATCGTCATAGTACAAAAAGCTTATTTAAAAGGTGAATGGGTCAAGTTTGTATGAAATAGCAGTTATGGAAATAATCACAAACAAGTCACTGAACAAGATTTTACTAATTAGGTTATACCCAAAGAAAGGCTCTGCATTAATGTGTTTAACAACCAAGAAGGACACATTCTGGCTGGTCACAAACCATGTATGATAATCTATAATGAA
This sequence comes from Lipotes vexillifer, assembly GCF_000442215.2. Classification (NCBI taxonomy): domain Eukaryota; kingdom Metazoa; phylum Chordata; class Mammalia; order Artiodactyla; family Lipotidae; genus Lipotes; species Lipotes vexillifer. The sequence goes on along the minus strand of NW_006784622.1, from coordinate 1,019,620 downwards.
TATGAGTAGTCTAATGAAAAGGTAAATGTATTATATAAATCACAAATTTGGGGCAGATATGTTGTTTTAGGTAGAAAGGATCTGGCCTCACTAATTATTAGTATTAAAATATGGGTAGCTAAGTCTATAATTAAAACAAAAATTTCCATTAGTTCTTCCAAAGGTAACCTGTAGTTTAATATTAAGCAAGATGAAGCTGTGTGACAAAGTTGTAATGTTCAGTATATAGACAGAAAGACATGTACATAAAGTCTAATTTTAAATGCTTTATTGATAAAGTCTTGTATATCTACATAAAAGATGTAAAAATGCAATGTGTTTTTTGTAAAATGAGATTAACACAGCATATCATGTCATCAGACAAAACAGCATTGTCACTTGGTAAGTTTTATATATGCTATTTCAAAGAACCAGTTGGTAAAGAAAAGCTGCCTGATAATTATGTCAGTCATTCACTCAGCAAACATATGTCAAATATTATGTGCCAGATATAGTTTCAAGCTCTAAGAAAATAAATATTAATAAGACAAGGACCCTTCGTTTATGAGCTCACAGTCTCTTTGGAGAATTATGCACAGAAACAGTAGTAGTTGACTATGAAAAATGTTACATTGGAAATATAGAGGATGTACTTTGGATGACTTGAAAAGAATGACGGTTTTTCTGCTGGGTAAGCTAGAAAGAGCTTTTCCAAGGAGGCTACTTTAGATTTGGATGTTGAAGACTGAATACTAGTCCACCAACTGGAGAAATGGGGTATATCAATTCAAAAGTAGGGAATCAATTACATTTGTAGAAATAGGAAAGTATAGAACAGCATGTGGGGTTCACAAGGAATATATAGTTCTGTGTGATTGGAGTAGAGAGTGCATGAGAGAGAATGGCAGGAGATGATACTCCATAGTATTGGTTAAAGATGGGGAAGATCGGGTGCCATGAGAAGAAGCTTGGGCTTATAAACTCCAGTGTTTATAGGCATCCAGCAAAGGTTTTGATGCAGTTTTATGTAGTCACCACTTCTGTGGTTTGTGAGGGATAAGATGAAGGTGGGGAAAGATGGTAGGCAGAAAAATGAGTTTGGAGAGTATTGCCAGAGTTGAACCCAGGTAGTGGTAGTTAGAATACCCAAAAAGGTGACAATTTCAGGAGTGATTTACAACGTAGAATCTTTTAGACTAGAGGAACAGTTGAGCATCATGGGTGACAGAGAGAAATAATGAGGAATTATTCTAAAGTAGCCAAATTGGGTAGATTACAATGGTATTGAATCAAGAACAGTTGGAGGAACAGATTTTAGGGAAAAGCTACCTGAGCCTGGTTTGGGGCATGTTGAGGTTTAGGGAGCTGAAGAGTACCCAGGAAGGGCTTTGAGGGATGGGGGCTTAGCGATATCCTTGTCCTCATTAAATAATTTTAGAAGGGAAGCGTCAAGCTATCTATTTGGGATTTGATTCAGCTTGGTGAACTTGTGTTAAAACAAAGGATACTTTCTCTGCCTGTAAAAAAAAAAAAAAAAAAGAAAGAAAGAAAACAGTAGTCAAACCTTATGAATATGGAACAAATGTGTTTTTCTAAAGCATCAAGAAGCTCAAAGGACCTTTTGATGTAAATTTTCACAATGCTGGTATGTAAAAATTATCATCCTTGGGTTTCCATTTTGAATCCATATTGTGAGATTAGGCCTAGGGTTACCTTTGATCTTGATTCATAGAGATTTAATGGAAGGTACACATATTTTGTTCAAACTTTAGAGAAAGACAGAAAGTTGTAAGGAATTTTTGGGGATTTGGAGATTTTAAAGGCTTTTTAAAAACAAAAACCTCTTGAAAACAAAAACCTCCCCAAATTAAGTTTTTTTTTTTAATTTAGTGACAATGTGACAGTTCAACTATCGTTTACTTCTTGACAGTATGACAAACAGTTTTCCTCCATTATTGTTTCAGAATTTTTCCTCACAAGCACTTTAATAGGTATTTTAAAAATTTCCCTCTTTCTTATTTGGGATAAACAAAATTCAGAGAAATTAAGTGACATTATTGAGAGCATCCAGAGTCAGTGAGACAGAAGTTAAGCATTGGTCTTGCATGAGTCTCCTCTACAACTGATAAAAGTTCACTTTGAGGCCTCAGTTGCTTCCATCTCTCTCTCTCTCTCTCTCTCTCTCTTTCTCTCTGTCTTTCTCTCTCTCTCTTTCTTTCTCTCTGTCTTTCTCTCTCTCTCTCTCTCTTTCTCTCTTTCTCTCTCTCTCTCTCTCTCTCTCTGTGTGTGTGTGTGTGTGTGTGTGTGTGTGTGTGTGTGTGTCTTCTCTTCAGCTGTTTTTCTGAAGTGTCCGCCAAAGTGGAATCTGTAGTTATTAGCTCAGGTCATTGTTCAAATATGCTAGCAACTCTGTGGTTTCATCTTTTGCTACATTTTTGAGTACTCAGTAAGATTACTGATTATTTTGTAAAAGGCCGAAGTGTCTCTTCAATGAGCATTTGATAAATGAATGTGAATGACTTGACTTAGTGCTGTCAAAAGTATTCGATCAGAAACATAGTTGGAAACTAGGGAAATAAATTCTGCAGGTAAATAACTGTAATAGCACAGGTCATTCAGCATAACTTTGCCTTTAGTAAAGCCTATGGAAGCGAAACACAGAAAAGGCTTTTTTATATGTGAATAAGGAATAGATTCCAAAGACGCACCACTAACAGAACTTGATTTGTATGTTTGTGACTTTTTAGAGAAACATGTATTTATAACACTATTAAACAGAATAGCCTTAAATCAAAAGCATAAAGTGTGGTTAGACTAGTAGCATCTGGAAAGAATCAATCCTTTTGCCTATAATGTTTCTAAGCAACCACAAATTGAAGCAATGCAAGGATGGTTCATGGGAAGTTAAAGCTATAATTTTCAGATTTCTACAATTTTGAATCTGCTGTAAGGCAAAGACAGTGAAAGCTAATTTACACATTCTGCTTTTATTAAATACAAATTTCATTTATTTAAATACAAAAATCACAGCTTTTTATAAGCAAAGGGACCTTTTCAGGAAGTCCTATTTAAGCCATTCTTTGTTATGAATAGTTAAAATCTGCATATGTAGTCCAGCATAATTACTCTGTGAAATATAAAGCAACACTGAAATTATGGTATTATTATTATAAAGCTATGAATTTGCTAAACATACTTCAGATACTCTCCGAACTTTAAAAATTCTAATTGGATTGAATCCAATCATTATCAAACAATACTTCAATGCACCTTTTTATAATATGAATCTAAATGTAAGTCATTAATTTTCCCCTGTCCCCATTTGCCTTTTATCACATTAATTTAAATGTAAATATACTTTACACAAATTACCTCTTAAAATCCTTGAAGGTAAATCTCAAAGTTCTGCCACCTAGGAAGAGAGGAAAGCACAGACTTTCCTATAGCATTCTCAAATATAGCCATTTTAGAACACTGATTTCTCAAAAGGTCTTCCTTTTTTCTATGAAATAAGGTTTCTTTGTAACAGTGCAAAATGAGAGTCTAGCTGGTAGGAAATGAAATAAATCTTCCCCATATATCATGCAGGAAAGATTATTTTCTAATATGTAAGTTTATGGTACATTTACAAAAAATTTCCATATAATAGTACAAAATTTTAATATAGGCTATCAGGACTTTTATATTAGATAACTAGGTGAGTTGACCATAAGAAGTATAGGAATATTATTTACTCTTTTTTTTTTTGGAGAGAGGTACTGGCAAAACATGTTCAGCCATAAATTAAAAATTAGTAATTGATCTTAGTAGTATATTGATTTTCAGCAATAAATTAAGCAAAGTTTCTATGCTAGTATAAAAAATTGTGTGTGCTGCATGCAAATATATAGATATAGATAGGTATGAATATAGATATAGATAGAATAGTTTCTTGACTAGGAGAAACATATTTTCTGATTTTTTTTATCTATGAATAATAAAGTGGTGCCATATTATAAAAGTAATGTGATGTTTTTCTTTTTAATGATGTGAACCAAGGGCTGAAAGGGACCAGTAGAAATTAATTAGCCCCACATCATTAACCTCCTCAAAGCTAAAGCCATAGACTTTGGTTCTTTGGACATAAGGGGGCAAATGGATTTGTGAAACAGCCAGAATGGAAAGTGTGAAGATTGACTGAGGATGCAGTGGGCACATTTCTCCATCAGCTGGCCTTCCATAAAATAGACTCCCAGATATCCTCTTTCTACCACCTGCCCACACATATGATTACAGCAGCCTTCATTAGCACTTACTAGCTAAGTCAAAGTCCAATATTTTGTTTTGTGTCTTGGTTCCCTTATTCTGCTACAGGAGCCTACTTCCTATAATTTCAATTCACTAATAATTTCTTGAACACTTATAGAGACCTAATAGTTGATTAAGATTTAGTCACTGCATTCCAGAAACTGATACTCTTGTAGGGGAGAGTGGATATATATATTATTCATGCTAATAGAAAAGAACCCTGTCACCAAAGCAATCTTGAGAAAGAAGAAGACCCCTGATTTCAAACTATATTACAAAGCTATAGTAATTAAAACATCATAGTTTTGGCATAAAAACAGACATATAGATCAATGGACCAGGGTAGAGAGCCCAGAAATAAACCCATGCATATATGGTCAATTAATTTACGACAAAGGAGCCAAGAATATGCAGTGGAGAAAGGACAGTCTCTTCAATAAATGGTGTTGGGAAAATCAGATAGGCACATGAAAGGGAATGAAACTGGACCATTATCTTAAACCATATACAAAACAATATGAATTAAAAACTTGACTGTAAGACCTGAAGCCATAAAACTCCTCAAAGAAAACATAAGCAATAAGCTCCTTAACTAGGTCTTGCTGATGATATTTTGGATCTGACTCCAAAAGCAAAAGCAAAAATAAACAAGACTACATCAAAATAAAAATCTCCTGCACAGAAAAGGAAACCATCACTGGAATGAAAAGGCAACCTACTGAATAGGAGAAAATATTTGTAAAGCATTTATCTTATAAGGGGCTATAGTATCCAAAACATATAAAGAACTCATACAACAAACTCAATAGCAAAAAAAAAAAAAGAAAAGAAACAATCCAATTAAAAAATAGGCAGACTATCTGAATAGTCATTTTTCCAAAGAAGGCATATAGGTGATCAGCAGACACATGAAAAGATGCTCTACGTAATTAATTATCAGGGAAATGCAAATCAAAACCGCAATGAAATATCAACTCACACCTCTTAGAATGGCTATTATCAAAAAGACTAGAAATAGCAAGTGTTGGCAAGGAGAAAAGAACCCTTGCGCACTGTTGGTGGGATTGGAAATTGGTGCAGCCACTATGGAAAACAGTATGGAGGTTCCTCAAAAAATTAAAAATAGAGCTACCATATGATCCAGCAATTCAACGTCTGATATTTATTCAAAGAGCACAAAGACACTAATTCAAAAAGACATATGCACCCTCATGTTCATTGCAGCATTATTCACAATAGCCAAGATAATGGAAACAACCTAAGTGTCCATCAACAGATGAATGGATAAAAAAGTGATACATACACACACACACACACACACACACACACACACACACACTAGAATAATATTTAGCCATAAGAAAGAAAGAAATCTTGCCATTTTTGACAATGTGGATGGACCTGGAAGACATTATGCTTAGTGAAATAAGTCAGACAGAAAAACAAATTAGCATACAATCTCTCTCATATGTGGAATCTAAAAATTAAAAAACAAAACAGAACTAAGCTTAATAAGTAACAGAGAGCAGACTGGTGGTTGCCAGAGGCAGGGGACTGGGGTTAAGAGAAATGGGTGAACTATTTTTGAAATTAATTAATTAATTAATTTAATGCACATGTTAAACTATTTTGACAAATTTACTCAAATTTTATTCAACTGTTATGCATATTTAATGCAAAGATACATGTGGTTCTCTTAACTATTTCCTATGCACCCCTTAGTAAAACACTAATGGCTCAAAAAAAAGTAGTACAGAGGAGAAGAGGTTGTCTTCCAGGACCCCACAGCGTACCACACAGTGGAGTAGGTATTCTGCCTTCTTTGTCACATCCAATTTTCCCAAAAATCTTATGTAGATAAGGGATTTCAGTAGTGTGCCAGAACTTAGACCCAGGTATGCCTGTCTGTCAATCTGACTCCACAAACACTGTACTATTACCTTGCTACTTTATTTATTTCCAATCAGGCGAAACTGGGAAGGTTTCTCAGAGAGGGTGGGTTATAAAGATGTAATTACATAGGTTGTCTTTTCTTCTTTTAAATGAATAACAATTCAAGTTTTCATTGGGATTCTACGTACCTAATAAAGTTGAAAAAATACACCTCTCATCATGTGAGAGGCAACTCAGATCTATGAAATTGTTAAAAATTAAGTCTCTGAATGGATTGTGTATTTCAAGCAGCTTCAACATTCATAAGAGGAAGTGCATGCTCGCCAGGAAAGAGGAGTTTCTTCTTCCCAGTAAGAGTTTAGGTTCTTTTCTTGAAGGGAAGAGACAAAACTCTCCCTTCAGCATTATTATAGTTATTTATATTGTCCATTTGAAATTTTGTTTATAGTGTTTTAGCAAAAGAATGAAAAAAGTTGGCCCTATCATTTACCAGCGAGAAACTTAGAGCAAGTTAGTTTCTCTGAATTTCAGTTCTCTTATAACTAAGGTGAGGGGTTAAAGTTTGCCTCACATGTTGTTGTGAGGCTCATATGTACCTGCATATACCTGGCACGTGGTAAAGAATACATGTTCTGTTTCGTTTTATATGATCCTTAGCCTGGTAGAGTGGTCCTGTGATATCTTGGTACAGGGTTGTATACGGCTGTCCCATCCAGCAGTCTTTATGTGACATTATCAAATTTTGGAAAGGCGGGCTTCTCTGGCGGCGCAGTGCTTGAGAGTCCGCCTGCCGATGCAGGGGGTCACGGGTTCATGCTCTGGTCCGCGAAGGTCCCACGTGCCGCAGAGCGGCTGGGCCCATGAGCCATGGCCGCTGAGCCTGCACGTACGGAGCCTGTGCTCCGCAACGGGAGAGGCCACAACAGTGAGAGGCCCGCGTACCGCCAAAAAAAAAAAAAGAGAGAGAAAGGCATGTTTCTAATGCTTCAGCCGTGTCTGTGGCATGAATCCCTTTATTGCCTTGGCTAAATGCCTAATGGAAGAGAGAGACACTTTCCATAAAACAGTTAAAGTAAATGAAGCTGTTCTTTGTATTTTTTTTTTTAATTCCCTGAAGAAAAGCAATGTATGACCTTAGGCAAGTTCCTTTGCTTAGTTAAGCCTCAGTTTCCTCATCTGAAAAATAGAATTATCATATCTGCCTTGAAATGTCATGACTCCTTAATAAGTGAGATGTTTTAGATGCATGAGAAATAGGAACTTTTTCTTCCCCTTCTTGTTGAAATCATTAGCAATTTGTAGGAACTTGTACTTATGAGAGATACAACAGCACAGTGGTTTAAAAAATGAATACCCAAACGTGTCAAACCTAAGTTTCAACCTAATTTTCCTACATGGTGGCTGGAATAACTTCTCTGGAACTTATTTTTTCTCATTTCTAAGTTAGAAAAATAGTACCTAAGTTCAAGGGTTGAATAGTTAACTACACTTATATAAGTTATATGATATATATACAAAACATCTAACACATTACAGTATAAAAATATAAATTTAAGTGGAATCAAGTTGGAGATTTCAAATGACCCTCTTAGGTAATGGAAGTGATAAATTGTTTAACAAGGCAAAGCCATTATAATGTGGGGAAAAGTATCCCATATGCAGAGACTTCATTCATTTCAATTTCAACAAACAATATTTGAGTGCCTAGTAGTTATCAGACACAATACTAGACTCTGGAGGTTATAGAAAAAAAATTGGTAAGGCATGAGTTCTAGGTTATGTACAAGTATATTTTTCTCACTTACTTACTGAACACTTACTGTGTTTCAAGCACACAAAATAAAAATAATACTAAACATGAATTGAATGCTCATGAATAAGCTTCATTATGAAACTCTGTTCTAAGCTTTTCATGCATTACTTCATTAAATCTCATATCACTCCTGATGAATTATACCTTGTTTTTACCTTTAATAGATGAGAAAACAGAATCTTAAAGCCTAAATAATTTGTCTAGGCTTATACTGCAGCTAATAAAACACAGAATCAGAAATCTAAATCCTGAATTCCTAATCTGTACCTTAGACAGGCATGTTGACACCAAATGTATAATTTTCCTTTATGAATGGTACCATTTTTCCTGAATGAATAATTTACCTTAAATAGAATTCATGTAAGTTATTTGATACAGTGACAGTTTTGACACCATGCTCATTTTATTGACCAAATGGTCATTAATGGAACATTAAGTCTTTATTTTGTAAGAATGTTTACATAGAACACCACGAAGAGTAGGCAAACATAAAATACATCATTATTGGTAATTGTAAGATGATGAGAAAATTATCAAAAGGTAAGAAAGGAAGTTGTGACATGCTGAGCAAAAAGCCAATGCAAGGTATTTGGAAAAAGCAAATTGAGCAGATTGTTGCATATCCTGAATACAATTGATCAAACCTTCAACCTCACTGAAAATACAAATTGACAGTGGTGACTTTGGACACTTTTAACAGTTTAGGATTGTTTTCAAAGTTACTAGCTGTATAGGCTGTGGCAATACAATGAAAGCACAAAACAGCTTTGAAGAGCTTGGTTATAGGAAGTAAATTACCCGTCAGTGTCTGAGATCTTGTCTTTTCTATTTGCATTAACCAAGAAAAGTAGATACAGGGTAAGTATAAGGAGATATGTGCATCTCCTGCTGGCACTGATCAAAGCTTTCTATTTGTAGTAGTGATAAGTGCCTCATTCCAGGAATAGATAACACATAGCCACAGTGACTTTGAGCAATCATCCTGTGCTTAGAATGAGACTTAGCAATCTACAGTTCATAGGCCAAATCTGGCCTACTACTGGTTTTTGTAAATCAAGTTCTGTTGGAACATGGCCATATCATTCGTTTAGGTAGTGTCTGTGGCTGCTTTCTTTCTACAATGTCAGAGTTGAGTAGTTGCTACAGAGAATGTACGGTTCTCAAAGCCTGAAATATTTACCATCAGGCCCTTTACAGAAAAATTTTGCTTAACACCTGACTTAGAAGATTAACCAAATTCTAGAGTTTTCAGATGAAATAGATAAATTAACCATAAAACAATCAGAAACCATGCAATGTCCTCTTAAAATAAGTGTGTTTTTTTTAAGTAGTTGTCATAAAACCCATTTTTAAGAATCTATTAATATGGAGAAAGTGAATATTTCACCAAGGCTTTCCTGGAATTATCCTTGCATGTCTTATGAAATAAGAAGTTTTAAATACAAGCACTCTTTGAACAAATATTGTTGAGTAGATTTTGAGTACTAGTACCGAACTGGGCACTAGAAACACAAATTGAGTTAGATATAACCCATGTCCTTAAAGAGTTCACAGTTTATGGGGAGTTAATATTGTATCTTTTATTTAATTTCAGTTTCTTATAGATATCATATAGTTGGATCTTGCTTTAGTCAGTCCATTAATCTCTGCCTTTTAATTGAAGAGTTTAAACTATTTACCTTTGATGTAATTATTTCTACAAGCTAGAGCTTCAATCTGCCCATTTTGCTGTTTGCTTTCTATATTTATCCTCTGTTCTTTGCTCCTTTTTTTCCCCTTTCTCCTGCTGTTTTTTGGATTAATTTTGATCATGAGGTGAATTGGTATTTTCTCTTATGTTCATTCTGCTTGGGGTTTGTTGAGCTTCTTAGATCTGAGGATTTATAGTTATCATTAAATTTGGAAAATTATTGGTCACTGTTTTTTCAAATAATTTTTCTTCCCTCTCCCACTTTCTAGACTTCATTTGCACGTGTTAGAGCAAACTTGATATTATTCAGCATACCATTGATGCTCTGTTCTTTTTTTTTTTCCAGTCCTTTTAAATCTCTGTGTTTCACTTTGAAGAGTTTCCACACTGTTGCTTCATGTTCACTGGTTTTCTTCTTCTGTAACATCTTAATTTATGGTTACTCCAATCCAGTGCATTTTCACTTCAGGTATCTAATTTTTATTTTTTTATATTCTGTTTCCTTCCTCATCCTCCTCATCCTGTTCATGTTTTTCTCTACATTTTTAAGTATATGGAGCATATTTTTTTGTTAGCTTTTCAAACATTCCTCTAACTTCATAACCTCTATAATTCCGGCTCTGTATCTATTAAGTTTTCATCCTGATTATGGATCATCTTTTCCTGCTTCTTTACATCCTTGGTAATTTTTTTTTGGATGCTAGACATTTTGTATTTAATGCTGTTGGTTTCTGAGGTTGCTGTATTCCTTCAGGCTATTGGATTTTCTCTGACAACTCTTAAGTTACATGGAATTGGTTTAGGGCTTTTGAGGCTTGCTATTAATCTTTTTTTTTTTTTTTTTTTTTTAAGGTAAGGCTTTCCTAAATCTATGGTTAATTAGTGTTAATTTACCCTATAACTAGAGCAATATCCTTCTTTTTCCTTTACCTGCTGCCCTAATAATATAAGGTCTCTCTACTCTGGCTGCTGGAAATGTGAAATATTCCCAGCTCTATGTGAGCCCTGGGAATTGTTTAGTCTATTACTTTTCAGTGATTCTTTCTCTGGTCTCATGGACCCTCAACCTATGCATGCCTAGATTATTATACAATCAGGGAATTGGCCAGAACAAGGAGGGTGCTTTTCAGGTCTCTGGGGTGTTCTTTCTGTCTCTCTCTCTCTGGTATCCTGCCGGCAGATTCTACCTGCCTAGGTCACCCTAAACTCCGTTTTCTGTCTTCTCAATGCATGAAAGAAACTGAGCTCTGTTTGGGTTCCATATTTCTTCTCTTCTAGAAACTGCCTCCAGGCAATAAGCTGGGGCCGTTGTTGAGCTCACCTCATTTATTTCCTTCCTTTCAGAGATCACAGGGATCGCTATTACCAAATGACTGAAAATTGTTAGTTTATATATTTTGTCTGATTTTCTAGTTATCTATGGTAGAAGGTAATTTCCCTAGTGACTAATTCTTCCTGGGTAGAGGTGGAAGTCACAATTATTGTAAATGAGTTGTGAGATATAATAGATAATTGTACAATATATTCTTTAGGTCTCCAGAGGCACAAACTACTAATTCCCTAGAGAAGGTAGGGAAGAATTTATAAGGAAGATGTGACATTTGAGTTGACATTTGAGCCTGAAAGTATAGTTAGGAATTTGGCCCTTGAGCCTAATTTTTTTCATTTATTTGTATATAGCCAAATTAATTCTCCATTCCTTTCATTGATTGATTACTGCAAACCTTTACTTTCCAAGCCTTCTACCAAAATAGTAACACCTTACTCTTAAGAATTGGCCTTCCTTAAAATATTGAGATAATTTGTCTTAGAAGGCATTTTCTCCCTCATTTTCTTACCTTTCCGTAGTAAGTTATCACCCTTCACAAGCATATTTACCCTCTTTCCTCCTGCT
>NW_006784622.1:1004988-1008054 GCF_000442215.2 Lipotes vexillifer | reverse complement strand
GCTGAAAGTTCATCTGTTCACCAGTACTGTTGATTCCATCCCATTAATTGGTTTGGATGACAGGGAGTGGATTATATCCCTAGGTCACCAATTATATTTTCTTTGAATATGAGTTTAGAAACCCTGATTTTATTTTCTCTGTCTTAAGAATTAACTTTTCAAATATAGCAAGAAATTTACTGTGAAATATAAATTAACCAGGGCTTCCCTGGTGGCGCAGTGGTTGAGAGTCGCCTGCCGATGCAGGGGACACGGGTTCGTGCCCCAGTCCGGGAAGATCCCACATGCCACGGAGCGGCTCGGTCTGTGAGCCATGGCCACTGAGCCTGTGCGTCCGGGGCCTGTGCTCCACAACGGGAGAGGCCACAACAGTGAGAGGCCTGCGTACCACAAAAAAAATAATAATAATAAATTAATTAATTAATTAACCAAATTTGATGGACCAAAATGCACAGATTTAAAATCAAATGTTTAATGTGGAAGAAGCAGAATAGGGTCTGTAATCTTGATGTATGGGGAGCCATGAAAAGCCCTAATAGCCCTAAGAAAAAAGGATGCCATTTTATTCCTCATTCAACCTTAGGGAAGGCTAGAGAAATTAGAGTAGGAGGCCAAAGTGTAATAAGCATTCCTTTTAACATCTTTTTAAAAAGAATCATTTGCAAGGGTCCTTGAGGATTTCATATAAGATGAGATTTCTTTTTCCTTAGTTCCATATACTCTCCAGAAGCCAGTGGACTTTCTCTAATTTAAAATATAAATTCCAGATGCCCTAGACAATCATTTTCAGGCAGCATAACCTTTATTAATAAAAATAAGTATGTCTAGAAATGTATTAACTCTTTCAGACCTCCAGGACAACCTTAATGAAGTTTAAGTCAACAAATTCCTCAATAATCACTAGTAGCCTAAAAGAGTTAACACATCTAACAGAGATAGGGTATTTAGACCTTGTTCTTGAGTCTGTATCGAGATTTACTAAGCAGGAGGTTAACAGGTGAGAACAATGCATAGTCGTTCATTTCTGAGTTTTGCCACTGTTTTAGAATATATATGTACCTCAGATCAACTTGGGAAAAGTTTTTAATTCTCCAAAAGAGAGTATTTTTAAAGGTTTATTCGCCCTAAGGAAACATGTCACTGATTGGAAAGGGGATCATTTTGTTGGCAGTGGAAGGAACCTACAATTTGGAGCTTAAATTATAATTCTTCTACTTATTATCACATACACTCAGATACCTATGTCTCCTAGCAAAACCCCATATGTTCTATCTCTCCTTCATGAAACCGACAAAGCAAAAAGAACAATGTAAGAGAAATTACCTGGGTTCAAATCCCAGCTCTACTGTCTTCCAGCTATGTGGACTTGAATAAGTTGCCTGATTTACCTGGTCTCCATTCAGGCTTTTCTTTTTTTAATGTACATAGAAATGAGATTTAGGAGATAATAATATACATCTTATGGATTGTTCTAGGATTAAATGAGTTACTGTATAGCAAAAGCAAAGCCATTTGTTTGGTGTATAGTAGGTGCCTAGTAAGTGACATTTAAAAAAAGTATTATTAAACGTAAATCATCCAGTTGTAAAACTGAGTATGTCCTCGTTGTCAGAGCTGGAATGGCACATTTGCTGACACTGTGCCTCGTCTCTTCACCATGTCCTAGCAGCCACTGATGTGCTGTAATGTGATAATAGCCAAGTCTTGCTGCTGGAGGGTTGGTAGAGTTATTTTTCCAAACAACCTGGAGAGAAGTTATAAGTTCAGAGTTATCACTAGCTTCCCCCAGGGTTAATTTCAGAGGTGTTAGAGTTAAGAACAGGGAATCATTTTCATCTACTTAGTATCTGGCCCCCAGAAAAGAAAATGAAAGCATGGAAATTGGTATCACATACCAATGAAAAGAGAAGCTAGTTTCTAGTTCCATCTCCCAAAAAGAAAGACTGGGACTTGCTGTTTGAAGACAGAAGGTATAAGAACAAGTGCCCTTACTGAGCTCAGCATCATCTGATAGTGCTTCAAACAATGCCAAGTCTTAATGGGGGCTGAATTTAATAAAATGTCACAGTCAGCTTTTGTCAAGGCCACTGTAAAGGAGATCTCTGCAGAAATGATCCAGAAAGTAAGTGTGTGTGTGTGTGTGTGTGTGTGTGTGTGTGTGTAAGTGATGGATGAAGCGTTGACTACCTGCTGAATGAGCAATGAGATAATGTATACAGCAGTTCTTTGGAGATTGGAAAGCACTATGCAAACATAGCAATTGCCTTTGCTAATATTATAGTAATAATATTTTGAATTCATTTCATTTATTGTCTGTTTCCAACACTGTAGATATACCATGGTCTTAATTCTTTGGCGTGGCCAACTTTTAGAAAGTCATTAAAATAATGCTCCTGTACATTAAGAAGTTTGGGGAAAGATCTGCGTTTTGTTTAATGCCCTGATTTTTTAAAAAATGATTTAAAAAATAATTTTCAGAGTTTATATATATTTGCCTTGATTAATAAATACTTTTTAAATTTACTACTAATCATTTGAAAAACAATGCCTAGATTAAAAAAAACGGCAGATACTCAGGTATAGTGGGTCTTTGTTGTTACTGTGTTAAATTTAATTTCTCATTTATTCATGTTGTTACCATATTTATTCGCATGCTTCTCATTCTGCTCCCTCTACTTCAGTAGTACAGTTTATTCTTTCATTTAACAAGTACTTCTTGAGCACCTGTTCTCGGTACTAAATAGACCCTGAGGACGAACTGGTATACACTGCCACTGCTCTTAGACATGAAACAAGTAATCACCCACCTAGTATAAAATCAGACTGTGATAGGTGCTAGAAAGGTGGGGAAGATGCTGCCATGAGAAAATGTAGTGGACAATGTGACCGAGTCAGGGAGGCCCAGGAAGACTTTGCTGCAGAGTGAAAAACACACATGGGTTTAGAGTCAAAATACCTGTGTGCCTTTTGATAAACTATTTCTGAACCTCATGTTGTTTACCATAAAATAGGAACATTGATGTTTATCTCTCATGCTTGATGTATGGATTAAATGTACAGCAGGAA
>NW_006784622.1:965655-1004834 GCF_000442215.2 Lipotes vexillifer | reverse complement strand
CCCGTGTCCCCCGCATCGGCAGGCGGACTCTCAACCACTGCGCCACCAGGGAAGCCCTGCAGTCCATTCTTTATACGTTGTCAGAGAGATCTTTTTTTAAATGACATCCAGATATGCGGTGTCTCTGCCCACAGCAGAGTGGCTTTAAATCTCAATAAAAATCTGATATCTTTCCAATGGCCCATAAGGCCCCAAATGAATTCGCCATTTCTCCCTTCTCCTGCCTCACCTCCGACCGTATCACCTTCGTTCCCTGCCTTGCTCACCACCTATTTCTAGTCACAGCAGTTTTCTTACTACTCCTTAATCCCATCAAGCCAAACTGGTTTCTGCCCAATAGCACTTGCTCATCTGTATTTGCCCTTCTCTCTTTGAAATGCTCCCTCCAAATATTCACATGACTCACTGTCCCGTTTCTTTCAGGTCTCTTGCTGAAATGTTATCTCCTCAGAATTACTTTTCCTGATCCCTTTATTTCAATTATTTCCTCCTAGTCTCATTCCTACCCTTGCATTATCTGGTTCTCTTTTCCTTTACCCTGCTTTGAGTTTTCTTCATAGAACTTATTGATAAGGCTAATTGTTATAAGAAAAGCACAATAATAATCTTTTCTACTAACGATATTTACCATTTGCCAGGCTTTCTTCTAAATTCTTTATACCTGTTAACTCATTTAATACTCTGCATAACATAAAGACATACATAATTACTATTAACCTTATTTTACAGGTAAGGGAATAAGAACAGAGGAGTTATGTAACTTACCTAAGGTCACACAGCCACAGACAAATGGTCAAGCAAGAATTTAGGGCCAGAGAGTCTTAATTCCAAATATCATGCTCTTAACAGTTATGCTCTGCTGTCTCTCAGCTTGGAAGTATGCTAAATAGTTATTGTTTTCCTTGTTTGTTCTCTGTCTTGTTGGCACCTTAGCTCCATGACGGGGACTGTATCTGTGGGGCCTCAACACTGCCATACGTACAATGAACGTTTGTGCCTGAAAGCACTTAGGGTGGTGCCTAGCTAAAGCTAGTCTTTATTATGTACATTTATGGTCATTACATTTACCATAACTGTACATAATGAAAATTGACATGCGGAGTTGGGAGTTATTGCCCCTAGAAAAATTATTGAGTCTGAAACATCTCAAGTGCCCTCATCCTCCCATTTCAACATCCTTCACCCTCTGCTTTTGCCTCCACTGTCAGGTCTTCAGTGCCTAACGCCGTCTCCTCCTTCTCCTGTTAACTTTCTCTTTATACATGACCTGAAATCTTTTACTTGTGGTATATAGACAGCTGAGTTATGACTTAGTGGTACCTCAATGAAACAAGCTTTTAAATGATTTCATTCAGAAAAAACATTCAAGATATATTTATCAAACACTGACTTATATCTGGCTGTGCAAGGTGCTGGGGGAATAGGGTGAAAGTCCTGTTCTTCCCTTCAGGGTATCCTAACTCTTCTAATCCATCCTCCAGCATAATTTTCATAAAGTGTCCCATTTGCTTCAAAATTTTAGAGACTTCAGGAAAAAGACCCTTTGTGATCTTTTTTTCTGTTTCTTTATCCAACCCCTCCCATATTCTAAATATACTACTGAGCCTCTAAAGCTATCACCACAGTGGATGCCTTTTGTGCCTTCACACCATCTCTTCTCTCCCTTTTGTGCTCCTGCATCACCTGACTCACTTACTTGCCCTTGAGGTCCTAGCTCAATCATTACCACCTCCAAGAAGACTTTGCAGGTCAAGCTTCTCTGCTGCCAGAACATCCTGCTCATGCTTGTATCATCCTTATCCTTTTTGCCAGGAGGCCCTATAGATTATGAACTAAAGCAGAGTCTATGTATTTATCACTCATTGCCATGAAACATTACCTTGCACAGGGCAGAATTAACGCTTGCTATATAATAGGTGCCCAAAAATTGTTTGTCAAAAGAAGAAAAAGAAAGTAAAGCCCCATTTAAATCAAATTGATGTAGTAAACCTAATGGTATAATCATCAGCTTCAGTGAAATTGGTGGGAGTAGAACTTTTCACAGGAGTCCAGAATCTTCCCCACTGCTGGTCGGTACTGCTATTTCCTGGGGCTGACTCTGGGTTGCAGAAGTGGGTGACAGGTCATGATGTGATAAACCTGGGGTGTTGACAGTTGGTTTTAAGGTCTGGAACTTAAATATCTGCTCCTGTTCTTCTGAAGACAACACTTCTAAGGTGTCAGTGAGAGTAATTTTCCACAGTTTATTCACTGTAATAAGAAATCTTTCTTTGCATTTCCAGCAAACAGCTTTTTTCTAATCTCTGAAAATAAAGTTATTCTGCCAGAAAGAAACTGTTTTGAGAGAAAAAGAAAAAGTGTATTTCCTTCTCAAAATTAGGGAAATAAAAATAAACATAGGAGGAGAAAAGGAGACCAATATGCCAGCAAGTATGATTTGTTTGAGTTTAATGCAATTTCACTGCCTAAAAGATTATAAGTAAGCAGGCTCATACACCTTTATAATTCACATAGTCAACAAATATTTATTGAATATCTATAATGCATTGGGAACTTGATTTTCGTGCAAAGACTTGGCTGCTAAAATCTTCCACTTTGAAACATTTTTGTATGTTTAATTTTCTTTGGTTTTATACTATTTTACTTGGATATTAAAGAGGAAAGTGTTTATATTTAAATACTTTATGGAGGAATTAGAATAATGATTGAATCAGAAAGTTCATCAATTCAAAAACTTATTGAGAACTTATATTGTGCTAGTTGCTAATAATATAGTAGGGAATAAGCTGTACACAGCCTCTAACGTCCTGGAAGTTATATTTGAGCTATATTTGATATATATATATATAGCCCAAATATATATATATATTTGGGCTACATATATATATATATATAGATAGATAGATAGATATATTTGGTTACAGTATCACAAAGGAGAAGTGCAGTGAGTGTAAGGGATCTTCTATCAGAGATGTCTGACCTATCAGGGAGGTTGTGGAAGACAGCAAAACTTAAATGTGAGAGCTAAAGGATTAGTGGGAAGTGGTTTGTAAACTGAATAATAAAATTATGGAAGAAAGCTGTTACAAACAGGGGAATCAGCCTTTACAAGCATTCTGAGGTGGGAAAGAGCAAGGCTGTAGTGGCAGGAGAGCAGAGAGCCAAGCAGAGAGGAGAAAAATGAAGACAGAAACATATCGTATACATTTTGAGGTCCGCATTAAGGATTTGAGATTTTACTCAGAGAGCAATGATTGCCATTTGAAATTTATTTAAAAAATTGTGTTTAACGAAACTATGGCTGGAAAAGTAAGCCCCATGATCTGGAGAGGAAGTAATAATGGCCCATAGATGAGGAGCCTTTTGATTTTGACTAGAAACCATCGTAGAAGCTAAGAAATGGAAACCACCAATTTCTTTCTTCCACCCTCCCTCAGATTTCTGGGTTTTGCAGCTGGGTGAATAGTAGTACTAGTCACCAACAGAAGAAACACTGGGGGAAGACCAAATTTTTAGGGGGAAGAATGTGAATTTGGTTTGGGATATTTGAAGAGTGAGATATCTCTAAGGCTTTCAGATTGTATTGCTAAATAGATCCTAAAACTGTCCATTGAATTTGGTACCATGGAAATCTTCAATAGCCTTAAGGCGAGTATTGATAGTAGAAACCAGTTTGGAGTTAGTTGAGAAGCAAGTGGGAGATGACAAAATGGACAGAGTAGAGATAACTATTTTTGAGAAGTTTGGTTGTAAATAGAAGGAGGGAGACAGTGATAGCTGGAGAAAGAATGTTTTTAAAAATGGGACAGAGCTTTGAATACATTTAAATGCCCATGAAAAATATCTGGTATAATGGGAGAACTTGAATGTTCTGAAGCTAGAAAGAGGAACAATGCATATTATAAGGAAGGGGATAGAATCCAGAGTACAGGAGAAAGGAGTAAAACTCTTCTGTTTTCTCTTTAGTCATTCCTGAAATTAAAAATATTTTTTGAGAACCTACTATCTACCAATCATTTTTATAAATACTTTGCTTTCCTCTTTCATAAAGTTCCATAAAATATGTTTTAAGGAACAGTTGCCAGGTGGAATATTACCCCTTCCCAGCATTTCAGGGAATATCTGAAATACTATTACCACAAAGTTATTTTGAGACATTAAAAATATCTTAATGCCTTGGTCTAGCTGATGCCTATACCAGTGAGGTGAACCAGCAGATTTGTGTGTTACAAAATGGCTGCTGCTTTGCTTGCACCCTAAGTCTCCCACAGAATCTCTCCTGTGGTTCAGTCAACTGGAAATGTAAAAGAAATGGAATTCCGGAAAGTCTATTCAGTCTTTCCACATTAATACATTACCAAATCACTAAAGCAACTTTATTATATAACTTGGTCTCACTATGTGATTTATTTTTCTATCTTTTCCCCCTTTTACACATAGGCACTTGAGCACTGTATGCCAAACATTTTGCCACATGCTTGACGTATATTTCCTCATTTAATCTTCACAGCTACCCTGTGGGGTGTGTGTATCATTACCCCTATTTATAAACAAGGAAACATCCTGTCTTTCCCAAGGTCCATGGTCTAGACTATGGTAGGGCTGTAATAGAAAACAAGGTTTCAGGATTTCTAGTTTGGTGCTTTTTAACCTAGTGGAAGAAAAACACATGCACTTTATGCTATAGGGGAAAAAAAAAAAAAAAAGGTCTTCACTTGGTTTGGTGGAACCCTATCCTCCATATTTTCTCAGATTGCATTGCCTCATTTGTTTAAAAAGATTCTATGAGTCAATACACCTTTCCAAAGGTAAAGTTCAGAGAAAGATGTTGTGTGGTTTAAGCACAAAGATATGTACTATCTGCCTCAAGCAATTTGTTTGATAAAACTTCATCTGAATTCAACAATCCTAATATTTTGGCCCTAAAGTCTTCTTGCCTAAGAGCTGTCATTATTGAGAACTACAACTACATTTTAATTACTATATGAATTTAGATATGAAGCACAGTGTGTCTGTTCTACTCCTCCCCCATCGTTACAGTCTGTTCTAATTAGCGTTTCAACCTAAATCTGCTGAGGCAAGGTCCTGAGCACAGGCTCCGGACGCGCAGGCTCAGTGGCCATGGCTCACGGGCCCAGCCGCTCCGCGGCATGTGGGATCCTCCCGAAACGGGGCACGAACCCGCGTCTCCTGCATCGGCAGGCGGACTCTCAAGCACTGCGCCACCAGGGAAGCCCCGAGGCAAGGTCCTTTTAAGTCTTCACCTCATGCCAAGAACCAGAATCACCACTTTCCTAGGATTACTGGCAAATTAATATTTCTGCTGACTACCAATTTGTCAAAATTGCAAGTTCTTTAGAAGGACAGTAAAAGAACAAATACGGATGGAGTGCCTACTCTGTTCCAGACTTCTAATTAAAATATATCAATAAATCAAATGTTATTATATATATTACAGTCCTATGAAGTATATATCATTAATATTTTTAAATTTAAAAGCAATGAAGTTTAGAGAGGTTAATTACTTCGCCACAGTAGATGAGTTCCATGCATTATTTATTTATTTATTTTATGTATTTATATATGTATACATGTATGTATATCCCCTCTTACTTAAGGAGTTTAACTTGTATTATAAATATGAATATAAAACACTAAGTAAAGTACAAATAAAATTAGGGAAACAGAAATAGGATATAATAAGTGTTTAAAATAGATGATGTCATCAGTAGCATTATATGTAGCATGTATGCCAAAGGGATCCTCTGTATTTGTTAAAAGTAAATAAAAAACCTGACTCTGGGTCTTTTAGCAGCCAGTGAAAAGGAGAACAGATGATAAGAGTTATTATTTACAATGCCCTAAGATTTGAAATAAACTTTTTTTTTCCTGGAGAAACATAATTTTTCCTGGAACTGAAAGCAAAGAGATATTTCCTGTTGTTCCTCACAAAAAGAGGTCTGTATAATAGAGTTTACAGTACCCTCAAAAATACCTTTATAACAAATACAATAATGAAATCTCTCGGGATTAAAAAAGTAAAATTCTTTAATAGATGTAGATGGGCTGATGCCAAAGCATGACTCTCTTAAAGCAATTCCTTGTCTTGAAAAGGGAGTGGGATGGGGATAGGAAAACATTGATTTCCAGATATGTTGCTCACTGATGTCCTGGAATTGTCTCAAAGATAGATTTTAGAGTGTCTAGAAGACCAGATGAAGGACAAATTATTCAGTTAATATTCCACAAAAAGTGTTTTGTTTAATCAAATTTTTATAAATATGAAATGGACTGAGTAAGAGATGATACCTGCAGTATGAGTATTTTGCATGGTGGTAAAAGCAAAGCTATATGGCATCAGCCAAACTAGGGATAATAATACTAGAGAACATTTATTGAATGATTACTGTATGCTAGACTCTGTATTAAGTGCTCTACACGCATCATCTCATTCAATACTCCCCAGTCTTTCTGGAAGCTTTAGGAACCCAGTATTGACAAGGGTCTCTACCTCTGCATGGAGGTTGGCTGAAGGTGCTTCTGTGGTCAGAGGCAGGTTCTCAAGAAGTCCTAGATTCACCCTCCCACATAGATATAGGTGAGTAAGTCCTCAAGGTTCTATACTACAGGGCAGTGGTTTTTAACCCATTTTGTGACACATACCCCTTTGCATATCTGATGAAAGTTATGGAGTCATCCCTGGAAAAACACAAATGATTTTTGAAGCCCCTGGAACACACCCATGAACTTTTTCAGGTTAAAAGCTATTGAAGAGCATAGCCCTAGTAATTTTAGCTTTTTTTTTTTAAAGCCTGAATAATCAAAGATCTATCTTGGCTGTATATATTTTTTAGTAAACCACCCATAGAATTTAATGTTACTTTAATAAAGCAACTACCTGGTATACTCATTGAGACAAACTGGAAAAATCATACCTAGTTAAATAAATGAGAAGATATTGTGTACAGCTGCCAATAAATTACATGTTGGGGGAATCTCTGCCAAAGGTAACCACATTGGCTTATATTTATCATTGTGAATCCCTTCTGCAGCAATTACATAATAGGGCTTTTTGTTAATTAAGTCTGATCAGAATTAATGAAGATAAAACCAAATCAACTACCTGTGGAGGATATGTATATTTGTGGTCACTATAGCATGGCCATGTTAGAGCTGCCATGCATGCTTGTTCAGGTTGTACACTGCACAAGAGCTCCACAGCTAAGGAAGTATTACTCACAATATAGAGATCATAAATTTTAATATTTTTTATGATAGCTTTTCAATAGCAGCATTTCTTTTTCTAACAAAATATGAGTATTCAGATAATTTTTTAAAAGATAGAAATAAAATGTAAAAGAAAGGATACATTTTTCAAATTTCATAAAAAGTACTTTATGGGAGGTAATGCCCCTATACCTTAAATATCCAGCACTTTATCTGGTCATTCAAGTTTGAATCAAAAAGAGGGGACTTATAATACACCTGCTTTATACACCACCCCCTTGGAAACTATTTTTTGATCTTCAATATCCCTATTCTGGCTTTATTAATAAGGTAAAGATCCTGTTTGTATATTAGTGACTTGAGGTTTATAGTGAGCTCATGCATTTATCTCATACTGCATGAGAAATGGCTATAGGAACTTGGGTTGATCAACCCGAAGAAGAAAAATTCAGAGGTGATATAATCAAAAACCTCTTCCAAAAAGTTTTTTTTTCCATGTATATTAATTTGCTAGTGCTGCCATAACAAAGTATCACAAACCAAGTAGCTTAAGCAACAGCAATTTATTGTCTCACAGTTCTGGAGGCTAGAAGTCTAAGATCAAGGTGTCTGCAGGGCTAGTTCCTTCTGAGGCCTGTGAGAGAGAATCTGTTCCATATTTCTTTCCAAGCTTTGGAAAGCTTGTGATTTGCTGACAATCTTTGGCATTCCTTGGGTTGTAGATACATCACTTCAATCTCTGTCTTTATCTTTACATGGCATCATCACTGTGTGTGTGTCTGTCTCTGTGTCCAAATTTCCCCTTTTTATACGGATACTAGTCATAGTTGATTACAGCCTTTATTAATGACCTCTACTTTTACAAAGACACTATTTCTGAATAAGTATGTTCTACAGCACTGGGTATTAGGATTTCAACGCATCTTTTTAGAGGGACAAAATTCAACTCATAACACCATGCATGCCATAAAAATTGGAAACACTCATTATTATGACCCCCCTTGAAGATTCGCCACATGTGTTAGTATATTAAAGGTTCTGAGAAATTCTACATTAAATCTGAGTTAATTTTATCCCAGAGTTCTCTAAATCTTACTCTCTTCAGCATACCTATGAACATCCTGTGGAATATCTTGGATGGAAGGAAAACACAGACATGGGAGAAAAATATAGGATTTAGAGTGAGGTATAGATAAAATTCCAATTCTGTCATTTCCTAGCTGTCTGATCTTTGGCAAATTACTTAACCTCTTTGAGATTCAGTTTTCTCACCCATTAAATGGATGCAATTACTCCTACATAATATCCATTTACCACAGTTGTTTCTTTTACTAGTCTAGTCTCTGTGACGATTTAGTGAAATGACTATCCTAGAACACATCAGATGCTAGAGAAGAGGTCTTGAAAGGTATAACATAACATCCTTATTTTAGAGATGAAGTCACTAGAATCCATATTCTCAATGGCAGAACCAAAATGAAAACTCCAGTCTCCTGATTAGATGCAGCTAAATAAATGGAAAAAATACTTGACTTACTTGCAGATCTGGGTTCAAATCCTAGCTTCATTACATGCTGGCTGTGTGACCTTAAGGAAGTTAGTTTCTCAAGACTTCTGCTGACCTCTTCTTCTTCAGCTATAACTTCAACAAACATTCACTGAGCATCTACTATACAACAGGCAGCATGTAAGAGATGGATGCAATGCTTATTAAGACACTGTGCTTAATTGGGAAGAGCTTACAGGTTAGAAGGAAGGGTAGACTTGAACAAATAAGTGAAATACTCTCTAATACTGGAATAAATGTGAGTACCCATAGAAAAGAGTAGTTAGATCCATTTGTGAGTATTGCAGAATTGGATATGACTGAGCTGAGAATCTTGAAGGACAACATGACAGAATTCATCTTGGTGATTAGTTTCAAAAACAATACTCCAGCTGAGAAATAATATATAAACTCATGCAAATTTTTATAAAAAGAGATCCTACAGACATCCAGTGATTGCAGTGATAAATCAATAACACCTTCAGAAATGTCATTTTCTTACCTACTTCTTAACCCACTGCTTCTTCATCTACAGCAAAGGTCAACGCGTTTTTCCTATAAAGTTTCAGGTGGTGCATGTGTTTGTCTTTGTAGACCAAACTGTCTCTGATACAAATACTCAACTCCGCTGTTGCAGCACAAAAGCAGTCATTGACAAACAAATAGCATGGCTATATTTCAATAAATATTTACAACCCCCCCCCAAAAAAAACAGGAGGTGAGCACAATTTGGCCCCTAAGTTGCAGTTTGCCATCTCTTATTCTGTACCATGAAGCCTCACGGCTAATCCAGCTCTGCTAGCTCTATAGATGAATGTCTTATCACAAAGTATCAGAGAAGGACTATGAAACCTAAGGGGAAAAAGACAACAGAAATATAGATTGTGACATCATCTTTACTTTCAGCATGTGATTCTCACTCTAAGAGATAAAGTCTTCATGTGACTCTCTTGGGACATTACACAATCATGATCAGTCCAAAAAAATTTTTAAAGGTTTTTATTACAATTCTGTGGACTGTTCCAAAATCTAAAGGAATGGAAAATTATTAATAGTTTAGAAGCTTAGAAACAGGGTTAATGGCCTAAAAAGCTTAAACATCACAACTTGTATAAGAGTAAGATTTCAACGTGCTTTGTTGAGACTTAGTATTCACCTATGTATAGAACTGTTGTTTTATTCCAAAATGCTATTTTCACATTCTCCAACTATGCTTGTTTCAAAATTTCCAAATCCACGTTTCACGTACAATTTCCTGCAGTAATTTTCCAAAGTCAGCATAAAAATTGTTCCTGCTTGTCCACATTTGGAAAGATAATCTATGGGAAAACAAATGATCTGGCTGACATTTCTTTTCTTTTCCTCTCCCTTAATTGCCTAACGTTGCATTTACAGCACCTCCTTCAAGGCACTTGCTAATGCAACTGGATGCTTCAGCCAAAGTGCACTTTGGTTAGGGATCTCAAATATATACATAGCATTAGGATTGCTTTGCAGAGGATTGAAAAATAATATGATGAGGCTTGACTCTTTTTTTCCACTTTGACTTTTATTAAATTTGCAAGATTGGAATATCATATATTTCCAAATATACAAAATCTATGCATACTGTATAATCCAAATAAAAGGCTGTGTGTCCCATCCTAACCTTCCAGGAAGTGAAAGAAATAATGAATAGAAATGAAAAATATGGCAAAATGTGATATTGTCTTTCAGCCATCAAGTCATCTTTGGCTCTGAAGTTTTGCTAACCTGAGTACTAATCTGGGTACCTCTCTTCTTTAGACAGACAACCTCAGGTGGAATAGAATCATTGGGGATGACTGGGAAGCCCTTTGGACAGATAAGTTACTGTGATTAAATTAGAAGATGGAGATTTTTTTTCAGGTAGAAAGGAGTTTGAAATTGAACGTGTTCCCTTTAATAGATGAAAAAGACAAGTTTGTCAATGTCTGATTGCACTTCACTCAGCACTATCAATTCTTCAAATCCCTAAATGAGTTACCTTCTCTGCAAAGCTTTCTCCTCTCCAGACAGTTTGTTCCTCGTTATCTCAGCTCCCACAATACTTGCCGTTCACTTTTCTCATTGTTGTATAGCACTGTATTGCCATTATTTCTAGGTATGTCTTTCTCATTAGATTAAAAGGTGCTACAGGGTAGAGCATTACATTTACCCAGGTGCCTGGCATGCTGCATGTATTATCAGGAAGGGATCTCAAGCATAACATTTATTCTGAATGAGTACAAATTCTAATTCACAGGAAGGACCCAGGTTAAGCTTTTTGCGTGGCTTTGTTATTAACACGTGGCATTGTCAGTATTGGTGCCAAGTCCTATTATACTGTTTTATACCAAATGAATATAGTGTTGGTGCCCACAAATTCCTTCTCTTCCTTGAGCCTGTTATCTGTAGGTGAATTGTTTTAGCAGTAAGATCTTCGTATTTACTTAAAAAGTAATCATGAACTAATAATAATAACTGTGGTTTGGAGTCATGTATTGTGCTAAGTGCTTTATATACACCTTCCTGGTTACTCTTCATTGTAAAGTAGTAAATATTATCTACCCCAAGGCAGATATGAAAGCCTTCACCTTGGACTAAACGATTAATGTGCCATTGGCCATTTCAACAAACAGTTACTCAAGTCAATCCATTTAGTAGTTCTTCTACCCTCTACCCTCTGCCTCTGATTCACAAATTCTTAAAAATCTAACACAGAGACTCTGTAAAAGAGTGGAAATAAATGACAGTAGTTAAAAAATAAGCCCAGCTTCAAATCATAGCTTCTTTCAACGGGAGCCCTAGATCACACCTCTGCTGTATTATTACTTAATTTTAAAAGTGAAATGGACAATCCCATTCTGGCTGTGGTAAAATTGGAGCAACAAGCGAATAGAATCTACATTCATCCCTGGTTGGGATCTGGAGCTTGATCGTTAGTGATACTCAGGGCACTGCCTTCAGAGTTAACAGTTTGCTTGGTGTGCCCCCAGTAAGAGAACACACAGCCAGCCCCTTGTGATGCACCAGGATTCTGGGCTCCGGGTGCTGATAAGAAAGTTCAGGCTGAGACATCTGTATATGTTAGAATTTGGTAGAATGGAGGTGAACTAAGTAACTGAATGAGTAAACATGAATCCAGGTCTTTGGACTCCAAATGTCACAGTTCCTCCACTAAAATGTTGTTTCTTTCAAAATCATGGCATGTTACTTTTAAAACATTGCTAATCTGCTATGATTCTTTACTCTAGTGAATCTCAACATAGATTAATAAGACAATCACTAGCCATTTTTAAAAAGGGACACAGAGATTCTGTGGCTGTATGATTCCAGATTCTGCCTGATTGACACTCCACTATCACTCTCTGCCCAAAGGCAAAACACAAGGCCGTATGGAAATGGATTTTTTCTTTAACCCTTACCTGTAGCAAGTGGGTTCACCCAGGGCTAAGATGCCTTGAGGTAGTCACCCTTGGACAGAGCTGTATTGTTCAACAGTGATTCTCAATCCTTTTTGCATATTGGACTTACTGAGGAGTTAAAAAAAAAACAACAACAACGGATGCCTGGGTACCTCCCGAGAATAATTAAATCAGAGTCACTGGAGAGGTGGGTGGAGAAGAAGCATTTTATATATATATCTTTTTTTATACAAAAAAATATACTTTTTTTTTTTTTTTTTTTTTTTTTTTTACAAGTTTTCTGATTCTCATGTGCAGCCAGGGTTGAGTTCCACTTTACTTACAGGAACTGAATGCCAACAAAAAGAGGAATACTTACTTACTTCAGTGTATTACCTATTTCCTCTCGCCGTTTTTCTCTTTTATTAGAGTAATAGCCGTTTATATTCCAAAACCACAACTAGCACCACCACGATCATCGTCACGCACCTGTGATGCAACCAGGTTTTAATACATATCTCAGGAGCTAACAAGTCTTCAAGAGTGGTATTATGGGGCTTCCCTGGTGGCGCAGTGGTTGGGAGTCCACCTGCCGATGCAGGGGAAGCGGGTTCGTGCCCGGGTCCGGGAGGATCCCACATGCCGCGGAGCGGCTGGGCCCGTGAGCCATGGCCGCTGAGCCTGCGCGTCCGGAGCCTGTGCTCTGCCACGGGAGAGGCTGCAACAGTGAGAGGCCCGCGTACCGCAAAAACAAAAAAAAAAAAAAAAAAAAGAATGGTATTATGATATCCAGCTTATAATGAGGAGATTGAAGCTCAGAGCAGTTTGGTAATAATCTCATAGCTACTGTGCAATGGATGGGGACCCCAAAGTCTGAGCTCCACTCTGTACTCTCCTTGCCAACTGTATGCTCCTTGAAGTTGGAGACCTGGCTTAGCAGTTGATGGATTTCCCTTTGCCTTCCTATTCTGCTGAAAAATGTTCCTAATCGAAGATACTCTTCTTTTACCCATTTATCTGGATTGGATGCACTGTTCCTCTAGCCAGCTTGCCTTCAATCATGTGGACCCCACTACTCCCATTCCCAAGCCTCCCCTACCTCCCATCTCCCTCAAGCAGCTGTGAAGCTTTCCACCCTGTTCCAAGAGTGGTCCCTCTGATACCAGCCCCACACCTTTGATTTTCCTTCTGCATCTTTTTGTCTTACACCTACCTCCTAATGTATGACTGTTACCCAAAAGTTACCTCATAGCCAGGCTTCGCTGGAGGAAACAGGAAGAGTAACATATCAGAGTCAAGAGATGCTGTTCAGGTCCCTGTTCCACTGTTTGCCAGCTGAGTGTCCTTGTGATATTACTTAGTTTCTCTGAACCTGTGTCCTTGTTGGTAAAATGGGTCGTACTACCTGCTTTTCCGGAGATCTCTGTGCAAGTTCCCTGGCACATGGTCTGATTCATAGTAGGCTCTAGGCAAGTATTTATTTCCTTTTTTCCTCTCCTTTCTACCGTTTACATCCCTGTCTGAATAGTCATAATTAATGACCACAACAAATATTACTGAGGTGTTGCAGATCTACTAACATTTGTCTAGTGTTCCACTTATTTCCCCGGAGGATCTTTGAATTTAATGTAAGTATACAGTGCGTGCAGACCTAGGCTTTATGTGTCTGTCCAGCAGAAGACTGCTCTTCTCCTGAGGCAGTGTCGACAATGGAATTCTCGGAGATTAGGGCAACTGGTGGGACTTTGTGTTAAAAGCAATTTTAGATTATTGGCTGAGAAAATACTGCTAGTGTGGCTGCATTTTTCAGTATTGCCTTCTTTTGTTCCTACTAATTGGCAAATAAACCATACCCTCCTGAGAGATACCTCATTGTTTTCTTTACTTTTTCTCTGTGACCATATATCTGGCTGTGCTTACTGGGGGGCTTTCTATAACTGGGTTCAAGCAGCTCAGTGAGTATACTAGTCCCCATGCACGCACAAACCTAATCTCTAAGTGACCAGTGTAGCTCTTAGATGAATGTATGGCCAGGAGATTTACTGATACTGAAGAAATTAAATTCCCCATAATTATTTTTCTATACTTCATTCTCTGGAGAGCAAAAGCAAAGCTACTCACACGTTGATAAAATGTAGCTTATAATCTTCAGCTTCACATATACCAACAATGCCATATACATAAAAGTAAGGCCCTTCTCTAAAGGAGATTGTTTTAATGAGGGCTTCTTCCTTGAGGAGATGCTGGAACTCTAGGGTGCAGAGTTCAACTCTGCTTTGTAAAGGGTGATCTTGATGGAGAGACTGAGCAAAGAACATCACACTGAAGTCCAGAATTGGAAAAACTGTATATCGTTGCATCACATGGAGGTGGGAGAGATGATGGCGTAAGACGTGTGCAGTCAGCTGAAAGCAGAAGGGATCATCTTTTAAAATTCTTTGCCCCAGGATTTCCTTAAAAATAAAGAGACAAGCAAAGAGAGGAACAAATATCAACATGAATTTATTGGATGTCCGCTGTGTCCACTATAGAGGATAAAAAATGGCAGGTAGTTAACCTTTCTAGGTCTCAGCTTGGACTATAAAGTGGAAATGATGAACAAGGTCCACTTCAAAAAGTTTCTTGAGGATTTAATGAAGTGATGGTTGTAATAGCAGTTGGCACATTAATACTTCATAAACACAGGTTCATTTCACGCTTTTATTTTTGCTTTTAACACAGTCCTAAGAAGTTTTATCATCTGGTTGATTATCCCATAACCCTCCTTCCTCTCAGGTTGATTGAAGTAGAGATAGAGAGTTAGGGAATTCAATGCCAGCTGAAATGGTGCTGTGATACAGAGGGGGAAAGAAATACTAAAACCCTCTGTAATATGTGGACATGGATGCTTAAGGCGTCATAGCAGCTTTTGGATATTAAACATAAGGGGAAATAAGCCACTATCGTCTGTGTAGATGACACTGTAATGTAATCCATTATAATAATAGATATTTGTAATTTATGATCCTCGTTAGCAAATCCATATTAATAACTAATAAAACAATAACTACTTCTATACATGAAGGAATATGATAGCTGCCATATATATATATATATATATATATATATAAAATGTTATTTAATTCTCACATGAACATTTGAAAATATGTATTACTGACACTTTATATGTAAGGAAACCAAGGCTCATAGTTGTTAAGGAACTTGTTCAAGACTACAGTACAAAGAAAGTCACTAGGAAAATTTTAAACTATCTGGAAAATCCACTTACTGTAAATGCCTCTTTTCTGGATATTCCAGAAAAAAGTGAGTTACAAAATATTAAACCAAGTGTTTAAACCCAATTACATATAAAATTTTTCAGAGAAGATGATGATCAGGTTGCTTTCTCATATTGGAATTCATTAAGGAGATAAGGCTTGGACTGACAGTCCGAGTAGATGATGAAGAGAAAGGGCATATCAGATAGAAAAACGGTCATAGACAGTTGCACCAAGGTGGGGGATTAAGATTCATGTGGGTGGAGCTTTGACCTGTACAAATTTGATACCTGGCTCAAACTTTGTTTTTGAGAAAATTACTCATGAATGAATGAATAAATGAATGAATAAATGAATGAACGTCCCTCTTATTTACATTTTGGTTCTCAGATGCATGCTGCATATTGTGATACTTAGTAGACGTATGCATCCAGTGAGTTGTCCTTTTGACTTTCTATTTTCATATTTCTAAGTATGCTGATAAAGTTTCTTCCCTTCCTGCTTGGTCTATTGATATTTGTCTTCCATCCCTGAGGAGGTCCTATGTGGGTTTTGTACCAGATGCTGACTAAATTGCCAGCTCTTAGTGAAACCCATGGTCGCTGTGCTGTAATAATATTTTACGAAGTGCTTTTTCTTTCTTAATATTTATGTGATGGAGAGAAAATCCCTTCGTTTCTGAGGTCTTATGTGTGCTGTGGCTTCTGTCAAGTAAGTTCTTTCATGAGTCAGTGAACTGGGGAACTTGCCCATAAGCCTCAGAGGCTATTTGTAAGGCTAAAACAATACAAGGAATATGGGTTTCAAGACCACTATCAGAGATGAGAGATAGTCAGAGATACCAGATCATCCAGTCACTTACACCAAATTTTTCTTAGTCTATAAAATCTACTGAAAAGATATTTATTGATGTGAAACAAATATCAACAATATATTAAACATAAAAGCAGATTAAAAACAGCGAGCATAGTATGATCCTACTTTTGGAGAAAAACTTTATATCGAAAAAAGAATGGGAGGATAATACCAAAATATTAAAAACTGTTATCTCTAAGAAAGGAACTGTGGGTAATTTTTCTTTTTGCTCATCTGAATTTTCACATTTTTCCACAGTGAATGCAATAGTTACAATAACAGTAGTAAGGATAGCCAACTTTTATTGAGTTCTCATGATAGTGAGCTCACCATGGGCTCTGTCTGCTCTGAGGTCAGACCACATGGGTTTGGATCCTGGGTTCCCCTTTTATTAGGTGTGTTAAGAAATAGGCTAGGCTAGGTGTCTCACGTGTATTGTCTCACAATATCTTTCTGGGTTAGATACTGCTATAAAGCCCAACTTTATACGTAAGAAAACTAAGGCTTATGGAGTTTAATACACTTGCCCGTGTTCACATAAAATGTGAACATATGAAAGCAATAGAATAAAGGTGAAAGAAAATTATCCTAATAAATATTGTCAGGCTCAGTCGTGTTAATTACAGTGAAATCTCACAAATGGATTTTTATCAAGATCACACAAGGTTTATAATGTGTGTGTGTGTGTGTGTGTGTGTGTGTGTGTGTGTAGAGGCAGTGAGAGGGCGGTGGGGGGGATATGCTTTTGGAAATGAGAGGTACGAGGATAAGGACAAGAATATTCAGTTGGTATATACTCAGTTACATCTCCACTCAGCAGATTTATCTAGTCTGTCTTCTCCCCCTCCCCTCTTGCTACAGTCATCCATGCTCTGCATCTCTCCAGCCCAGAAGAGCTGCACAGCCGTAGGCTTGCTCCAGGGTGGGAAGACTGGCTATCTTCCCAGACTTGGCTCCTGGTGAGCCATGCTGGTCATTTAATATGGTTGCTGACTCAGGGCTTAGCACTAGAGATGATAACCCGCCAGAGGGAGGGGAGTGATGAGAGCCAAGAAAATGGTTCAAAAATCAGAAGCCAGGAGACGAAGTCGATCCATGTGACTATCCTGGGCCTCAGTGGTCTTGATAAGATCAAACTGTCTGTGAACATAAGGGAGCAAACTTTATGAGTCGCTGGTCACTCCATTGGTAGGTAGTCTTTTCTGGCATGACAGGCATGGAGTTAGGTGAGGGTTGAAAATGGTTAGAAGGAACTGAATTGAATCAAGTACAAAAGACACTGGACTTGCAGTAGAAGATTGGGGAACAGGGAGAGATGGGGCTAAAGAAGTCAAATAGTTCTTCACCAAGAGGCTATAACAGCTGTCCTCTGATTGCAGCAGCATTTAATCATGGAAATCACCTTCTTTGATTTTCTTTTTTAATGTCTCCCAATCATCGTGGTGTGCAATGTTGAATGACCAGACAGGCAAACTCAGGATGTGCTTAGGGAACTAGCAAAGCATGGGCATTAAAAATTGAGAAAAGGCCCTATTGGTAAATGCAGCCCAAATTTTTCAATCAGAAAAATCTGGAAAGAAGCTATTTTCATTGCAGCATAAATATGAGTAACAAATTAAAAGAGTTAAAATTTGTTTTTAATTAGATTAATGAGTCTGGTAATCTTTCCAGGGCCCAGAGTTATTAAACGTCTGAATCGAGCCCTGTCATTGCAGTGGGCTTCTTCATACTCATCTGTATCATTATCATCATCACCAACATCACCACAAAGAATCCTAAAATTTAAGCTCTTGCAATGTATCAGATAGTCAGAGCCCTCAGCGCATTACAAGCTTTACGTCATTTAATCCTCACAACAATCCTAAAAGGTAAACATCACCCTCATATCACAGATGAGAGGACTGAGGCTGAGAGAGAGGTTAAGTGACTTGTCTGAGGTCCCACAGCTGATAGATGGTGGAGCTGAGATTCAGACCCATTTTTCTCTCCTCCGGGAGCTTTTAAGTATTCTGTGAGTCAAAGGTACATTATTAGCAATGTAAGGAATTAGAAATGACGTACAAACTCCAGGTTTAAAGAGTTTGAAATGGTTGGAAAACCTAAATTTTCAGCATATCTATTTTGCTCTCAAAGGAGTGTCTCAGCTTGGATGTTTGGTCCAGAATTCCTCAGATCTGTCAGTAGTGCCACCCTCTTACTGAGCAGATATTTCAGTAATTCCCACCTGGGCATGCCCTTATTATCATAGTAAGAGAAGTCTTAGTTTTGTGGCTTTTTTTGTTTTTTGGCTCTTTTTTAGTTTATCCAAGCAGCACAGTGTTGCTACCAATGCAGTGGCCAACAATGGTATCAACTTCTTTGTACTGTTTTTGAACCCATGTGAAAATTGTTGTCCACCTTTTCCTCCCCTTTCTTCCTCCTTCCCCTTCCTTCCTCTCTTCCTCCGTTTATTCCTCCTTCCTTCCTTTCTTCTCTTTCTTGCTTGCTTTTTTTTTTCTTTTTTAATTACTTTTAAATATTTTATTTTTAATATTTTTTTAATTTTTTATTTTAATAACTATTTTATTTTTTTTGAGGTACGCGGGCCTCTCACTGTTGTGGCCTCTCCCGTTGCGGAGCACAGGCTCCGGACGCGCAGGCTCAGCGGCCACGGCTCACGGGCCCAGCCGCTCCGCGGCACGTGGGATCTTCCCAGACCGGGGCACGAACCCGCGTCCCCTGAATCGGCAGGCAGACTCTCAACCACTGTGCCACCAGGGAAGCCCTCTTGCTTGCTTTTTTGCTTTATTCTTTTTTTTTTTTTTGTAGTAAAGGACTTTACTTAAAATATAAGGTTATATAACTTGGTTCTGGCTAGCATCAGTTTTAAGTAATAAGGAAACATTTTGGGGGCTGTGAATTTTAGCTATTTGCATTTTGGAATGAATTTTTTTTTTTCATGTGGAGCTGTGTTCATTTCAGATTGTAAATTAACTTAATGCATCCTGATTTGATTTGCCAAGCTGACCAAGAGTGGAACAGATTTTACTCTCATATACACCAGCTTTCTTGGTTGAGATGTTATTTCCTCAGGAAAGCTACCCCTAAGGCCTCTCATGCATTCTCATAGTCTCTGAACTTCTCCTTTATCACCATTATCAAAGTTGTAGTTAAACGATCATGTATCTAGTTATTTATTCAAGGTCTCCCCCCTTAGTTTGAAATCAGCATGAGGGCAGGGACAATATCTACCTTATCCCCTGCTGTAAACTAAATGTCAAGCACAGTGTTGGATTATAGTAGGCATGCAATTAATATGTATTGAGTGAATGAACAAAATTCTCCATCCCTAATTATTTTCCTTATTTGATTTTTAATCTTGTGGACAAATAGGTTTCAGCTATGTCAGTAGTTTGCTGCCTTTGAGAGTTAAAAAGGTCAATAGGCAGCGGTGGCTTGAAAGTGAACAGAGCCTGAGAAACCTATGTCATGTGTCCCTTCTCTCTGGTAAATTAACACCTCTGTATCTGCTAGTGGGTGAGAATAGCAGTTAAGTCGTGTGGAAGAAGCAGAATGCACAGAAGCATCCCCTCAGATTTCTATAGTGTGTATGGTCACTAATGCAGGTCAGACCTCAGAAGTCCTAGGGTTTATCTCTGGAAAAATACGAGAGCATTGTTTACATAAAAGCCAGACATTTCAGGATTTCGACAGCAAAAGCGTTCCTCTATCCTGACTTTGTGTGAGATTCCAGGAGACTGAAACATAAGATTAACATTATCTTAAGGAAGGAGATTTTGAGAATAATTTCCAATTTAAATATTGATTTTGTGAAGGTCCCAGAGTCTGTTGCTCTGAGAAACTGTGTTTATCAAATATTTCAGTATTGTGGGAGATGCCAGCCTGCAGGGCATGTGGCAGTATCCCATGCAAAAGTGTGATACAAGATACCTCTGGGCACCACCTCTTTGTTCACCCCGGACCCCATCCTCACCCCCAACATACTCACACTCACTTACACAACTCAGCTTATTTTCTTTGAACCCCACCATTCTTCTTAAAAGTATCATTGTATTTGTGACAGTAACATCCTCAGGTACTTGTAAGCTTTAAATTATTTGTCTAAGACCTTATATGCTTAGACTAAGGTAATTCCCAGTATGTGTGATTATTATGAGGATTAGAGATCTAATGGCTCACAGAACTGACTTTCAGAGAATTGAAATGTAAAATTAAGTATTATGGATTTTAACGTTAAGATAACGGTGGTATCGTTACTATCATCCTTTTTTGTTTAGAGACAGATTTATTTTATCGTGAATGCTGTTCACATGTGGCTTTCTTCATTCTCAAAGAGCTTGGCTTTAAGAGAAAAGTGTAAATAGCCTTTTACTTTCCTGTAACTGAATTGTACACATTAACTGCCAAAGTTACTAGGAAACAGAAGTGATTGCTTTAGATTACCTTTGAAAGGGGGCCAGCTCCTTTCTGGTCCAGTGGAAGGATATAGCAAAGATCAGCAATGTCACAAAGAAGAAACTGTCAACTGAATGCCAAGTCAGTCATGGACCAAGCCCAAGTGTTGACATGGCCCTAGATCATAAAAGAACATATTTTAATCTGAGCCTAATTTAAAGCAAAAGCAGTTGCATTTTTCACTAGTTGGGGAACCATTTGGAATGCAGATGCTTAACAGCACAGTTTAATTTTCAGAGACCCTTTGGGCAATTTTCAGAAGACATTTTCTTGGACCAGGGCAACAGAGGAATATTAGTCCTTCCCATTTATCCTTATAGAATTCTTTGTAAAGAAACAGGGGCTTTGATGTGAATAGCCAAAAGACAGTGGATAGGAAAAGTCATGGGGATATCTGAAAAGTGGGCAAGGATGCAAATGGCACATGTAAATGATGTTCAAGTGTGCAAAACCCCTACTTAGCCACTCACATGGATACTACTGGGTCTCATCAAGAGCCTGCACTGAAACTATGTAATCGAGACTTCCTGTTGGATCCTCCAACCTGGAACGACTTATTTTACTGCTTTTAATTCATTTTCTTTTCTACCTTGAATGAGATTGATTTCTATCCTGAATAGTCGTGTGCTTTCTGGAGCTAAAAAGGGGCCTTCCCATCATGGCACAGTAACCATATCAGTGGAGAGGAGATGACCATTCATATGAAGGTCCTCCTTAGGTTGACTAGTAATTTGGTCCAGGTGGAATGAGGTGCTCTTTCTGATGTGCTGCCTGCCTAGTTGTAAAAGGCCACCTAGCAGATTGGATACAGGCAATAAGTTCCCTGTTGCCCTCCAGACAGATTACACATTACCTACTTAAAGGAGAGCAAGCAATACTGTTGTCTTCAGTGGGGAATTGTAAAAATATGGAAGGAGAAATATCAGATAATTGATTTTATATTTTTCTTTAGAAACAGATGATTATTTAGGAAATTGCAAAGAAAGTGATATACAATCTTTGCTGAACAAATTACACCAAAAGAACATATTCCAAGAATGAAATCAGTGACCTTTCTGCAGAAAAGAAAATATTTTATCATTAACTGCATGCTAATAAATTTGTACCAGATGAATCCTCCCACATGTATTTTCAGTGTTGGTGCCTGGGCTCCAAGTGGGGTGTCTTAAGCCCAACACCAATTCTGCAGAACCCAACCCACAAATACTTTGCATATCGTGTTTCCTTTGTTGGCTCATGAGTGAGGTCTAGAATAAAGATTTGCTCAAAAGGTCTCACAGTGGGCACTTTGGCACCAAGTGTACAATACTACATTTCATTTAGCCCAGCAGGCCTAAATGAATACTCACTGTCAGGTGTCAAAGAACTCCACCCCAAAGAAGCTGATCACTCATTTCTGCTTGGACTTCTCACCAACATGGGTTTTATATAATCAGAGTTTGCATTGTTTTCCCAAAGCCCCCCACAGCTTGGTTCAGAGTTTAACCTTTAAGTACTTATATTAGCTAAAGTAAGGTAGAAGACTCGTATCACTTTTATTCACCATTTTTGTATGCTTTTGTGGTTTTTGTTTGTTGTTTTCGGAGAAAAGCAACATGGTGGAACAGAAAGCATCAAGATTTGCAATCACACTAACTTGGGTTTGAATCATGACTGTACTATTTAATAGCTGTATGACCTTGAGCAATTACTTATCTTCTCTGAACCTCAATTTTTTCATCTATTAAAGGGAATAATATTTGCCTCTCAGGGCTGTTGAAAGAATTAGCTCTAGTTCTGTATATTTCTTGGCACATTCAGAGCAGATGATCAATAAATGGTAGCTGCAGCTGCTATGATTAAAGCTGTTCTACAGCCAGAAAGACAGGGGGTTTACATCAACTCAAGCCTCTTTCTCATGGCTGCAAGAAACCGCAGACGCTCCTGGACTTGTATGAGAAAATGTAATTAAGACAAAAACTTTATTTTCATTTCAGCCATTCTTCAGATCTCTCAAAATCCTGATGAATCCTCTCCTTAGGATTATAAATAGGAATCGAAAAGGCAAACACACATTTTATGCTAACACCAAACTTAAAACCTTAAATTCTAGGTTCACGAAATGTTCCTTATCTTTTACCCAATTTTTGATGCCAAAGGGAGTGACAAGATGCTATGTGTACATCCCTAAAAAGGAAGTGTTGTGTGGGAAAAGAGGACGGAATAGTGGACAGATTTTGGACAGAACACTGAGTTTTGAACTGTGGTTCCAACAATATCACTTAACAGCTGTCTGACCCTTGACACACTGTTTCACAGCAATGAGCTTCTGTTTTTCTCCTGCCCTGCCTACCATATGGAGCTATTTTGAAAATTAAGAGAAATAAAGGATATAATGGTACTTCTGGAAACTGAAGTCCAACAGAAAAATGGGATGCTATTTTGCAGTTTTTTTATTCACAGGCTCCAGTGTTGTGTGAACCTTGATTTTATTCCTGGTTCCATTCCTTACTAATACTGTGACCATGGGAACATTATAGAATCTGTCTAAGCCGATTTCTGTATTTAAATTGGCATCTCAGTGTTTACCATATAGGATCAAATGAAATACTTATGCTTGGGACACATTGTAAGTACTCAATAAATGGTAGATATGTTGCTGTTATCAATGATGTTATTTAGCACCTGGCCCAAGGGCAGAATGCCCTGACCAAAAATAGGAGTTGGAAAGAAGTTTAGGACCAATATGGGATCCTGACATTCAGTTGAAATCAGTTGACCTTTTTTGAGTGTCTCTGTATAGGCACTGCAGAATTTTTAAATGTCAGTATCTGCTACTTTTTATAATTGGAGTAGGGAGGGGGACAATGATAATGATGATTAGGAGGAAGA
Organism: Lipotes vexillifer; assembly: GCF_000442215.2. Taxonomy (NCBI): domain Eukaryota; kingdom Metazoa; phylum Chordata; class Mammalia; order Artiodactyla; family Lipotidae; genus Lipotes; species Lipotes vexillifer. The sequence continues at coordinate 981,219 of NW_006784622.1, read as the reverse complement.
GGATAGATAAAGCTTGTTGGATATTATTATGTGCCAGGCACTGTACTAAGTACTTTACAGAAATTAATCCATCTTATTCTCACATCAATCCTATGAGATAGGAACTATCGATATTATCAATCTTATTCTTTAGATGAGGAGACTGAGACACAGAGAGGTTAAGTAACTTGCTCAAGTCCTAAGCTAATAATGATCAGAGTTGGGACGTTTACTCAGAAGTCTGATTCTAGAACTCATGCTTTGTCTGCTATGAATGAGAGAAAAGAAGTACATAAATGTTGTGCAGCAAAGAAAATGTGCTCAGCTGTGACTTCAGAGGCCATGCTTCTAGCCACTCTATCATACCATCTCCCTATTTGGCAAAATCTTATTGAAAGAGTGTGAAATTGAGAAAATAAGCCAAAAAATTCACCATGCCATACCCTTTAATCATCTTGCTATGTGTTAAAAAAATAATAATAAACCTACATGTTTACAATAATAATATATTAAATCTGTATTTCTATAGTCAATTGGGAGCCATTATGATTAAAGCTAGAGTTGTCGACGGTCATCACTCACCAGTTCTGCTTGTCTTTCAGCAACCACTAAATATTGATGCATAGACACTTTAGTCCACCCCCTTAATTTCACAAATGGGGTCATTAAAACTTAACTCAATAAATTGTCCAAGATGAGTTAGCTAGTTAGTGGCAGAGCTGGAACTACAGCACATTTCCTAAACCCAAGTCCCATATTTTCCAAGTTTAATTCAACAAATATTTACTGAGCAATAATAATTATATTGTGAGGTAATGACAAGGAGGGTGTGAGTTTACAAATAAAAGATGGTCCTTGCACTTCAGAAGCTTATAATCTAGTAGGAAAGGCAAACATGCCCACATATAATTATAAAACTCACCATAATGGAATGACTTCAATAGCAGGGAAGATCCCACATGCTGTCACTGTATGTCTCCCTTTCATCACTCAGCACACTTGTTTATTCAAGGAGTTCTGCCCTGCTAAATTGTTAGTTATAGTTCGCTAATTTATCCCTAGCGTAGTTCCCGGTACAGCATAGGAACTCAATAAATATTTATTGAACAAAGTGAAAAGACACAAGAGCAAAAGAATGTGGGATCACAGAGGAGGGAATGATTAATTAAATGTGAATTTGAAATGTACAGGCCAAAGCAAAGCCAATTAGGTAAAACTTTACTGAAATGTCAAGTCTCTAAGGAGAGGAGATCATTGAGCTGGAAGAGGGCCTGTCATTTCTATTAATCCATACCCCTGCCTTTAGGCCAATCCACAGATAAATTACCTCTGACAAGTCAGAATCTGGTTTATTTTTAACTGAAGTTTTGTGTTTTTTTAACCTTTTGATAAATTTAGAAAGTATCTATTACAAATCATTCATCAGAAAAATAAAAGCATGTAAAACTTAGACCAAAGAAAGGCTGATTCCAGTGTATCGTTCTTTCTCAAATTCTGAGTGTCACAGCCCCCAAAATCCAGGTAGATTGCTTCAAGGGGATCTCAGTGGTATGTGTCAGACTGTCCCACAATCAGAGGAAGGTCCATTTTATATTTGTTCCAGTTTGATTCTGTGCATAGCATCATTCAACCTGACTCTTGTGTTTTATCTTTTCTGAGATTTATTTCCTCAGTTTGTGACTGCTTCCTCCCTCCTTTGCTTTCTTCTTTTTGCCCTTCCTTCCTTCCTTCCTTCCTTCCTTCCTTCCTTCCTTCCTCCCTCCCTTCCTTCTTCCTACCCTTCCTCTCTCTCTCTCTCTCTTTTTCAGTCATGAGTCAATACCATAACATTAGTTTTGCACATTTTATTTTTCATACATTTCCTCTCTCATGAAACTCAGCACAGGGGATGGCACATGCCTGTGCCCTGTCTAGGAACTCCACACTCTCCCACACTACTTTGCCTGCTCCTAGAAACCAGGAAAGAGTCAGTAGAGCATCTAGCATTGGAAGAATGAGACCAGCACTTGGAAATAACACAGTCAGAATGTTACACATGTTACAGTCCCAAGAGTCTGATCAAAAGCCAAGATTTCCCCCCACCCATTTAAATCAATATACTTTATTTAAATTGACTTTCAAGTTTATTAAGGCTTGGAGAAGAGCACATTGTTGTCTTATATGCAATAAGCTCAGGGATAAGTGCTGTAGTTACTGTACTAAGAACTAAAGAAGGTAAAGGCAAGAGTATAAAAAATAACTATGAGTACAGAAATATGTTAATGGATACACACTACAAAAAGATGTAATTTGTGACATTGATGACACAGTGTGGGAGAGAAGTAAAAATGTAGAGTATTTATATACACTTGAAGGTAAATTGTTATCAGCTTATCAGGTTAAAATAGATTGTTATTAACTGTAAGATATTTTATGTAAGCCACATGGTAACCACGGGGAAAATATCTATAGAAGATACACAAAAGAAAATGCGAAAGGAATCAGCTCATGTCACTACAAAAAGAAGAAAAAGTCAATGAAACACAAAGGAAGATAGCAAGAGTAGAAAAGAGGTACAAGAAAGCTACAAGACAGACAGAAAACAATGAACAAAATGACAATAGTTAGTCCTTTCCTATCAATAATTACTTTAAATGTAAATGGGTTAAACTTCACAGTCCAAAGACATAGAGTGGCTGAAAAAAAAAAAGATTAAACTATGCACTGTCTATAAGAGAGTCACTTTAGACTTAAGGACACATATGGGCTGAAAGTAAAAGGATGGAAAAAGATATTCCAGGCAAATGGTAACCAAAAGCAAGCAGGAGTAACCATACTTAAATCAGACAAAATAGACTAAGTCAGAAACTGTCAAGAGAGACATTATATATTCGTAAAAGGGTCAATTCACCAAGAAGATATAACAATTATAAATATATACGCAACATCAGAGCATCTAATACAAATCTTCCTTGACTTACAGTGGAATTAAAATATGTTGAAAATGTCATCAGCCAAAAATGCATTTAATATACCTGACCTACCAAACATCATGGCTTAGCCTAGCCTACCTTAAACATGCTGAGAACATTTACATTAGCCTACAGTTGGACAAAATCATCTAACACAAAGCCTATTTTATAACAAAGTGTTGAATATCTCATGTGATTTATTGAATACTGTACTGAACGTGAAAAACAGAATGGTTGTATGGGTACAGAATGTTTGTAAGAGTATTAGTTATTTACCCTTGTGATCACACGACTGACTGGGAGCTGTGGATTGCTCCTGTTGCCAAGTATCATACTGCATATATCACTAGCCTGTGCAAAGATCAAAAATCAAAATTTGAAGTACAGTTCCTACTAATGTGTATCACCTTTCACATCATAGTAAAGTAGAAAAATTATAAATTGAACCATTGCAAGTCAGAGATAGTCTGTATATGAAGCAAACATTGACAGAACTGAAGGGAGAAATGAACAGCAACCCAATACTCAGAGGATTTCAACACCCCACTTTCAACAACAGATAGAACACCCAGACGGAAGATCAATAAGGAAACGGAGGAGTCAAACAATACTACAGTTCAGAAGAACCTAACAAACATATACAGAGCATTCCCCCGGATAGCAGCAGGATACACATTCTTCTCAAGTGTTCAAGGAACATTCTACAGGATAGATCACATGCTAGGTTACAAAATAAGGCTTAGCAGTTTTAAGAAGATGGAAATCATACCAAGTATATTTCCAAACACATGGAATGAAACTAAAAATCAGTGGCAGAAGGAAAACTAGAAAATTCACAAGTATTTGGAAATTAAACAATACATTCTTGAACAATCAGTGGGTCAAAGAACAAAGCAAATGAGAAATTTAAAAATATCTTGAGAAACAAAAACAAAACACAACATACCAAAACTTGTGGAATGAGGCAAATGCAGTACTAAGAGGGTAGTTTATAGTGGTAAATGGCTATATTTAAATAAGAGAAAAGGTCTGAAATAAACAACCTAACTTTACACCTCAAGGAACTAGAAAAAGAAGAACAAACTAAATCCAAAGTTAGCAGAACGAAGAAAATAGTTAAGATTAGGACAGAAGTAAATGAAGTAGAGAATAGAGAAACAATAGCAAAAACCAACAAAATTAAGAGCTATTTTTAAAAAGATAAGCAAAATTGACAAACCTTTAGCTACATTAACTAAGGAAAAAAGAAAAGACTCGAATAAAATAAAGAATGAAAGAGGAGAGTTACACTTGATGCCACAGAAATTAAAAGGATTGAGACTACTATGTACAATTATATACCAACAAGTTGGATAACTTAGAAGAAATGGGTAAATTCTTAGAATTTACCTACAAAGACCTACAACCTACAAAGACTGAATCATGAAGAAATAAAAAATCTGAACAGACCTATAAATAGTAAGGAGATTAAATCAATAATCAAAAACCTTCCAAAATGAAAAAGCTCAGGACCAGATGGCTTCACTGGTGAAATCTACCAAACATTTAACAGGAAAAAATGCCAATCCTTCTCAAACTCTTCCAAAAAATTGAAAATTCAGAAATACTTCTCATGAGCCCACATTAATATGATACCAAAGCCAGGAAAAGACACAACAAAAACACTTCAGGCCAGTATTCCTAATGAACGAATGCAAAATCCTTCACAAAATAGCAAACTGAATTCAACAACACATTAAAAAGATCACACACCATGACCAAGTGTGATTTATCCTTGGGATGCAAAGGTGGTTCAGCATATGAAAAACAATCAATGTGATCACATCAGCAGAGCAAAGGATAAACATCAGTGATCATCTCAACAGATGCAGAGACACACTGACAGATCTCAACATTCTTTCATGATAAAAATACTCAACAGGGCTTCCCTGGTGGCGCAGTGGTTGAGAGTCCGCCTGCCAATGCAGGGGACACGGGTTCGTGCCTCGGTCCGGGAAGATCCCACGTGCCGCGGAGTGGCTGGGCCCGTGAGTCATGGCCGCTGAGCCTGCACGTCCGGAGCCTGTGCTCCGCAACGGGAGAGGCCGCAACAGTGAGAGGCCCGCGTACAGCAAAAAAAAAAAAAAAAAAAAAAAAAAAAAAAAAAAAAATACTCAACAAACTAGGAGTAGAGGGAAATGACTTTAACCTAATAAAGGTCATAGATGAAAGGCCTATAGCTAACATCATACTCAATGGTGAAAAACTGAAAGCTTTTCTCTAGGATCAGGAACAAGATAAAGATGCCCACTGTCACCATTTCTATTCAATGTTGTATTGCAAGTTCTAACCAGAGCAATTAGTCAAGGAAAACAAATAAACCTCTTACAAATCAGAAAGGGAGAAGTAAAATTATCTATATTCACAGAAAACATTATTTCATGCTTAAAAAGGCCTAAAGATTCCACACATACATGCACACACACACGAAAATACTGTTAGAACTAATAAATGAATTCAGCAAAGTTGCAGTATGCAAAATCAATATACAAAAATTAGTTGTCTTTCTACGTACTAACAATGAACAATTTCAATAGAAAATTAAGAAAACAAACTCGTTTACAATAACAACAAAAAGAATAAAATAGGAATAAACTTAACCAAGGGAATGAAAGACCTGTACACTGTAAGCTACAAAACATTGATGAAAGACATGAAAAAAAGACACAAATGTTCAAAGATTGGAAGACAACATTAAAAAATATAGGGCTCAAAGCAATCTACAGATTCAGTACGATCCCTGCAAATGTCCCAATGGCATTCTTTACAGAAATAGAAAAAAAAAAAAAAAATCCTAAAATTCTTGTGGAAACACAAAACACTCCGGATAGATAAAACGATTTTGAGAAGGGAAGACGAAGCTCACATCTGTTAGTATGACCAATATCAAAAACAGTGACAACAACAACAACAAAACCTAGAAAATGTATTAGTGAGAATGTGGAGAAAATTGGAACCCTGTGCACTGTTGGTGGTAAGTGGGAATGTAAAATGGCCCAGCTGCTGAGGAAAACAGTATGGAGGTTCCTCAAAAAATTAAAAATAAAAGTACCATACGATCCAGCAAACCTACTTCTGGGTATTCATCCAGATGAATTGAAATTGGGATCTTAAAGAGATATTTGCACTCCTGTGTTCACTGAGACATTATTCACATTAGCCAAGAGGTGGAAGCAGCCTAATTCTCCACTGACGGATTAACAGATAAAGAAAATGTGGTATATGCATACAGTGGAGGAAATCCAGTCATGTGCTATAATATGGATGAACCTTGAGGACATTATATGAAATGAAATAAGCCAGTCACAGAGAGACAAATAGTTCATGATTCCATTTATACTATATGAGGTGTATGCAGAAGTAGTGAAATTCATAAAAGCAGGAAGTAGAGTGGTGGTTAGCAGGGGCTGGGAGGAGGGAAATGAAGAGTCACTGTGCAATGGGAATAGAATTTTAGTCATGCAAGATGGAACAGTTCTAGAGATCTGCTATGCAACATTGTGCTTTATAGTTAACGATATTGCACTGTACACCCAAACCTTCGTTTAGAGGGTAGATCTAATATTATGTACTTTTTAACCACAATTTTTTAAAAGGAACTAAAGGGGATGACTATTATGGATAATAATGCTGTTTAATATTTTAACTTTCTAACTTGGTGGGGAGGAAGAGGAGATGTCATCGTGCCTTTCTGCTCCCTCATACATACTGGTAATATACTGTGAAATCAGTACACCTTTTGGACTATATCATTTTAAGAGGAACGTGACTTTGGTGGCTGAAGTTTGGGATTCTCTCCCTGCTTTACCACTGACTGGCTTCTGACTTGGGGAACCACTCCCCATTTTGTACCATCTAGCTATAAAGGGAGAACAGTCTGAAAACACTTGAGAGAAAAACACAGCTGTCAGGAAGAGCAGCTTTTATGAATGAAGATCTGGCTAAAATAAACAGAAGCCATTTCTATGTTTTAGTATTATAAGACCACTAGCAAATTTCTTCAAAAAGATAAATTCATACACTTACACCACTCAGCCACTGAAATGTTTCACATAATGACCTTAAGAACACATTGCTATTTTGTGTTTAAATTCAAAATGCTTATTTGTTCATTTTACACTAAGATGTAGAACATAGACCCAGATACCTATGTTGGAATAACCACTGAAGAACAATTTTATCTTCTTTCTTGCTTAATTTATTTTAATAAACACTAAACGCCTTTTGTGCTTGGTTCAGAGGATGCAACTGCAAAAAAAGAGCCATCTCCCTTCCCTAATGGCTGTTACTTACATTCTGTTTGAGGAGAATGGCACAAAACAAGTAATAGTGCAATTCTTGTTTTAATTGCAGTTGTCGTAAGTATTATAATAGAGGAGCACAGGTGCTAAATGAGTGTTTAATGGGAGGATGACTTAATCTGTTCTGGAAGCGGGTGGGGCAGCGTCCAGGGAACGCTCTCTTAAAACGTGACATTTGAGTTGAGCTCTGGAATGCAGGGAGGACTCCAGAATTTCTGAATAGAAGAGGCTTTGGGATGGCAATCTGGTAGGAAGTAAGCTCTGGTAGACTTGTTTTGGAGCTGTGTTTCATAATGAGCCCACTCTTTTTAGATCGTATTCTGTGTTTCCTTGAGAAGGCTTTTGGGAGGTTGTATCTTGATGCACCCTACAGAAGGGTGAGTAGGAATGAATTATGTGGAGGTGTGAAGAGGGAAAGAGAACACGATAGTTGGAGGATAGTGAGGGATGGGTGAGACTGGGGAAAGCAGTAGAGGCTGGGTCGCACAGGGCAGGATTAAGGACCATGCAAGCCACTTTAAAGATTGTATTCTCTGTAGGGATAAAGATTCCCAGAAAACGAGACTTTATTCACAGTTTTGAAAGAGAACACGATAGTTGGAGGATAGTGAGGGATGGGTGAGACTGGGGAAAGCAGTAGAGGCTGGGTCGCACAGGGCAGGATTAAGGACCATGCAAGCCACTTTAAAGATTGTATTCTCTGTAGGGATAAAGATTCCCAGAAAACGAGACTTTATTCACAGTTATCAAGCAGGGTAGAACCTAATCAGATTCTCACTTTAGAAGAAGTCACTCTGGCCACTACATGAGCATGAATTGGAGTAAAGGTGGTGCCAGAGGCCAGTTACGAAGCTGTTTCACAAGTTTTACAGAGAAGTGAATGGCAGCTTAGACTAGGATGGTCATCATGGTGATTGAGAGGAATAGACAAAATTAGAAGATACTTACGCAGACAAATACTGTAGAGTATAACTGAATATGCCAGGTGGATCTGGAAAGAGTCACAGGAGACGTGACATTACTTTAATCTGGAAGGCTGAGAACAGCTTTCTTGTAATACTGTGGTTCATCATTTAGGTTAAATTGTTAAAATATGTAAATTATAAATGATTATTACCTTTTATCAATATTCCTTTCAGATTCTCTAAGAAATGTCATATAACCTGTGTTCTTATTTCTCTAATGGTGTTACAAAGTTGGTTAGAATAGAATAAATATGCATTTCCTGAAAGCCATTTGACAATTTGGCCTTTTCAATTCAGGTTAATCCCCTCCTCACCAGCATCCACCCAAATCCAAGTATATTAGTGAGAATTTGGGACCTTTAAAATTTTTTTTCTACTCCCTATTAAATCCTCTGTCCAAGTTAAATCTCTATAGCAATAGGGATGTGTCCTTGCACACTGTTAATTCATGCTTACTTTTGCCTCATAAGATTTATGATTAAACTGGTATAAGTATTTTGGAAATAATTTTAGAACCTAAATTACCTTAACTCTTCTGGGTTCTCTCTTATTTTAGAAGGTAATTGTGCTTAGTTCTGGAGATTGCCTAGGCTGAAGGTTTTAGATGTAGAAGAATATGAATTTGTTAGCATTTGTAACATCTCTAGTCTTTGCGGTCACAGGAATTCACTGTACGTACTTTTCAAATCAAGAGAACTTGTGTCTAATACTTTATACCATTTTATGATTATTTAACACATTACTTGTGGCTGCTAAAGGGCTTTTCTGCTACCCAGCCATCATTTAGCAAGCACTTAACTCTTCTTTCGTAATTAATATTTTCATTTCTCATATGCATAGAGTGCCTGAAGGAAATTTTATCTGGAAAAGAATCTGCATAGTGTTTTAGTGCAGTACAATTTATTTAGCAATTCATCTTTGATATTTATTTTTTTATTAATCAAATCAAGCCAGGATTTTAGTTTTAAGCCCTTGCTTTAAAATGGGATTATATGAAATCATGTGTGTGAAACTTTTGAAAATGGTAAAGCACTATAGAATTTAAAGAATCTTTCATTCAATAAAAACAAATTTTAAATACAATAAAATAAACAAAAACCTTCTAGTGGTTGTTCTATGGAGGCACTACCAGGTCAAAGAGAGGTCAATAAGATGTATCTCATCTAGGCATTGCTCTGTGCGCCATATGCCCATGTTAAATCACAATGATAAGTAAGATCTGGACTTGTGCACCACTAATTCTCATTTTGCCAGACTTTCATGTCATCCTATGGTCATTACAGTTGACCAATTACAGTTGATCGAATTGAATTATCTTTAATTAGTAGGTCTGTTTCATAGTACAGTGGGCTAGCTGGACATATTTATCTGTTTCAAGTGGCCTGTCCACAGACTTGGAAAGCCAAACGTCAGTTTTGGAAAGAAAAAAATCACTGGGGGGAGGGGGAGAGAGGAGGCTAGAATTATTTTATACGTGTTAAAGGGAAAGTACAATTTCAATAGTTTTGAAGTATGTTTAACGAAAGTTTGCTGTGGTCTTTAAGATCTTTGGAGGAAAGTCACATTAGTTAGGCAATATGTAATATTTATTTTTCTATATAGAAATGACGTGCAAAGGTTATTAAAACAGCAATTCTCTTGTCTTTGTGATGGGAAGAAATAGCTGATCCCAAAGAACTCATTCATAACAGATTTAGGTCCCTATGAAGATTTATAATATCTTTGAGTAGTGCCCAGCCAGGAACTCTTCTGTCTTGCTGCAAGCTGCACACGCCATTACAAAATTATAAGAAATTCACATTGATTCCTGCACAGATTGATTCTTAGAGGCAAATGGATGAGAACAGGGCATGTATTCCCTGAAGATTCAATGGGCCTCTGAGCAATGAAATCTGCCTGAAAAACCGGAGAAGCATCTATGGTTAGATAAGATTGGAGAGCGCCAAACTTATCACTTCCTTACATTCTCATTTGGAGGGTGGTGGATTGCCATCTCACATCAAGTCCTACTGTACAGCCATGCATCATGGTGACACCAGATAAATATGAAGTTCTCTAGGCCTTTATTTGACCCAGAAGGTCATTCAGCCATTAGCCCTTGATTCAGCATAAAAAAATGAGGCGGGGCGAGGGAGGGAGGAAGAAGAGAAAAAGAAAGGGAGATAATTCTCTGCTCCTTTTCTCACTGCGTATCACATGATGATCTATTTGCCTCAATTTTATGTTTGTAAGTATTGATAGTGATTCCTTGTTCCTCTTTCAGAAAGAAATACCATTAATGCCATTGTTATACCTACCCAACAGTTCAAGTCTTCACATTTTTGTGGCAAATTTCCTTAATATCTCAAAATCAACAGTAAAGCCAACCTTAGAAAAATAGTTTGTTTCTGGAGCACTGCGGAATCAAATATTTTCAAAAAATGTTAGTCAACTCCGTCATTCTTCTACTCTTTCCTTCTATTAGACATCCACCCAAGCATCTATTCATCCATCCAAAAATGTATTTATCATAAGCCTGCTATGATGTGCTGGGCAGGCAGTGGGCTAGGAGCTTGGGGAAAAATAGTCAATAACAGACCCAGGCCTGCCCTCTGAACTGACACATATGGGTCATTATTATTTAGCAAAGGTGTTTTGAATGCTTACTGTGCCAGGCAAGGTACTTATTTATACCAACCCCTTGCACAGAATTTGGGAAGGCTCTCTTTCATGCAGATACACGAAAAGAGAAATTCCAGCCCCTTCCTTTCAGGACTTTTATATATAACAATGATTTATCCAGGGAGTCCTAGTGTTGCAATGTAGAATATGTTGTAATCATGGCTTTTGAAACAAGAACCTTGTCGACTCAGATAGAAATGAGGTCTGCACTGCCCCAGCACCTGGTTAAGTCCATGTGAAAGTGGGTCTGATGGCACCTGATGGTCTATAAATAGAATAACTATATCATGGGATTATATCACACTTGTTTGGTGCTGCACAGATGGCAGTTTGCTGCCCAATCAAACCGAAATTATTTCCTTAGGGATATGTGATAGGGATAGGCATTTTGGCAATAGATATGGAAAGTTTCAAACAGAATAAAAATTCTAAGTGCTGTAGTAATTAGCCTTTCCCTTTCCTGAAAATACTATGCATGGCTTCTGCAAACATACTAAAATTTAAAATTTAAAACAATCATGTCCTCTTTGGAAGGCAATTGCTTTAAATTGGATAGATTTCACTCGTTTTTTAGTGAAAGAATTTGAAAATTCTGTCTTTGGAAACCAAAATACTGGATGGCAGAATTAGATGTCTTTCACTTTAAAATGCAGACTCTCTCTGTGGTGAATGTATTTGTTGTGGTAAAGTATTTGAAAGGAAATCCTCAGAATAATTTGGGGTAAGGAAAAACACTGTGTCAAAATAAGCCAACCCATCAGTTTGGAACTTTGGAAATTGCTTTACTTTTGAATCAGAAAGAATTAATAATTGTTCATAGCATAAATAATATATGTTTGGACTATAGTATATAATCATGTTCTAAAACAAACTTCCAAATTTGAAAGCACTCTGGTATAATGCTGTGATCTAAGTGATTTTTCTGAATGAATCAATGTTCTTTAGAGTTAATACTGATCCTCTTACTTAGTTACCTCATGATTTGGTCTGTGTCTTGGCAAACCTCTCTCTAAATAAGTGATTCCTGTAAATGTTGGAAATTGTTTCACAGGTTAACCTCCCCATCATTTTACATTGCTTACGCTATATTGTTTCAGCCTAGATATATTCTTTCTGGAAAGAAGGGTCCTGCTAGTCTGATAAGAAGCTCTCTTTCCTGAGGTCTGTATTTTGCGTGGGGATCAGCTAGAGAGGGAAAAGCCAGAATGCCAAATTGCGAAGAGTATGCTTTACTGTGGGGCTCCATCCAAAAAGGGTTTGTAACAGTGTACAGTCCTGTAGCCCAGCTGTGTGGAGCATTGATTGCTTCTGCCTAGAGCAGGGATACTGTCAAGTTGCTCTGTGAGTTGAGTCATCTATTGACAAAGAGCTACCAGCCCGCAGATAATGCTGTGCGGAGCTGCTCCCACGATGCGCTGCTATAGCAGCTGTCAAAGATACTGAGGGAACCACGGGAAAAAAAAAAAAAAAAGACTTTTACAACTGCCTGGAAGAGAGGGGTGTGAGGGAGGAGACATTCCTGTGCAGAGCTGACCAAAGGCAAGAGTAGGCATCAGTGCAGTATGAATGCATACCTCACCAAGCAACACAGCTGCAGCCGGGGGTCCGATGGGATGGATGCCGGCAGGAGCGCACCCACACTGATCAGGGATGCCCACTGCGCTTGTGGCTGGCAGAGGAGTCCTCAGGGGCTCGGGTACAGTTCTCAGACTATGCCCTCCTCGGGACCTGGGGGCCCAGCTTCAAACAGGACCAAGCTGGTCACTTTGTGGGACAGTGTGCGGAAAGGCTCCCACAAGACGAGCACCAAGGGCAAAGGGACTTGTGGGGAGCATTGTGCCTGCCCACATGGCTGGTTCAGCCCAGCACAGGTGAGCCTTTTCCTTGTGACTTTCCCGTGAGTATTGGAAGAAACTGAGAGCACGCTGGGGAAGGCTAGCACGGTTTGGAAACTTTTCTGGGTGCTCCTTGCTGACTGGGTACGCCTGTTTGGTAAATGGTAGGCCAAGAAATCCTGTAATTTTCACAGGTGTTTGTGGGCTCACACCTCTGTGTGGCCTGTGAAAGTCAAGGGATGCTGTGCTCAGTTTCTTTCAGTGACTTTTCCCCAAATTCAACTTCTCTAGTCCTCAGATGATTTTACTCTTCTGCATCATAGACTTTAGCAGCACTGTAACTTCTAATCATTGTTAACTTTTTCTATTCTGCCTAGCCTAGGGTTTTGTCTTGTTTTAAGGAAGAAAGAGAAAATGAACTTTAATCAGATACTTTCCATCTCTTTAAAGATAAAAAAACATTCATTTCTTCAGCTATGGAAAGCAGCGATTTAAAGTATCCTATTCTAATTTTACTCTTAGAATGCTGTATACCTTTTCAGTGATGGAGAAGAAAATGTGTTTGTACTAAATAATTCATTTTATAAACAAAAGGAATACAATTGGAAGCAAGCTAGACAATTACACTCAGAATAAAATAATGAAACATTTCATTTATTCATAGAAGCAATAAGGTTATTTATATTAAAAAGTATAACTCGTATTCCCCTGAAGCAGATGTGCAGAGTCCCTTAATTTGATTCCTAGCTTATTCTTGCCCCAAACTACTAGCATTGTACCAGAAACGAAATTGGCTCATTTTTTCCTGTCTCCATCCAGAAGAGGGAAAACAACTTCCTGTAAATGCTATAAAATATAAATAAAAGGCACCTGTAATCATTGTCATAAATATAGAACTCTGTTCATAAAAATTCACTGAAAAGAGAAAAATCTGTGTTTGCAGAAAAAAACCCTCTCTTGATTTTAATATGATTTTAGCATAATTAAGAAGTGGGTATTGATCATGAGTAAAATGTTATGATCTGAGAGGTGTAGAGAACATTCCAATTTGAATATTAGTTTTTTTTTTAAGTACTTGTAAGTATATATCACTAGATCTTAATGCTACATATACATAGCCTTATATATGGCTTTTGATGCATTAATATCATGCATTTCAGCATCTTGATTTAAGTCAAGAATATATTGCCATTTTAGAATTAAACTAGTTCACCTTGAAATGGAGCCTGATGTTTGGAAACTCAGTTACTTTTTAAAGTTAACATGAATTCCACACTGAATAAACAGTCAACAATTATGAAGTCCCTATTCTTTAACAAACACATGTGCTTAAATGTCTTTAGCCTATATCTCTTTATTGATTATGTTAAATTCTCAAGGCTTACATAGGCAGAGAAGGCAAACACATCTAGCTTATGGATTTTGCACAGAGTAGAATATGCAAACATGCTTTATTTTTACAATTCTTTTTATCTAAGATGTAATGAACTTTTCATCATTGCTCAAACCAAAATCTCTAATACTATATTATAATAACTGTGCTCAAAAAATCTTGGTACATTTTTCATCAACCAAGGGAAACTTTTCCCTTCCTTGGTTTTTAACAAAGTCAGCCTCCTACTTGCTTAAATTTATAGCCAGTTAATGCTTTAAAGATTGAAATAGACTCTGCACTGATAATTAAAGATCCAGTGACATATGAGAAGGCAATAAAATGAGGCAGCCACCATCTCCCATTATTCTTTTGTATACACATTTCTCTACATTTTTCTCTCTTATTCACATGTACTTTATTACTTGCTAAGAACAGTTACTCCCCAAATAATGGAGAACCGATACCATACCTTTTAGGATCTTCAGTGTTGTGACACTCTTCTATCAACTGACTCTTCCACCCTTTTACCATCTTAGTCCTAAAAATGTGCTATACTAGATTGATCAATCTCTCTTCATTCCACTCCCGTGCCCTTTCAAATATATTATGTCGAATAATTTTTAATGTGTCTGTATATGCACATGTGCGTATATATATATTTAAATATCTCTATATTAATATAGAGATATATATTTAAATATCTCTATAATATCTACTTTCATGCATTAACATATTTTCATGTGTATATAATTATACATATATATATATACATGCATATACATATATACATATAAAAATTAAAGTTCTATATTATTATTTTCTCTCCTAGAGATTACTAGCTGTTCTTATAATGTTTTTTCTCTCTATAAAAGTATAATTGCCTTTACTTCTGATAGGTACTCGAAAATGCTGCTCTATGTATATATATATCTGTATTCATTTACATATACATCTATAAAACATGTCTAATATTTGAAATATACAGATGTGTATGTATTATATGCCCATGTAAACTATCACAGAAGTAAGAGTGTGTGTGTATGAATATGTGTCCATTAAAACTAAGTCTGTTTTGAGAATTTTTGGATACCATTTTTATCCCTTAAAGTAACTAAAGATATCCTGTGAAATATTGTAAAATAAAAGATAGAGGCTAATGATAGTAAACATTAGACTCCTTGATAAAGCAGAAAGAAGGGAAAGTGCATGTTTTAGAGTTGCCTAGGGATCCATATGTGGTACAGAATGTGCCTGAGGGCTATTAAGTGTCTGGGAGCTGGGATCTTGCCCTTGGAGATAGTCGCTGTGTTACGTGGAAATCAGCAGTGTGATTTCTGGCTGCTATAATACAGGGCCATGGTAATGACTTGAGTTCCTCCCAAGGCTCTTTGCCAAACTCCTGTTATTTGGGGGTGCTGTGTACTAACAGGACTTTGTCGTTATGTTATTCCTCAGCAG
>NW_006784622.1:913043-965585 GCF_000442215.2 Lipotes vexillifer | reverse complement strand
TTAAGCAGGAATAAAAAACAGCTCCTGTCCCTTCTCAAATAAGTTTTCATTCCATTTGGATCTGTAGAATTAATATAACCATAATAATAGGTAAGAAAATGGAAAATTATAGTGTCCAGAAGTGAGTTCTAGAATGCACATCCGAGATAATAGTATCGGCCTTGGGGGGGTAAAAAAAAAACATGTCCATCGCTGCTTATGCGGCATTTCTGCCCAGTGCAGACTGGTCTGGGGAGGCAGCACAGACAGTGAAGACTCAGAGACCAGGGTTCTATGCATTTGTTCTTTATTCATTCATTCATTCTTCATTTCTTTATTCAACTATCATTTCCTGAGTACCTACTATGTGCCACTCTGTCAGGCACTGTGGATATAATAGGAAACAAAGTAGATAACCACCTCTACCGTTATGGAGCTTACGACCTACAATAGTATACAATACTTAGCAAATATATCACTATATACACAGAATAATAGCGTCATAAATCAAAATTTGGAAGTGAGACAAAGTTCCACGGAGTGCTGCAAATTCCATAGTAAATGTGTATTCAGGATACAAAGGGACTACAAAGGAGAAAGACAAAAATATCCTTTTTTTTTTTTTTTAAGAAAAGATACTGTATCTCTTTATGCCTACATTTCCTGTTTTGTAAAATTCGGATAAAAATAGTACTTAACTCATAGGATTATGGTGAGGAATGATTAACATAATACATATAAAGCAGTTAGCACAGTGCTTACATATAGTAGAGACTCAATAAATATTTGTGGAATGAATGAATGAATGAATCATAAATCCACAATAAAAGTTGACTTCTATTAACCTAGTCCTTAATTCACTATAACTGTTTTTTTCTGGGAAGAGAAGAGAGGTGAATTAGTGAAGACTTCGTAGAGGTAGTGATACTTGGATGGAACTGAATTGAATCTTGAAAAAATGTGTGTTTATCAAGTCGGCAGAGAGAGATAGGCTTTGGGGGCAAAAATAACAAAAACAGAAACATGTGTAACACCCTGGTGTCTGTGTTGAACTGCTCTTAGTTCCATCTGCCCACGGAGAGATGGGCAAGGGATGGGTCACAGAAAGCCTGGTGGGCCTTGGTGAGGACTCTGCTGAGTCAGCAGCATTGAGCCACTGTAGGATTCGAGAGTTCTGCCACACTCTGTGTTAGGCTTCATGGTTAAGGAACCCTTCTAGGCCTCAGTTTCTCTGTTTCTAAGAAAACTGATTTTCCTAAATGAACCTCTGTATCCCTTCCAAAACTAATATTCTGTGGCTCTGTCACCTGACATCCATTAATGAATGAGACACACTTTGGAAAGGATTTATGCTTTAGAGCCAGATAATCCAAAGTTTGAACTTACTAGCTCTGTGTGATCTCACTTGCTTAACCTCTTTAAGACTCATCTGCCCCTCTGTAAAACTTAGAATGTTACAATCATGTTGCAGAAAAGTGTAATAAGAATTGAAAGTACTCTATCTAAAGAGCCAACCGTGGTGCTTAGAACACAGGAATTGCCCAATTTAAAAAATGGTATTTATGATGACTAGTGATATCCAAATTATGTTTTTTAACCTGAAGAACGTATTATCCATCGAATTATCAGTATTGTGGTCCTTTATTAGAGTTTCTAGTTTGTCCACTGAATTTTCTGATGCCTCGCTTATAGTGATGAAGGTTAGGCCAGGCAACCGTTCAGAAACACTTGACACAGTACCACGTTATGATGGGGTGTCATTTTGTCCTTCAGGGTTCTCAGAGGTTTACAGTGGTGTCCACTAAGAAAAAAAATCATGCAAAATAGACTTGTTTTGATAAACTAGCATTTTCATAAGCTTGCATTCAGAGGTGGGTGACATTAGATTTTCTCAGTACATACTGCTAGAAAAACTACATTTGAAGTATTTAGCCAAACTGTGTAAATCTTCCCTAACAGTCCCTCTACAGCTCCTCCAGAAATAGCAGTTTACAGGAACTTGAGTGCAGAGGATTTTTTAGTCCAAGAAGTAGTCCAAAGCTAGGCTGAAATCTCAGGCTCAGCTTTTGTCTGGTTAGAAAGATCTGACAGTTTGTTTTAACTCTGTGGTTGCTTCTACTGATTCCTTCCATAGAGGGTCCCTTACTAAGGAAGAATAAGACTTTTTAGTCTCCGGAAAACACCAGCAGCCTCCAGGCAAGGGAAACATAAGAGAGTAAGAGGCATCACAGAAGGAATAAAAGCACTGAGCATGCCTTGGGCAGATCTGAAGCCAGTCAGTCAGCACTCCTGGCACCCCTGCTTCTGGATGCTGACATCAGCAGAGCCTTCTTTCTAGGGCAGGGCAGGAGAGACAAAGTACAGAGGGTGGAAAAGAAAAGAGCAAAGGTGACAGTGTTTATCGAATACTCTCAACACCCACAATGTGTAAAGCCCTGTGCTAGGGTCTTTACATTAATCATTACTTGGAATTCTTCCAACAACAGTAAAAGAGTGATTATATAATTCCCATTTTTCAGATATGGCAACTGAGGCTAAGAGTAACTTGCTCACGAGGGCGCAACTGATAAAGGCAGAACTAGTTTCAAATAAAGTTCTGTCGGACTCAACCTTTCCACCACATCTTACAGAAAGGCCTGTTTGAGGCACACTGGAAGGGAGAATACCCTCAGAGACCTCTTTAATTCTTTAATTTAACAGGAAATTTCCTTAAGGAATTGGAGTGTTTTACATGGTTGGGAGGACTGACACCTCCTAGCAGAATCCCAGATTTCCCCATTCTACTTTGTTTTCTGGTCTCAGGAGCCCTGAGTTGGTTGAGCCCTTAAAGAGCCCTTTACCCTGTGATCGAGGTTAAGAACTACGCTGATCTGAAGCAGTGGAGTAGATTCCCACAGCACTGATACCAGAATAAGATACCTGCTCTTAGAAAGACCCCATCATCTGTAGTTATTTGCCAATTGGATTTAATCTTGGCAATATTTGTGGTAAGGAATCGGGAACCATGTATTTTAAACTTAATATAAGTACAAAATAAAAGTACATGTGGAGTTTGTCTTTCATAAGTCCAACAACATCATCTCACATTGCCGAATGAATGTGAATCTCACATGCATTGTCTACCTACCTATGCATCCATTATGCCAAGAATCAAATACCTCCCTTTAATACCACCATCTCCATTGGCCATCTTCTTAGTTTTGGGGTTTTCTTTTTGATATTGTTTGATCTGTTACAAATGTAGCATCACCTGATTTTATTCTCCATTCTCTACTTTCATTCCTTTAATTTCCCAAAGGCATAGATAGATAGATAGATAGAATTTTATAATTATGTCAGAGCTGGATGGGAATTTAGAGGTCATCTAGTGTATTTTCCAAAGGAGAACCTGAAGCCTAGAAAAGTTAAAAAGACTTGCTCAAGGTCATTCAGTTTGTGGCAGAATTGCCAGCGTCTTTGAACTCAGAATTCTTTTTACTGATTCAGGCAGCTTTCCCTCTCTTACCTTTATGTGCTTCGCTTCACGAAGCGTAATTACTGACAAGAAAATTATTAAGCATGCAATTTGTTGATAATGCAGTGTTGGGCATTATACAAAGAATCACATAAACCTGATTTCTACATTCTTATAATTCAGACCAGCAGTCCCCAAGGAGATAAGGAGAGAGACGAGCCATTAGAAATCATTTTACAAACGCATGGAGGGACTTATGTATTGATAATGCCTGGGAGGTGATACTGGCATTAGGAGAAGGGGGCCAGGGATGCTAAATGCACTAAAATGTGCAGAGCAGTCCTGAAGAATAAAGAATGACTCCATTAACTGTGCACAATTTTTAACGTTTCACTTCATATTCATGCCGTTTTTTTTAAATTTTCTAAACCTAAAATCAAATTCAGCTTTATAAGCAAAGTATTTTCTGCAAGGATTTAATAACCATTTAATATTCTAGAAATGTAACTCCTGTGTAAATCAAGGGATTATTGTACTTTGTTCTGTTAGGAATTTTATCAGGAGTTGGTTCCCAGTTTGGAAAATCCCTATCTTGAGCAGTATTGCTGCTCTCCTGGTATTTATGTCATCGATACACCTCTCCTGTATCAGTTTACATTTGTAAATGTCACCTGCAAATATGTAATTGAAGAGACTTGAGGTCCTTTTAATAGACATAAAACCAAACATTTTAAATTGGTAGCAGCACTTGAAATACAAATAGTTCACCAAATTTCAATAAGATTGTTTTAAAAAATATTTTCTTTGATTGCCATACCTTATATTTATTTTTGAAATGTTATCACACTATAAGAAATCTATTTTGTGAAAATTATGTGAAATTATTTATTTTAGAGTTTTCTGTTGTTTTCAGTATTACTCTGATATTGTTCCAAAGGTCATCTGTACTCAGTTTCCCTGTAGGCTCTTAGGTGGCTGGGGTTCTCCAGTCCTCATTTTTTATCAAAGGACAGAGTCCCAAGATCTATTGAAGCGCCAGAAGTCAAATCAAATGTCTATCTTTACATGAGGGGTAATTCCAAATAGGGATAGAGAGGTGATGATGATGATGATAGATAGATAGATAGATAGATAGATAGATGACTTCCTCACCGGTCTGCCCAATATAAAGCAGGGAATTATTTTGACACTAAGTTATAAATAATTATTTTGGCACTAAGTTATAAGTTTATTTGCAAAAACATGACATTTTTACTTTCTCCACTTTATCAGCAGTCTTGTTACATTATATTTCAACTAAAGTATTTCCCTTGCTCTCTTATTATATACAAATGAACCATTATTACTTCTTCCAACACTAATTTTCATATATGTCTACTCTTTCACTTTTCCTGTGTTTCTTGCAGATGTGATATCTGGTCTCTTTATTCCATTTAAATCTAAATTTATTCATTATAAGTACACGTAAACATGTGACTACTTTATTACATTTTCTAGTATAGTTGGGCTCACAGATTGCCATATTGAAAACATACTATCTTAACATAAAGTACTTTCTTTTTATTTCTTCTTTTACTTCAGTTAAGGCATTATTTAAAAATGTGTAGGCAGTTGTATTATCCATGAATTTCATTTCAGATGGAGAAAAGAGGGTATTACAAAACATGTATTATAAAATGGAAAGGCTGGGTAGAATTGAGAACACTGGTTAGATATTTGAAATTGTTGTGTGTGTATTTAGCTTGCCTTCTAACTAGACCAGGAGTCAGCGAAGTGTAGCCTACAGGTCAAATCCAACTTGCTACCTGTTTTTGTATAGCCTCTGAGCCAAGAATTTTAAAAAATATTTTTGATCTTTGAAGAAAATAAGAATAATATTTAATATAATTTTGTGAAAAATTATATGAAATCCCAATTATACTATTTATAAAGAAAGCTTTATTGGAGCACAGCCATGCTCATTTGTTTACACATTATCTATGGCTATTTTGGTACTGCAATTGCAAAGTTGAGCAGTTGTAATACAGACTGTAGGGCCAGAGAGTCCTAAAATATTTTCTATCTGGCTCTCTATAGAACAAGTTTGCCAGCCTCTGCACTAGACTCTCAGCTTTCTATTTCCTTCTGATGGAATGTCCCATTCTGCATGACAAAGCCTATGTGTTACTTAAAAGTCTGGTTTAAGCACCCTCCTCTCTAATCCTTTCCAGTCCGTTTTAGCTCCTAAAACCTCTACTTAATGTGGTGTCCTGCACAGTTAGCACATTACCTGGCATTGTGGTTAGTTGTTTCCTTCTCCGTCTCCTGATTAGAGAGTGAAAGATTCCTCATAGGCCTAACTCATAGTCACCAGCTGTCCATTCATCTCTTTGTGACAATTTTGTAGTATCCCTATTAAGTTCTGTTTTTGGACCCTGACTTCTCATCTGCATTGGTGGCTGTGGAGAAGAAAGACCATGTCTTGTCTACCTTTATGTCTAGCTGGGCACCATGCACAATTCACCTATCACATTGTATCACAGTTATGAATAAGTATCTATCTGCTTCTCTAAGCTGAATTCAATTAGAGCACAATCTGTTTATTTACCCTTGTTCTCCCAGTAACCCAGCATGTAGCAATCAGTCAACCACCTGTTGTTGATTTCTGAATGAATATTAGCACGGGACCTTGTACGTAAAGGTACTTAAGTTTCGAATTTGATTTATTATTATTATTACTCATTATACAAGTGCCATAAGATCAAGAGTGACATCTTCTGTCCTTAAAGTAGCTCTATTTAATAACAAACAGATTGTAATAAAAAGTTGTTAGCACAGATTTATTGCTTTGCATATTTGTCTTGTTTTTAGTTTGACTCAGGTTCTTCTTTTTTGGTGGTGCTGTTAAAATATGGGAATCACTGTTCAGAAATTATATTCTGCATTCAAGTGGGTCATGCTGTTCAGTGATGGAAGGTACTGAACTGCACTTTGAGCGGACAGTCAGAAAAAGAAAATCTGATTCTACACAGTTTCTTTGTCTAATTTAGGAGTCACTTGCTCTCTAGAAGGTTGAAATAATGTCGTGAACTATTACTTTATAATTAGTTTCTGTACAGTCTGTTGTAGATTACATGACCTTTTTTCTCCATCATTTTCGTCATTAAATATAAGTGCTCAGAGTATAGTAGTTGGCAGCACCACATTAAATATCCATAACTGAACACATTTGCACTTCATTCTGATAGGCTGTGCTATTTAGTTAGTGGTCAACATTGTTATAGTTCTTCAATAAGTAGTTTAAAAATGCACTAAGTTTAAAATTATATAAAAATTCCTAGATTTATATTACATTTTAGAGTGATTAGCAAATACATCTGCCTTTGCCAGACTGGGAAGGCAATCTTAGAAAATGCTTTTTCATTCTGTTTGTATACTGATCATTCATTTCTCTGATCTATGTTATTTGTTCTCCATCACACATATTATTGCACTTCATTGCAATGTTTTAGGTTTTTTTTAAGACTTTATATTTTTAGAGCACTTTCACAGCAAAATTAAGAGGAAGATACTTGCAGTGTATATATTTTTTATTCTCTGTTTTCAACTTGAAGTTTTTTTAAATAAAAATAAAGTCTAAGTGGATAATCATAAATTCTCTTAGTTTAAAAGTGAGCATTTATATTACTATTTTAAAATAATTTTATTATTTGGTTTTGATGTAGAAATAATACAAGTTTATGGTAAAAAATATTATAAGCTAAAGATATGTTTGAAAAATATTAAAATAGCTATAATTCCACCTAGAAGTAATCACCGTTAGTATTTTGATACTTTTAGTTTCTTCAATTGACTCTGCATATGTATCTTCAGAAAAAAAATGTAATATATTATAGTAACATGAGCTCACAGATGTACCTAAATATAAAGTATTGGTTATATGTGTCTGCTAGTGGGAACTTAAGAATATAAAACTGTATTGCTTTTATTACATTAACATTATGAACATTTTTCTGTTAGTAAAATATTTTTCTTTTGACATAATTTTAATGACTGCCAAATATTACTGTTTCTACAAAAATTCATATTGTTGGACATTTAGGTTATATTATTATTATTAATATAAACAATACTGAAGTAACTTTTGGTGTACATTAACCTCTAACCAGTTTTCTCATTAGGATATATTTTCAGGAAAGGAATCAGTGAGTGAAGGGTGTAAATTTTTTAGGCTTATAACGTTGCTGTTCAGTCGATTTTTATTCAACAATTAATTATTGAACAGTTCCCAGATGCCAAAGCACTGTGTTAATCAATGGGGACATAATGGAAAACAAAAGAGATTGATTCCTGCCCCATAGAGCTTAGAGTTAATTGCCAAATTGCTTCTAAAAGGACTTTAAAAATTTGTAGTCCTCCCATTCCGGGAGTGTGTGAACATGTCTTTCCTCCTGTACTCTTGATGGTTCTTTCTTTATAAAAATCATTTATAAATTTGGTAAGCTAAAAATTCCATGCTGTTGCTTTTTAAATTTGCTTTTATTAGTTAATGAAGGTGAATACTTTTCGTGTGATTGCAGCCAATTCTGGACAGTATTATGGCATCTTCTATAACACGTAGCATAATGTTAATACCCAGTTGGTAATTTAATACATGCTTAATTTGTTGACTGGATGGAAGATAGGATGGATGGAAGGAAGGAAGGAAACAAGGAAGGAAGGATCTATATACAAATAGGTGAGTAGTTTCTGTTTAAAAGTTCTGATAAGGGACTTCCCTGGTGGCGCAGTGGTTAAGAATCCGCCTGCCAATGCAGGGGACACAGTTTCGATCCCTGGTCCGGGAAGATCCCGCATACCGCAGAGCAGCTAAGCCCGTGCGCCACAACTACTGACCCTGTGCTCTAGAGCCCGCGAGCCACAACTACTGAGCCCGTGTGCCACAACTACTGAAGTCTGCATGCCTAGACCCCATGCTCCGCAACAAGAGAAGCCACCGTCATGAGAAGCCCCTGCACCACAACGAAAAGTACCCTTGCTCACGGCAACTAGAGAAAGCCTGTGCACAGCAACGAAGACCCAGTGCAGCCAAAAATAAAATTAAATTAATAAAAGTCCTGGTAAGAGAAATTTCCACCTACCCTAAATATAGCAGGGTAGTTCTTAATCATCTTCATGAGTGATTTACGCCCCTTTTTCTCCTGTCACTGTAACTCTTCCTTGTGTCTGTTCTCTGGAAGGAAAAGAGCTGAATGCTCTCGTTTTCACGTTGCTGTAGGTGAGCAAGATTGAATTGAATGACAGATGAAAAGGTAGTTAGTACAACAGATAGAAGTAGGCAGACCATCTGACTGTGTAAACAGAGAATTTGCTGAGGAGTGCAGTATGGTCATTAAATTGACAGGAAGAGATGTTGAAGAGGAAGAGTGATCTAACTGATCAGATGGGGAAGGGAAATATTCTGGAAATTTCCTGTCTATTTTATAGTATGTTTATATATGGTTAAGAATTTTATGAAATTTGTATATAGACATATTCAAGGTTGAGTTGGATCCACATGTCTTAAAATGCAGGCAGTCTGCCCCTGAAAGTCAACCATAATATCTTAGAATGATTGTATGAAATTGTATCCTTTGAAACCACACCATTATTACATTGCTGATACCAATATTTAGAATTGAACTTCCATATGCAACAACTCTATGGACTCCCTTATCAAAACTAAGCACCTTCTGGCCATTCTAAAAAAAAAAAATAATGTGAAGCCAACATATCAGTAACGTGAGGGCAGCTGTTTTCAAGTATAAGAGAGAACATCATTTTCAAAGGACTGAATGGAAAGGTGACAGAAAAATAGGTTGAGGATTATAGGTAGATTAAGGACAGAAACTCTTGAGTTTATGAAAGAGCCTAGCGTAACTGAAAGTTCCTTGTAGGCTTATAGTTATTATTTTTCCAATAAATGAGTCAAAAGCAGGTAACAGTTGACATTATGATCCTCATCCCTTTTTGTGCAGAAGCTTCAGCCGATTTTTCATTACTCTTCTTTCCTACCCCACGCTGCTCTCAAACCTGTTTTACAATTCACTCAGTTTACCATGTTAGAAAAACAGGAAGTCATCGTTAGCTTCATCAGCTTCTACACCCAGGGCGATCGCTAATTAATTGATGACTAGTTGACATAGAATTCTATCTTAGAGTGTCTCAAATATTTTCCCATTTTACATTCACACTCTCAGTGCTTGAGTATAGATGTGCATTATCATTCACATAAGATATTTGCAAGCATCAGTGGCCTCCCAGATTCCTTCCATCCATTCTAAGTGTTTTTGTCGCCAAATTTATCTCTGCACTCAGTTCCATTCGTAACATTCATTGATTTAAATAATTTAACAACTCCAGATCACTTAAAGGTAGTGCTTCACTTTAAATGTACTCTAACTTCTGGAGAAGGCTAGTATGTCTGGAAATGTTAATGGGTCGTTTATATTGGATAACGCGTTAAGCAGTTGTTTATCTTTTATTATAGGATTTTTCACAGCCTTTGGGGTTTTATGTCTCCTAAAGGCAAGTAGAGTGTGCAGAGCATTTCTTAAATGTGTGTGATGATGAAATCTCTTTTTCATGGATACATGTTTACCAGTATCTCCCGAAACATAGTTAGCCAAACACTAGTTTACAAAATAAAACTTGTTTCCCTAGCAAAGCATTAGAAGTTGTCTTCAGTTTGGCCCCAACCTGCATTACCAACCCTATCTCCAGCCACTCCTATTGTATTCTGGTCACACCCCGCCATTCACTGTTCCCTGATTCCCTGAAGCCACCATGCAGTCTCCTGCCAAATCTTTTCTCTGTATCACTCTGTCTATAATGACTCTCCCTGTTTCTGTGTTTGGTAAAATTTCATTCATCATTCAAGGATCATCTCAAATGTTACCTTCTTCAAGCTTTTCTTTCTCTGTGCTCCTACTTTTCACTTAACAGTGTGATTGCTTACATTTCTGCTTCGTTTACCATATTGGAAGCTTTGGGAGAACACAAACCATGCCTTATTTATTTCTGCATCTTTACTGCTAGGATAGGGCCTGACATATTTTTTGAATGATTGAAAGAATGGTATCTTTAAAAATTGGTAAAGAGGAAATAGAGTTGTGTTAGGCAAGGCATTCTAGCGGGGTACTTCTTTAGGTAATACTGTGATCAGGTCCCTCTATCCTATTTTTGTCTCTCTTAAATCCCAGATAGCCATTCTGATAAGTATCCAGAGGGAATTGGGACTAAGAAGCTGACTCAGATTGGCTAAAATATACATGACATCACATTATGACAAAATCATTTATTTCAGTGAAAAATGTAATTGTCAGATGAATTGAAACACCCATGTTCATAAAATTCATCTGTTTATTCATTCACAAAGATATATTGATCACCTGTTGATGTTCAGACCTATTCTAGAAAGTTGAAAATATAGCAGTAAATACAGTTGGCAAGATTTGGAGCTTATGTTGAGGAATACATAAAATTAACAGACAAATAAGACTGCTTCAGCTGGTGACATACTATAAAAAAATAAACTAGAGCAATGTGATATGGCGGATAGGTTGGTGGAAGTGAGACTTCTTTGGATAAGACAGTAAAGTAAGAGAAGGCCTTAGTAAGGAGGAGACACTTGAATTGATATTTAAAAGATGAAGGTGGAAAGGGGACAGTCTTATGACAATCTTCAGGTGATGTCACAAATAAAATACAACATGTTCAAGGACCCTAGGGTAGGAACAACTTTGATATGTTCCTGCAACAGAAGAAGCCTAGTGTGGAAAAAGAGAATATGGGGAAGAAAGACAGGAATGGAGGTTGGAGAGTGAGGTAAGGCCAGGTCATGTAGACTTTGGAGACTGTGGAAGTGAGTCTGAATTTTATTCAAAGTTCAACAAGAAGCCATTGGGTTATTTTAAATAAGGACATGACATGATCTAATGTACATAGTGAGATGAGCTATGGAAGGAGAGGAAACTAGTTAGAATTCTATACAGCAGTACTTTCAAGGGAGAGATTATGATGACTCGACTGACCAGCAGTGGTTGTGGAGATCCACTGTATGAATTGAGGATATATTTTGGATATAGAGCAAGAAGATGGATTAACTAGCGTGGGTTTATTTGAGCCAGAATATAACAAAATGAGACAGATAAGAAGTCAAGGGTAACTTCCAGGTATTGGACTTCTTTCTTTGGGGGTCAAACCATCTTCAAAATGTGTTAATTATTTTAACTCAGAGGTCCAGATTCCTTCCCGCCAGTAAGGTCCTAGATTGATGGACAAAGCTTAACCATCTGACTTCCCTTTTACTTTGCTTTCCTTCTTGACCCCAAACCTCCTCCCAAACTTCTGGTTGATACAGTTTTTTCTTTAGAGAGGATAATGTAGTCATTAGCTCTGCTGGCCTGGGTGTTCTTTCATTCCTTTAAGGTCGCCTTGTGTGGCTGAGTTTTGATCTTATTAGGGAGATCATAATTTACCTCGTGTTTAAGTTGGAAATTGGAAGGGTATCTTAATAAAGTCCCCAGATATTTACCACAAGGCAATAGATCATGGCTCACCAAATATCCGATGTTGACCCTCCTCTTCCTGTTCAGCTCTGGCCTTGACCCCTCTGTCTAATACTTTCATGAGAAAGATATTTGAAATTTAATACAATTTAATATGTTGGATGATGAGTATCATTTACCTAGGAAAGTCACCAGGTAAAGAGAGTTTGGATGGGATGTCAAGGAGGACATAAAGTAATCATTTGACCCTAAAGAAAACTATTTTAATTTCTTGGAGTATACGCTTGAAGCCTATGGTCTCCTTGCCCCCTTTTATTTCTTACTTTTCAGTTGAGATATGAGATCATGGTATATCCCTGGAACGCCATTTATTGGGTTTATTAGAAATTGCCCCAGATATGAAGGAGAATTGATATAGGAAATTGATACCATTTAAAACGGAATCCTCTCTCAGTTTCCTACCATTAAACTTCAAGTAACAAAATAATGCCATAGGTATGTGTCCATTGTTCGTTCTGAATCTTTTATTTTAAGAGTTGATGCTGCTTATTTTGCTGATTAAATTTCAAGAGTGTTTTTGGAAAACAAACATTTTTCTAAGCGTTACTCTTTCTTTAAGCTTCAGTTTTATTTCAAGACAGTAATGAATGAGTTGTATTTTGGGGAATAAACTTCAGCCAGTGGGAACAGATAGTCCCTTCATATACTCCAGACCAATTGACTAAATTGATGTAGAAATTGATAAATCATATTTTGTAGTATCTGAAAGTATCCTCCTGTTATGAGCTGCCTGTAGCTGTCATGGCAGCAGCCTGTCATAATGTCCATTTCCCATCACTAAAATTGCTGTATTGTCGACCCCATGACAGCACTGGCCTTGACAGAGTGAATGAATAGTCTGCTAAACAGTTCCTTGTTTCATATCAGTCTGTAACTGTATATTGCAAGGGCCGAGGTTTAATTCATACCTCAGCAGAAATCACATAGTGACAGGCTATGCTAAGTGATCTGTCTCTTTCAATTTGGACTCATGCTTGAATTTCATAACTCAGAGGAACTCGTGAGTGAGTGAGTGAGTGTGCTGCAGTGGAAAAATACAGAACTGGAGATCAGGAAACTTGGGTACTTGTAGCTGGGCTACTCTGGACTCCTTGAATCACCCTAGCCAAGGTTCAGAATGTTAGGGTCTACCTCTCAACTGGAGGAAGTTAGAATAGTTAAAAAAAAAAAAAAAAAAAACGAAAACAAAAACCGTGATATATACATTTGACTGTCAACTCAGATTGATTCATGATGGCGCTATGGACCATGGTGGTAAGAAGGATGGTGAGGCTACATCAGGCCCCTCAGGAAAGAAGACAGTAAAAGTTAGCACAGTCAGCCATGAATTAGAAAACAGTGTGACCCTAGATCTCTAATTTCTTTGCTAGCCTTGGCATTCAATGTTACCATGTGCTTCATGGAAATGACATAATTATAATAAATTATGATAACAGCTACCATTTGTGAAGCTTTTCTTATATACCATTATCTTAATTTAATTTAACCTTCAAAATAATGCAGGAAGGTAGGTCATCTCATCCCCATTTTATAGATGAACAAATGGACTTTTAGAAACAAAGTAACTTGCCCTAGTTCATACCTCTAACAAGGACCAGATTTATGGTTGGAACTCAGGTCTGACCCCAAAGGGCCACTCCTTTCATTGTTCTCTACAAGTTCATATGTAAGCCTGCATTTGTTGATGTTGACTTGACTTATGAGAGTCTGATGAGCATAAAGTTGTCAGAGAACTAAACTTATTTAGGTCACTACACAGCTGAAAAAATATTGATTATGGATCTCCGCAAATGGAATAGGTTTGAGAATGAAGTAGGAACAATGTAGTTTTTAAAATAATTTACTTACAGATATTCTGGAAGCTCTGTTTAATTTTTTTTTTAACTTCTTAAGACTTCATAATTTTTTAATGGGAGTAAAGATGTCAAATTCTGGAATGAGGAAAACCTTTTAGCCTCCTTTGAAATTTGGAAGACAATTGAAGATGATTTAAGGATAACCCTCACTCCCAAGCTCAGGGTCCAGTGTGTCTGGTGTAGTTGTTCTCTCCAACAGAATGGGGGACGGATCTGTCACTCTTCCCACACGATAGATGACATTCAATAAGTCCTTCATAAATAATTGCTGAATAAAGAAATAGGATATTGCATTCCTAAGTTTCATCTCTTATTTCTACAGTAGAGAACAAGAGATGTTCTTCAAAAAGCTAGCTCAAGTTACCCACTTTTACTTATGCATAATAACTTTTAAGATATAAACACATACTACTCAATAAATTAAAAACAGAGTGCTTGTTTAGCAGGATGAACCTGGACCAGAGTTAGGCAGGCAGCTGTGATTTTTCAGTGCTGCTTTCTATCCACTAGAACTTGCCTCCTATCTGGTTACAGGATTACATCACTAGATGAATCATGTCATGTGGTATCTTTCTTGAACCCTTTATGTCCTAGTCTGTTATATAGGTGCTATTATGTGCGTATTCTTTTTCTGGTGGTGATGATGTCGGCACAGGGAAGGAGGGAGAAGCTGGTATTTTACAGGAGGTTTGTATCTTTTTTTTCTGCAGAACATCTAACTATTGCATGACTGGGAAAATTTGGCTTGTCTCTTAGACAATGCTTTTTAAATTAGGTGTGATTATTTCTGATGAGTTCTAGATGGGTCACATAGTCATTTCTTCATCTCAGCAACAGCTGAGCTTTAGCGTATCCCTCTTATTGGAACTCTCATCGTGCACCGCTTCCCCCCAGCCTCCGGCCCTGGGCCTTTATGATGTTTTAAAGTTGTGATTTCAAAGCAAGGTATGTTGGCCTTCTGTCTTATATTTCTTAGATTATAAGGGAATTTAGAAATCAATAGTGAATCAAGGACTAAATCTACTCCCAAGGATCTTACCAGGAGTATTGGAACAGTCTTTAAACTGGCCTTTTGCCTCCAATGCACCGCAAAACCCATCCATTTCAAGCTGTCAGAATATTTCTAATACCCCCTCCTCCCACAAAATGTCTTGTCATTCTGCTTAAAATCCTTCAGTGGCGCCACACTGCACATGGGATACAGTCCAGATTCCTTAAAGTGACAGAGAAGCCCCATAACCCACTGACTGACCAACTTTAAACCTTAAAACCAGTTTCTCCTCCATTTTCCTTCCTAAGTACATTACTCTCCTGAAAAAATAGTGTCACATTTTGACACAAATTTGTCACAAATTTCATCCTCTATCAAGTTTGAGGAGGCTTAGTAATTAGCACCTTTTAAAAATTTTAAGATTAAAACCAGGTAAGACAGAGGTGCCAGATTCTGATAGAGATTTTTTTTAAATCAAATTTATTATTGCTAAAAGCTAGGTTGGAGGAAATGGCTATGGCAGGCAGTAAAGTGGGTTTACCAAAATCCTCTGAACTCTTGATTTACCCCCATACCCCAAACCCCAAACTGCCAACTTGTGCAGAGCCACAGTCTGCCTTGCTGAGCTTATCTTACAGCAAAAGAGAATGCAAGGCTCATGCAGCTTGGCCGGCTCCCAAGAGGAATAAGTGAGCTGAGCATCCCCAGTTCCTTTTTACAAACTTAGCCAGCATAAAACTTCCTTCTCCTTGTGGGGATGGAGAAGGAGATCCAGAGCATTACACTGGGGAAGTCTTTCTACTTGAAACCATTACTCTGAGCCTGGGAAATCCTTTATTCCCCTGTCTTTCTGTGGAATTCTGGCTACCCCTGCCCATCCAGCCTCAACGATATTTCTCTTTGTCTGTAGCTTTTCCTGGTTTGCTTTTTCCCCATCTCCCCTAGACTCCTAACCAACTTAACTATGTTATTTTCCATTGCACTCCATGTTCACTCCATTATAGTATGTGATGTCAATTTAGTGAAATGATTAGCTGGTCTGTGGAATTCCGAAGGTCAGGGGCTGTGTTATGCTTCACCAATACCTAAGAGTGAGTTTAGAACCTTGTGGGCACTTAATAAATAGAGATGTTTTCTAAACTACGTAGAAGGAAACTGAGTGAAAATTACTTACTTCGATGACCGCTTACTAGGTGCTGGCTGGGATGGAAAGTTGTTCCTGTTAACTCACCTAATCTACACAACTCTGAGAAACTGAAGGTATTACTCTCATTTTTCAGATGAAGAGAGAGGTTCATAGAACTTTGCCTAACAGTGGAGCCGATATTCAAACCCAAGTTGGCCTGTTGTTCTTAGATGAACCCTTATACCTCCCTGATCCCTGGGTTATCTGTAAACTGAGATTGTTTTTCAGAATATAAATTAAACAGGTACAGAAGTCATAGCATAAGGACAAAATCTCACACTCGTGTTTTTTAGACTTTTAATATAAGTTTTTAAATAGATAAGGGGGAGTATATATTTAGAAGTTAGCATTTTAATATTGACTTTTTAATGCTTTCACTGAGGAGACTTTATGTCTCATATCATTGAGAAGGTATAATGTTAGTTACACAACATATGAATGGGTAACCCAGGTAGACTATAGGTTAGCTGTCAGTCAACATATTTAATTTTAAGATTTATGCATTGCCCATTTAGTCTTTTTTTTTTTTTTTTTTTTTTCCACAGTGGCTGTACCATTTTACATTCCCACCAACAGTGCACAAGGGATCCAACTTCTCCACATCCTCACCAAAACTGCTTTCTGTGTTTTTGTTTTTTTTTTTCTTGCGTTATGCGGGCCTCTCACTGTTGTGGCCTCTCCCATTTGCGGAGCACAGGCTCCGGACGCGCAGGCTCAGCGGCCATGGCTCACGGGCCCAGCCGCTCCGCGGCATGTGGGATCTTCCCGAAACGGGGCACGAACCCGCGTCTCCTGCATCGGCAGGCAGACTCTCAAGCACTGCGCCACCAGGGAAGCCCCATTTAGTCTTATTTGGCAATATTCCTTCTTTTTTCCTGACCTCATTCATTCTGTATTATCTTTATCTTTTTCCCATATATCTTATTGGATTTATGTCTTTAGTCTGATATATCTGAGCTCACCCAGCTGACCTCCAATCATTTTAGTCAGTTTAGTTGTATGTGATAAAATCTACCTCATCTTCAAAATACTCGGAGTAAATTATAAGGAATTATGAGATTTTCCTGGATCATTTACTGAGCTGGTTGCTAACAAATTTTTCTTAAATGATAGAACAATAATAACTGATGTGTATTGAATGCTAACCCTGCGACGAGTATCCTGCTAAGTGCTATGTATGCATTTTTTTCTAGAAATCTTCACAACTGTGTGGGTTAGTCACTAGTCTTCCCCGTTTTCAGATGAGACAACAAAACTTCAGAGAGAATTTAAGCAATTTACCCATGGCAACACTGACTGAGTGGCAGCGTTAGAGTTCAAGCTTTTGCTGACTCACTCTCAATTCCTGCATTTTTACACTGTGTTACCAAAAGCATAATTCTCACTTTCTGGAAGCTGAGCATTGTCTTTAGAGAGAGACAGAATTGAACTGAATTCTGTCTTTACAAATAACAAGCTCTGCGACCCTAGCTGTGTTACTCAATCTCTACCACTTCCTTTATTTGCCTGTTGAATGGGCCTATATCATGGGATTACTTTATTAAAAGCCCTAGTACAGAAGGAGCTTAGTGTTGTACCTGGTATTTGGTGGATGTTCAATAAATGCTAAATCCCTTTTTCTTTCCCTCACAGAGAAAAATAATATTCCCTATGTTTCCAAAGCTTTTCCATATTTTTTTATTTGAGCCCCTAAGATCCCCGGTTTAACAAGGATTATTATTTCTATTTTACAGTAGAGAAAATAAGGGCTCAGAAAAGTCAAAAGGCTTAGTTTTGGTCATACACATCTTGTCAGGAACAGAACAAGGGCTTTATGTTTCTCACTCCTTTTCAATACACAATATTTACCTCTCGAAAAACAAGTACAGTGAAGGCAGAAGGAAGGACATCGATAAAATCTAAAAGGTTCCTGTACGAAAAAAATGCTCTGCAAAAAGATATTTGCTCAATCTTCTAACCCTCCTTTCCCTGAGAGGCAAAAATCTAGAAAGAACTCAGGAAGGAAGAGTCAGATCCATTAGGAAGATTGTTCCCTTTGCTCAGCGAAGGCCATAATTGAGTTGACATTTAATAGTATTTGCTTATTTCAGAGCTGCAGTTACTCAGCTTTTAGTGAGGACTGTTTTGTAAAAGGTTAGAGGCTACATTGCATATTATCAGAATGAGTAAACTTACTTGCCAAGAGTGATCTTGCTGATCCTTGTTAATGAAAAGCAGGGGAGTCCCCTTATAAAATGCATTGCTAAATTATGGATCTGTTTACCATTGCCTGTTGACCATCCAGCGACTGGCACTTTGAAACAGACTTTCTTCCCTTGATCACCACGTAGCACCCTAAAATTCTTAAAACTTATAAACTGGAAGTAGAAATGGTCAATGCAATCTGCTCAGAATCCTGCAGTTTGCATCTAGGCTTTCCGAACCATTCCCATCCTCTTACTCATCATGCAAGTGAGACAGTCACGTGTGGATGGATCATCTCCCATAATTATCTAGGATTCTCTCCTTGCTTCTCCACTGGGCTCTGGAAAGTTGGAGGGTGATAGTAAAAGACTGCTTGTGAATCTGAACCTTAGATTAAAGGCTCACTTATTTAGAATGATAATTTGCTCCTAGCTCTGGACCTCGAAAGATTACTTTTATTCATATTAAGATAGTGAGTCACATCACATTCCCCATGAGCTGGGATGCAGAGCCCATTTTTCTCTCTCCATTGTATAGAAGACTTAAATCACAGTTACTTTTTCAGTCCCCCCACTGATGGTACAATATGGGATTTTTCTGTATTGAGAAACAGAAGTCAATAAAGGCCAAGGTTTGGTTGATTCTTGTAATTTTCCTAATTCCATCACAATAGCTTGGGCCAATATTCTTTAATTCCAGTTCTGTGACTTTACCATAGAAGTAGTGTTACCCAATGGCTGTGCTTTTGTCTCCTGTCTTTGAAAGAGCAGTTCTTTTGTTACATTTGAAAGGACTTAAAAATGAGAAACCTAAGGATTAACTTTTTAATTAGATATAATGATTAGAAACTCTTCATCACAGCAGTTTTCCTTTCATAATGAAAGGAAAGTTGACAGTTTCTGTTCAATTAATGTTCATTGAAATGTTTTTTAAATGAAATTATTGCTGAGTAAAAGGACATCAGAAAGCATATGACATGATTAAGGGCCTTGCTTTTTGACTTTTTTATGGGGAAAGACTGCTGATTTAAAAAGAATCCTGAAGACAACAAAACATTATATTTCTGCACAGGAGTAATATTTAAGTCTCAGTGCTTGTAAAACTGAATATCACAAAAGCTTCACCCCACTCTAAATGTTTGCAATCCCCATGCTAACTGACCTTTGATCACATCAACATAGTTCAGTGAAATCAAATTTGCAAGGCTTATTTTGGTGAAACCCATTATTTGTGATGATGGTGCTGGACTTTCGACTTTGGAATAGTTTACCTGTTACTGTCTTGACTTCATAGTATAATTTCAAATGATTTAGTTCATTTAATTGGGGGTTTTGCCATTGATGCATTAACATTCCATATACAACTTCATTTTGGGCTGAATAGGCCTGAACCTCATGAGCGCTGAGAATAAATGCTTTTCATGACTCTGAGACTTGGATTTATCTCTTGTTCTAGCCGAAAATCACCTGGTTCTTGTAAATAAATCCTACCTGAACTCCCTGAATCTGCAGTACTTACCTCTCTAGTCTCTTAACAAATAACTGTAAATATTCTTTCAATAAAAATTATTCTCTCCTTTTAGATTTTTATTGCCTAAAGTATCAAACAGATATTTATCATCCTTACCCTGGAAGCCTTCTGTACTTTCTCCTTCCTGATAGCATTCATGGTATTAATGATGATGATAATAATATTGATGACACCCAACATTTATTTATTATTACTTATTCTAAGAAGTGATAAGTATAAGTAATTCATTCAATCCTCACAATAATCCCAAGAGATTGATAACATTATTGTTCATTATTATTACTCCCAGTTTACAAGGGGGGAAACTGAGGCTTGGCAAGGTTAACTCAGTTTCCCAAATTTACTCAGTAAATAATTAATGCAGCAGACACAGACCCATTTATTGTCCCCCAGCAAGACTTTCTATTAATTGCTGTTGTTCCCTCTGCCTCTAAGCTTTACTAGAATCAAGGACTGTCTCCTTCTTCATACTATTTTTTCTTAATCCAAACTCTGTTCCTTTGCTTTTTCACCTAATCCTTGCCCCTTGCCTGCCCTAGTAATCCAGGCTTACCTCTTATTGGCTCTCACCTGACCCCAGTTGTCTCACATGAGTTGGAAACCTCAAAGTCATTATTAATACTACCCTCTCCTTCCATGTGAAATAGACCAATAAGATATTTCTGAGTGTTTGTGCGTGTGCGCGTGTGTGTGGGAGAGGGCGCAGAAGAGAAGGAGAGATGAGGGGGAGGAAAGGAGAGAGGTGGAGATGAGGGAGAAAGAAAGGAGAAAAAAGAGATGGAAGGAGTGGGAGAGGTAAGGAAGGAGAGAGAGGCTGAGACAGAGAGACACTTATGCAAACAGACTAAAACATGTTGCTACCCAGCGGAGATGTATCGATTAGAGGAAGGAAATGGGAGGGCAAACTTCCAGGGAGCTTTACTTTAGGGCCATTTTGATATCTTAAAAGAGTTGAGACAAGAAGTGAATCTGTAAAAAAGTTCTTTGGTGTTAA
The DNA here is from genome assembly GCF_000442215.2 of Lipotes vexillifer. Lineage (NCBI taxonomy): Eukaryota > Metazoa > Chordata > Mammalia > Artiodactyla > Lipotidae > Lipotes > Lipotes vexillifer. The sequence goes on along the minus strand of NW_006784622.1, from coordinate 944,823 downwards.
CAGAGCAAAAGAATATTCCTAAGAAGACCAGTGCTTTAGTCCTGGCCGTGCCACTATCTAATTGCATAATCATAGGTACATCAGTCTGGGTCTCAGTTTCCTATCTGTAAAATGGACACAACCATCCCAGCCTCATGGGATTGTTTTAAAAATCAAATGAAATACTTATATGATGAAGGAAAGGTAATGGAGATCAGGTTCTTGAAGTGCTTATGAACTAGTGAAATGATAAATATCTGACATATGGACAGAGCTTAGCATTACACAGAAATAAAAATATGTTTAGGTAAAGAAGAAAGTTAATAGCTAATGATTATTTATTGGGTGCTTATTTTATGTTAGTCACATAAGCCGACTCATTTAATCTTCACAACAACCACATGGCATAAATACCATTCTCAAACCCATTTTACAGGAGAGAAAACTGAGGTCCAGCATGTAGAGTAACCTGATCAAGGTCATACAGTTAGTTAAAAAGCAGTCTAGCTAGGATTCTAGCCCAGGAAATCTGACTCCAGATCTTACACTCTTAACTATCTATCCTCTCTGCCTCTTCCATGAGCTGGGAAAGAATAGGCATTGCTTGCAGAGGAGAAGCCCTTTGCTGCCAGTGAGGAGATTCTACCACCACAAAGCCCACCAACACAGTTCCTCTCCATGGCTGAAGGGCACCTGTGTGTCAGGTGTACCTCTCAACAGTGTACCCTGCCCTCCCTCAGCTACTTCCATGTTGGCTATCAAAGCACTTAGGCCATTAAAAAACGTTTGGGGAAAAAAATTGAGTAACTGTGCTGTATAAATCCTGCTTTTCAAAACCTTGGAAAATAGAAGTGTATTAGGCATGTTGAAAGTGCAATTTAAAAGACTTTCTATTTCCAGCTGAGATTTTTCTGCTTGGGTATGCTTAAGCAACATGGAAATAAAAGATTTCAATCAGGTCTCCTTAGAAGTTCTTTCACGTTCTAGTTAATTCGGCAATGCCTACATTAAGATCAGAGTATCTTAACCTGTCATGTGATTATTGTTCTCTAGGCTGTTTACTAGAGTGGACCACAAGGCTAAGAGTACCATAAAAGCAACTTCATTCCCGAGAGTTACTGATTTTTTTTTCCCCTCTTGCATTCCCTATTACAACACGAGAAGCCCTAACCACCTCCCTCTTATATTTAATATGCCGTGATTTTTTAAAAGCATCATGGTGAGGCATCATTGGAAGCCACTGTGAGGCCCTGAGCATTTCAGCCTTTGAGACGGTGCTAGGTCTATATTACTACTGCAGATACTGCAAGGACAAAATGCAGTAGTGGAGAGCTTGGAAGGGAGAGAGGTTAAGTAATCTGAGAAGGTTAAAAAATGGTAATGGTAGTAAACTGATCTATGCTGATAAGAACTGAGAGTGGTAAAACCTAAGTTCAAGTCCCGTGTCAGCCACTTATTGATAATGTGATTTGCATGCCTGTCATTTAACCATTCAGTGTATCTGTTACCTCAATTTAAAGTGGCTGTGTTAATTCTGTCTATACGTACACCATAAGGTTTTTGCAATAATCAAATGCATTCAGTTATTCAACATACATTCATTAAACACCTATCTCATCGCTAGACACTGTACGTACAGGTGTAAAATGATAAACAGAAGAACTCTTCTGTATCCGTAATAGGGTAGTCCAACAATAATCTAGAAGCCACAAAAAAGATTTATAAGCTAGGTTCTGTGAAAATCTATGATGGAATATCCTGATCAAGGTCTAGGGCAGAGGTTATTAACTGGGTATGATTTTGTCCCCCCAGGGGACATTTGGCAATGTTTGGAGACCTATTCGGTTGTCACAACTCAGGGAGGGGGGTGCTACTGGCATCTAGTGGGTATAGGACAGGGATACTGCTAAGCCTCCTACAATGCACAGTAGAACTGAGATTTGAAGGATAAGTGGGAGATAATTCTGGAGAAGAGGTGGGAGAAGACTTGAGGCAGGGTAACTAGCACTGACATGAGAATGTGCTTCATCATAGCCTAAGTGCTGGGAGCAGGCCTGTGGGGCTGGGGAAAGGCGTGGGGGCAGGTAGCACAAGATGGCATTGGTGAAAGACCAAGGGGTAAGACCATGCAGGGCCGGGAGGGTCATGATGAAGTGGATATTGTGGGTTCCTGTGCATCTGCCTTGAGCAACTGAGTGGAAGAAGCTGGGATTTACCGGATGAGGAAATGAAAGAGAAGCAGATTTGAGGGGGAGGAAGGAGGATAAGAACTCAGAGTTTGAAGGCGTTTCCGTCTGAGATGTCTGTGAGATATTTGAGTGCAGATGACCAGCAGGCAGCAGGATATCCAATTCAGGAAAGAAATCTGGGCCAAGAATATAAATGAGGTATCCATTGGCATACTAATATTTAAATGAGTAAAAAGAGAGAGGGTAAAAAGTAAAAGGAAAGAGAATTCCTAGCTGTGAAAGTGCTTTGTCTTTCGAAATATGCTTTACAAATATAAGGAATTCCTGTTATCACAAACATCAAGTACAATGCTTTTAACATCCATCCATTTATTTAACAAACCTTTGGTCTCCTTCCTTATATGCTAGGTAATGCGCCAGGGCCTGGGGTAAAAAGTTGAATAAGATTGACCTTGCTCTCAGAAGGAGTCAAGAAAGCAAGTGGGTGGAGGGGAGACAGAAAATTCTTTTCTTTTTTTTAACCTTTTATTTTATATTGGAGTATAGGTGAAAAACAATGTTGTGTTAGTTTCAGGCATACAGCAAAGTGACTCAGTTATACATACACATGTATCTATTCTTTTTCAAATTCTTTTCCTATTTATGTTGTTACGTAATATTGAGCAGAGTTCCCTGTGCTATACAGTAGGCCCATGTTGGTTAGACAGTAAATTCTTAATACTGTCCTGTAAATGAGTTTGTGTAGCTTTCCTTCTGTCAGGAGAGTCCAGAGGAGAAGGGCTGAGGTCTCTTGAGGTGGGCAAAGATGAGGAAGACAGATTTGATCTGCCCCGTAGTTTTATCCCGGGTTGGCCCTAGCTTTAACTCTGGCCTGAGGTTTACGTGCTGTGACCTAGCATTCGGTAGAACTACTTTTAAAGAAGACCTGTTGCCCTGCCTGCTTCAGTCAGCTTCTCTGGGATCCTCTGCTTTCTCTCCCTTATAGAACTGGGCTTATGATTCCAGACTGCAGAGTATATGGAATAGCACTTTACCACAATGACTTGCATCTCTTAAGCACATATGAAATATACTGACTGATTGATCAAATATATAGCACACTTCTCTATTGTAAGAATTTTGGTATCCCACAGGTCATATCATGCCCTCTGGAACACTATTGCACACAGTAAAAGTTCATGCTCTCTTTTATTTTGGTAAAGTCGCATGAGTCTTACCCCATCCAAAAAAACAAGTGTCACTCATCTTAAATAGGAGAAAATGGGTCAGATATGAGCTTTTGATAAGAGCCATGGCCAAACTCACCAGAGATCTTTGGAAATACAGAAGATTTGGGTAAATATACTAACATATGTTTCTGAAGTTTTAATATGCTTTTATCTATTTTAGGCCCTATTAATAAAAATAATATCAAGTGAACACTGAAAGTCTATGATGTTCCAGGCTCTGTGCTGGCGCTGACTGTACCCTGGCTTCGCTTTTCTGATCCTACAGTTTAGTTGGGGAGACTAGAGATTAAAAGTAAATAAATAAATATATTCCAAATTAAGATAGGAATCATGAAGGAAAGAAACAGGGTTCAGGGAGAAGGAACATTAGGAGGATACACACTTAGACTGGGGTGTGGTTGTCAGGAACGGTGAATCTGCAAGTACCTAAGTATTTTCCAATCAAACGTGTGTTGAACAAAGAGCCAAAAAATATTTATCTTAGGTCTTCTTTCTTTATTACTTACTTACTATTTAACTCTTACTTATTAAATAAGTTAAAATAAAGTTAATTTCACAAAGAATAACAGTGATAACTGTATGCTAGGCTCCGCTCTAAAGTTTTCCAAATATTAACTCATTTAATCCTCAACAGTCCTATGAGATAAGCACTGTTATCATCTCTATTTTATACATGAGCAACGGGAGCAAAGGAGAAACTAAGGAACTTGTCAAGGGTCACATGGCTGGTACATGGTGAAGCAAGTTACATTAGCCTCTGTGGACCTATTTATCTGTAAATTGAGAATAATACTTTCATGGGAATAAGATGGGTGCTGCATGGGAAAGTAGTTTTTTAAGAAGTACAATGGTAGATTTCTATCTTTATAATTTTAATACCAATTACAATGTCACTATTACAATGATGTAGGCTCTGAATGTGAAATATTATGAGGAAACCAGAAATTTTAAGATGGAGGAGCCTACCCTCAAGAGTTTACTGTCTTACTAGAGAGATTATCAGCATACACGATAATGTACAATTCAAAATTGCATGGGATATTTTTGCTAAATTTAAGGCCATAGTTGTAAATGCTTAGTTGAGAGAAAAATGGGATTATTGAGGATTAAAATCTATCCATAGATCACTGAATTATACCTCTGAAGGACACTTGAGAGATGATTGAGTCTAACTTCTGTGTTTTGTAGATGAGTAATTGAAGCTTGTCAAAGCAAAATGACTGAACCAAGATCTTACTGCTAATTAGGGCAAGAATCATAACTAAGAGTAAGGCCCCTGGATATGAAATCTCAGCCCTTTCCTCTAGTTAAACTTTTTTATATTCTTTGCTTCCCTTCCTGCGGGAAGGTCAGTGCTTTCTAACCCCCTCTCCACCTCGGGCAGATGGATCGAACTACAAGATTAAAACATTAAATGATAACAGAAATGGTCACTTTGGATAAAGTCCAGGAGATTGAGACTTTCTGATGGTTTTTCTAGGAACTTTTTAAGGAAATTTTAAAAATGGCTTCAGTGAAGTCTATTGATATTCCATGAACTGCACATATTTAAGATGTACAAATTGATGTTTTGACATACGAAACCATCCATTCACGATAATGAACATATCCTTCACCCTCAAAAGTTTCTTCATGCCTCTTTGTAATCTCTTCATCCAACTCCCTCCCCCTGCCCATTGTATCTCCCCATTCCCAGTTTCTCCTTTCTATCCCTATAGGTTAGCCTGCACTTTCTATAATTTTATATAAATGGGACCATACAATGTATATTATTTATTTCTCTTCTTTCAGCATAATTATTTTTAGATTCATCCATGTGTTATGTGTATCAATAGGTCATTCCTTTTTAGTGCTGAATAGTGTTCCATAGTTTGGATATATCACAGTTCACTTATCCACTCACCTGTGGTTTCCAGTTTTTTGCTATTACAAATAAAGCTGCTATAAATATTTGCATATAAGTCTTCGAATAAACATATGCTTTCATTTCCCTCGGATAAATATCTAGGATTAGAATGGCTAAATCATGCTGGGTACATGTTTAAATTTTCAAGAACCACTGAACTGTTTCCAAAGGGAAAGTAGCATTTATATTCCCATGAGCAGTGTATGAGAAGTCCAGTCTTCCACATCTTTACCAATTCTTGATATGGTCAGTCTTTTTTAATATCATTCATTCTAATAATTAGTGTATTTTAATTTTTATTTCTCTAATAAATCGCAGTGTTGATACTCTTCCACATGCTTGTTTGATACATATATATCTTCATTGATGGTGTCTGTTAAAGTGTTTTGCTCATTTTTAATTGGATTGTTTTATTATTGAGTTTCGAGAGTTCTTTATATACTTTAGAAACAAATCCTATGTTAAATATATAGTTTATAAGTTTTGCTTGCATTCTATGACTTGTCTTTTCATTCTCTTAACGGTATTTCAAGAAACAAAATTTCCCATTTGTTGATGTCCAGTTTTTTTCTGTTATGGTTGTGCTTTAGTGTTGTATCTAACCCTTAGATCACAAAGATTTTCTATGTTTTCTTTTAGAAGTTTTATTTAGGCTTTACATGTAGGTCTGTAATCTATTTTGAGTTTATATGTAGTAAGAGGTATACATCAAAGTTTGTTGTTTTGCATATGGATAGCTAATTGTTCCAACATCATTTGTTGAAAAGATCACCTTTTCTTTATTGAACTGCCCTTGCACCTTTGTTGAAAATCAGTTTGCTGTCATGTGTGGGTTGATTCCTGGAGTCTCTATTCTGTTCCATTTGTCCCGTGCTATTCCAAGTTGTTTTGGCTACTCTAAATTCTTTGAATTTCCATATGATTTTAGAATTGGCTTGTCAGTTTCTCTAAAACAAACAAATAAGCAAACAAACAAATAACTTTGTTGGGGTTTTGACTGGGTATGCATTGCACTGAACCTATAAATTAATTTTCAGTGTATGACATCTTAAAAATAGTCTTATTACCCAAGAACTTCATATCTCTCCATTTATATGTCTTTAATTTCACTGAGGAAAGGTTTGTGGTTTTATAAATTTATCCCTAAGTATTTTATATTTTTTATAAATTTATCTTTTTTCACCTTCCATTTTTTTATTGCTAGTAAAGAGAAATACAGTTGGTCCTTGTATACTGATCTTGTATTCTGCAGCCTTGCTGAACTCAGTTATAAATTCTAAAGTTTACTTTAGATTCTATGAGATTTTCTACAGAGACAGTTATGTCAAATATAAAGAAAGATACTTTTATTTTTTCCTTTCCAATATCTATGTCTTTTTCTTGACTTGTTAACTGTCTAGAACCTTCTAGACAATGCTGAACAGAAGTGGTGAAAAGGGACATCCTTATCTTGTCCTGAGATTTTTTTTTTTCTTATCCAGGAATTGATACTGGATTTTGCAAAATGTTTTCTCTGTGCCTATTGACCATATGGTTGGTTAGTTGTTTGGTTATTTTCTTTAAATGTTTGTAATATGTTGAATTATATTAAGTCATTTTCAAAGGTTAAACCTACTTGATTATGATGCGTTACCCCCTTTATATATTGGTGGATTCAATTTGCTAAAATTTGTTTAGAACTTTTTTCGTATATACTAATGAGGGCATATGAATATTTGCTTTTCTTGTAATATCTTCATCTGGTTTGGTACCAGGTTAATGCTGTCCTCAAAAAACAAGTTGTGAAGTATTTTTTCCTCTTCAGGTCTCTGAAAGAATTTGTATAGAATTATTTTTTTTTCCTTAAATAAAAATTCATCAGAAGGCATCTGGGCCTGGAGTTTCTTGGTGGTTAGGTTTTTAATTAAAAATTCTATATCTTTAATAGATACATGGTATGGCTATTTAGGGTACTTATTTTTCTTGAGTGACCTTTGGTAGTTTACATCTCTCAAGGAATTTGTTCCATATACAGTGTCAAATTTATTGGCATAAAGTGGTTTTTGAGATTTCCTTATTAGCCCGTTAATGGCTGCAGAATCTGTAGTGACGCAACCTCTCTTATTTCTGATTTTGATAATTTATTTCTTCTCTCTTTCCTCACTAGTCTCGCTAGAGGGTTATCAATTTTATTGATATTCTCAAAAAAACTAGCTGTTAGTTTTATTTATTTCCTCTATTTTCCCTTCTAATCTTTTAACTTTTCTGCTTTGTTTGATTTTAATTTGCTATATTTTTTTATTTTAATAAGGTGCAAGCTGAGATCATTAATTTGAGACCTACTTTCTTTTCAAATATAGGTGTTTAGTGATATATATGTTCCCTTAACTACTGCTTTAAAGACATCTAACAAATGTTGAGATGTTGTGGCTTTATTTCATTCAGTTCAAAATGCGTTCTAACTTACTTTTGATTTCTTCTTTGACCAATGGGTTATTTAAAAGTGTGTTATTTAGTTGTAAAATATTTTGGGAATTTTCAGAAATTGTTCTATTGTTGATTTCTAACTTAATTTTACTATGATCAGAGAATATATTTTCTTTGACCTGAATCCCTTTAAATGTATTAAAATTTGACTTATGGCTCAGAATATGTTCTACCTTGGTAAATGTTCCCTGAGCACTTGAAAAGAATGCCGTTGTAGGGTGAAATGTTTTTTAAAGGTATATTAGCCTAATTCGATGGATGGTTTTGTAAAGGTTTGCTATATCCTTATAGACTTTGCCTGCTTATACTATTAATTATTCAGAGTAGGATAATAAAATCACCAACTATAATCATGAATTTCTCTATTTCTCCGTGTTGCTTTGGTTTCTCCAGAAAACCAATTTTATATCCTCAATTCATCAAGTCCACTGGGTTCCAACTGGATCCACTCTCCTGTAATGTGGCCTAGACATTCAAGGTTGTAGATGGGGCAATCATAAGACTTATCTTGTTTGTTTCCTGTCTCTTAGAGTTCACTACTTTTTGTTCTCTGATGTCCATTTTTGAAACTTATTGTTTCATATATTTTGTTCAGTTCTTTTTTTCCAGATAGGAATGTAAATCTAAGCCCTGTTACTCCATTTTTATTGTCGTGAAGTTATATTTAAACCAATCACTAGCAGAAAGCATTCAAATGCAGACCTTTTCAGCATGGCAATAGTACCAACCATATAAAAGGTACTTTCAGACACTCTGAGGCCTGTAATCTAATTTAGAGCATGGCGGTATATTTAGATATGATGGACATATGGCCTAGTGACTAAGGGTTTAACAGAAAAATGGTAGCCATTACATATCAGACATTGTGCTAGCAGGAAAAAAAAAATACGTGCAACGTTCTACTTTGCGGGCTGAGGCAAATGCACACTGAGTGGTTCTTGAAAAGAAGCAGAGAATTGAAATTATATAATATTTATCTTTGTACTGTGTGTTTCTAGCACAGTGCTTAGCACATAGTAGAGCTCAATAAATGTTTGTTAAACTGAGCAAAATTGAATTATGTCAAATATTAGATCAGGTAAGACTCGTGGTGGACTCCATTTGAATACCAAAGGTAATAGACTTTAGAACTTATAGAAGTGATGGGGCATGAGTGCAAAACACGCTATATGCACCTAATAAAAACTAAATAATTAAGCAAGATGGCCTAAATGATTGAGCCACCTAAAGCCTCCAAAAGTATATCAATGTTCCTATTTTAAAGAGTGAGGAATAAATATATGAAATTTACTATCTCATGAGGTTTAGTTTCCCTGAATTTATGCACACTGATGCTCTAAGAATTAGTTAAAGCTAAGATTGATTAGCATTAGGAATAGGAAGCTACGGACTTTTTATTCAAGAGTAATAATTTTATTCAATAATTGTTACTTGGCTCCAGTAACAATCTTGAGTATTAAGCTTTCTTGGTGTCATGTTCTTTCCAAAACACCAGTAACGATCTTTCCCACTCTGTGCCTTTGTTCTACCTTTTCTTACTCAGGAATATCCCCTATCTATCTCTGCATGTCCAAATTTTACCCTAACTTCAAGCTCTAGCTAAGTGCTAAATCTTCTGGAAGCTGCCCTAATTTTCCCAGTTAATGTAATTTTTCTTTTTCATTGTTTTGTGAATAGTTTATACTACCCCTTTTATGGCACTTATCCTTTTTCAACTTGTCTTTTTGTTATTTGTGCCCATGTATCATCCCTTCAGTTAAACTCTAAGTTCCTTAAAGACAAAATCAACATCTGATATCCATTTGCCCGTAACACAATGAAAAAGTATAGCACATGGGAGATGCTTGATATGCTTGTTGGACCAATAAATAAACGAATGAATGCATGACTCCAAGGGCATTTTTTATGTAGAGGTTCTACATGTAGAGACTGTGGATTCTCTACCCTTTTGTGAAAGAGTAGGAAAGAAGGATCTTTTAAAAGACGCTGCTTAAATGAAAAGCAGAAGGGATCTGATGAACAAGAGATAGAAGCAGTCCAAGGCATGACAGAAAACCCAGAGGTTGGGGTCTGGAATAATGATGAACATTTGCTCAAGGAATTCAGAAAGAATAGATTCGAATATTGGAGGGTAACTTAGAAAACAACTTTTATTTTCCTGTTGTTTGATAAATACGGAACATCTACTAATGAAGGAATATTTTCTGGGAGTTGTGGGCCGGCTGGTTGACAGTGCATGAGGAAGAAGCATGTGGCTGGGGCAGATGGAAGAGTATAAGGGCAGGAATGAAGGCAGAGGAGGGACTGTGGGTGTGAGTTGAACAGAACACCATGAATGAGAAAAAGAGAAGGTTGGTTGAATTGATATTGAAAAATAAACTGTCTAATGGCAATAACCTTATGGTGTGTACTCATGAAATATTAAGGAAAAACAACCTCCTTACAAATCAGCCCAGGTAGAAATTTTGAAAGATCAATCCTACTTGCAATTCCTTCAATTCCAAATTGAAAAGTAATTGAGACAAGGGGAGAACTTTGCCTTTGAGACTTTCACGCCACCAAGTCATTAGTGTGAACTAATCCACCATCACCAGGGTACAAATGCAGAAAAACTAGGTAACCCAAATCATGAAGCTCTTCTAAAAATAATACAGCAAAAATCCTTCATTTATGTTATCACACTGTTTCCTACAGTCTGTACCTTGTTTTACACTCCTTGGATTTTCTAGGTCAATTAAAAGCACAATTTATTCATTATGCTGTGTGTTGCCCTCAGTTTACCCCTTACCTCTAGAAGTACTTGAATAAATATCCCCATTGTTGGCTGTGTAACTAGCCCTGAGAGCATAGATTCCTTTGGAACTTCAAAGTGCTCAGCACCTTACAAGGTGCATTACCACCTGCCTCAAGGATCCCACAGAGTCTGTGGGGCAGCGGGGAGGGAGGAGGTTAGTAGAGCCTTATCTTGTAGGCTCTAGTAAGTTAAGGAACACTCAGAATGTGTTGCTATATTCTGTTGTTCAGATTTTATTTAGTGCTTATACCTTTTTTGTTAAAGTGTGCAAGCAATTTCTCTGGGATTAACACGTTCCAGTTATGTGTAACCCACTCTCAGGTCCAAAGAATATGTGAAGGTTCAATTCTCCTGACATTATTTCTGTAAATTCTACCTAGAAGAAGAAATAAATGTGACTCTTACCTAATATATGACAACAAAAGACCTTCTAATTACTCTTAAATTTTAAGATAAATATTTGACTGCATTTTATGCTCACGAACTTTCTGGCTAGTCTTTAGAAATAATCCCAGGTAAATAACTCTGTAGTTAATAAAGGCAGTAATACTCTGTAGATAGAAAATATATCACATCTAGATCATAACTAAACTGAGAGGAGAGTTGGATATATTAAATGACACTGTGAGGACGCATGTGTTTCACACAGAGCTGACAAGTGTACACACCTGCCTATGTACATATATGTGCATATGTAACCCACCCCTTCAATTTGACTACTTTTCACAAGCTGCTCAAATTCTACCTCCATGGCCTGCCACCCAGATCTTCTGGTGGAAATATTTTTTTACATCTCTCTCCCTCCTACTTCTTTCCCCCCACACACTTATGGTATGTGCAGTTTCGCCAGACCCATGTAAAGACAGGGGAACACTGATGGGATTGCTTTTCACAAGTGTGGGAACGAAAATCCTTCCCAATGAAAACATCTGTCTCTGTTCAAGTCATGCCCAGTTATCCCCCAAAAGAAATGTTCTGATTAACATTTTTTTTTTAAGTCTTAAGATAGCAGTTTGTGTAGCAGATCTAATTAAGAAGTTTATGTAACAGATCTGCAGGGTTTTTTTTTTTTCCTCCTTCCACTGGGTTCTTTGAGCTCAGTTTGAGTGTTACTAGCTTTCGCCATGCAGCGGCAAAGTGCTTCCCGGGCTGAAAATTATCAGCTTCTGTGGGATACTATTGCTTCCTTAAAACAATGTGAACAAGCTATGCAACATGCATTTATACCGGTAAGGAAAATTTCCTTTTATTTTCCTAGGGATTCTTTTCTTTTTCTCCTACTTTTTCCTTTATAGCTATAGATAAATGGCATGTATTCTATGTATTTAAAGATGTGGTATCTTCTCTGTAGTTCTTGTTTGGGATAAACATGTCTCTTTTTGCTCTGTGTGAAATCTGAATTATTAATATGGTCAAATATTGATCAGTGAGAAGGAGTAAACAGTGGTCCAAGCAACCTTATCCCACTGAAGATAGTAGGTTCTAATAGTAACATGTACTAAAGAAAGGGCACAAGATTGATATTCTTCTTATTAATATTTGAAACAGCTTACAGTGCATGTTTCCTGGTTGGTTCCCCCAAAGTACTTAGAATGGCTTGAATATCTTTTGCAGTGGGTTTGATACATAGATCAGGAAGCCAAAAGTTAGTTCTTACGTTTGGATTCTTTGCTTATCCAAGTAAAATCTACCATAAAACCTCTCTTGAAAAGTGATTGTTCCTTTAGTAGTAACGTACTACTTAGAGATTTGTAAAAATGGCTTAGAAATTTGTAAAAAAAAAAAAAAAAAAAAGTGCACAGATATATAAAATCAATTAATTGAGTCAGTGCCATTGTGTTTTCCATTGCAGATATAATATTTGTGCTTATAATTATCCAACTAGAAGAACCAGGCTGGCTACATTTGATAGGCTGAGGTGGGGTAAATGGGACTTGGAAGAATATAAAAATATTTGCTTCTTTAAATAGATCTATTTTGAAGGATTGAGATAATCTATTAGAAATAAGAGAACACTCTTAAAAATTAAGACCTGCAAAAAATTATTTGGAATTCCTTAAGAAAAACATTATTTCTGACATAGAAATAGTTGGATTCAATCTTCTTTGAAATTCAAGTTATTTTCAAGTGGCTCAAGTCAGATGCCATATTTTTCTCTGTAACTTGGGAATCACCTGTTTCAAAGACTGTACTATGTTTAAAGTTCTTCTCATTGAATACTGTTCTCTAATTGGATCTCTGTAAGTTGATCTTAATTGTTAAAGACATAAAACATATAATTTTTGCAAGGATTTAAAACACTAACGGTGGGAAGCTTTTTAAATCAGATTAAATTATAATTATTCTGCTCTGAACTGGAATCTGCTGTGTATAGTTTGCTTCTCCTATCTTTATTAAACTCTTCCTCCTTTGTTTTAACAAGAAGATTATGATACCCCTTGTGAAGCTCATGTGTCTCCTCCTTCGTAGAGCTTTCTCTGGCTAGGCAGAATTATTTTCTTCTGTCTCGGTTCCTTGCATGCACCGCTGATTTATCACCCAACATATTTTATTGTAAGTATTTTCTTTTCTGTCTCTCTAATTATATTGTAACTTCTTGGAGCTAAGGAGGAAAGGAAAGTAAGTTGGAGAAGGGAACTGATATCTGTTTGTTTTCTTATCTTCCTGTCTCAAACTCTTTGAATATAGGCAGCATCTATTCCTAGGGTCTAACACAGTGTTTGGCAAAGCAAAGAGTGCTTGGTGGACATGTGAGGAATGAATGAAATCAACTAATGAGAGTCTCCAGTTCCAGCATTTCTAGTTACTACATGGCAGTTTTCATCACCAGCTTTGTCTATACTGACCTCATAAAATTATTTCTGTTCAGATACATCTGGAGATAACAATAAATCTTGACTAAAGCATCGCCATGGGGTGATGGTGGGAGTGGTAGTGTGTTAGTGCAGGAGATAGACCTTTATGGGAAAAAGTAGCCTTGGATTCAATTCCCATAGTCCATGGGCTACTCTTCTGTTCTCGTGTCTGTTTCCCCATACTGCAGGCATTCACATAGATGTATTCAAGTTTTATTCAGGTTTGCTTCATTTTGACTGCTCTAAGTCTTTTTTCAGCAGGTATTAGGAACTTGCCAGACTCTCAACTCCTCTCAAATTTCTTCCAAGTCTTGCATTAAATGTATCATTATGTCATCATAATTTTACAAGGACTGCTTTTAGAAAACATAGACATTATTAAAATATTACTATCAGTTGAGAATAATTCTATTTAAATTGAGCCTCAATTTATTTCATTGTTAGAATATATAATTTAGATCTCAGGAAAAGGACTTCATTTATTCCATATTTTATGTACTTTTTAAGCCCAGTGATATGTACTTCATACACACACACACACACCACACACATGGGCATTCACATAGATGTATTCAAGTTTTATTCAGGTTTGCTTCATTTTGACTGCTCTAAGTCTTTTTTCAGCAGGTATTAGGAACTTGCCAGACTCTCAACTCCTCTCAAATTTCTTCCAAGTCTTGCATTAAATGTATCATTATGTCATCATAATTTTACAAGGACTGCTTTTAGAAAACATAGACATTATTAAAATATTACTATCAGTTGAGAATAATTCTATTTAAATTGAGCCTCAATTTATTTCATTGTTAGAATATATAATTTAGATCTCAGGAAAAGGACTTCATTTATTCCATATTTTATGTACTTTTTAAGCCCAGTGATATGTACTTCATACACACACACACACACACACACACATGAATATGTGGCGTTCTTGGCTAATGATGCCCTTCATTATTTAGGATATCCAAATAAATCCTTAAAACACACATCTTTACAATGATGCATTAAGCGTGTTAAGGAAATGAAAAACTATATTGACTCAATCAGTTGCCTCCTTTAGAATAGGCCTGGTTATCTTTTAAAATAAAGTGCTTGGAAATGAATTGTATGTAGGAAGTATAGACATACATTGATGTAGCTGACCTTAGAAACACTGACCTGAAAACTTCACAAGCTGTCTGTGCATCTCCTGTGAGTGTGGATTACTAACACATCATTAGAATACAGAGCCACCTAGATGGTCTGGACCATCTCTCACGTGTGCAATAAGCCGTAGATCACAACTGGTTTTTCAGTCAGTGCAGTTCCGTGTACTAATAATAAACCCGACATAAAATCTCAAGCTATAATACAGTCTTCCCCAGAGAACCTCCACATACAGCCTAAAATATACATTAGAGAGGGGAAACTTAAAGCACCTGTTACCTGGATAGTGTACTGCCCAAAACAGTCTGTAGAAAGAAGGAAGACAAATTATAGACTCTTGAAGTTTCAGTATTTGATTTCACATAACAGATCATGCCCTGCAATGTTGAGGTGGAGATCAAATCTGGATTCTCAGGCAGGTTCATCTTCTTGACCCAAGAGCCTTGAGTATAAAACAGCAATGCAGAATTTCCCACATCTTTAGCGTAAGTGCCGGCCAATGTACCCTAAATATTTATTGAATGAATGACTAAGAAAAAGCTCTCTCATGAAGTCCTAAAAATTAGTTCCATCACTGGAGCTGTAAGAGCATCCTTCTAGATAGTCAGTATCTTTGTATATCAGCAAATCAAAGGCTTTGCTGTTTTATCACTCAAATGAGCGGGTATGCTTGTAAAAAACTGTCCCATATTTAGTAGTTATTTTCATAGAGATTTGCCTGTGTTTCTATTCACTTATTAGTTTGTTCACTTCACTCATATTTTATTGAGCCCCTACTATGTTCTAGGCATGGTCCTAGGCACAGGATAAGGACCTGAAGGTACACTTCAACTTCTTTGTGACACCATCACTTTGGAATAGAGACTGCATTACCCCTTGCCCAAATGGTACCTTTCTGTCTTTTGTTGCCATGAACAAAGTTGATTTTTCCCAACGCTGGTAGTCATCATGTTTGGATTTGGTCTAATGTGAGGGTCATGCAGCTTGCCAAGCATTGGTTCAAATACTAAAATGAATAAATCAGGAGAATCCCTGAGGATACTTACATGGAATTCTGCCCACCGGGAATTTTCAAATGGACACACAAATCACTCTAACACCAGATAAAAAGTGTTGAGTCCCTTAAGTACCCATGAATTACCATAAGAGTTAAGAAAAGGGGTGCCAGGCTTCGTGGAAGGGTATCTCAGCTGAGTTGTGAAGATCAAATAGAATTTTGATATGTAGTCATGATGGTGGAAGAGGGCATTCCAAGTAGAAAGGAATAGTAAAGGTACTTACTAATTGTGTAATCATGGTTCGTTTTCCATCTGATCATTCACTTAACCGATATTTATCAGATACCTTTTATGTATCATAAACTGTGTAATATGCCTAGGCATATAGCAATAAATAGCACAAGTTCAAACCCTACCCTGAGGGCATTTACATTCAAATGGATGAGACAAACATTAAATGAATAGTTACATATACATCTGTACTGCACACTTGAATCCTATCCTGTGAAAGTTGTTCATAGCATTTCTCACAATTGTAACTTAATATTGCACATATACATACACATATATATATCTATTATCAGAATAGTACAGCAACTGTAGATATTTTGCAAAGCCACTACAAACAAAACAAATAATTATTCTTTCCCAAATATTTTGTAGTCTTAAAACACATGTTAATTTCTTTAGCAAACAGTTAGTACGTCCTGTCTGACACATGCTGGACTTGGTACTTTAGTATAAAAGTGATAGTATTTTTTGAGCACCTATTGTGTGTCACGTACTGTTCTAAACCCTTCACATATTATTTCACTCAGTTCTGTCAGCAACTCTCTGATGTGGGCACTATCATTTCCATTTTACAAAGTTTACAGAGGTTAAGTAACTTCCTCATGATCACATAGCTAATAAATGGAAAGGCCAGGCCTTGAAACTAGTTATCTGGCTCCAGAGCCCATTTTCTTAATAGGTTTACTAGAATAAGGAGAAAACCACTGAAACCAAAACAACTGCAGCCCAGCATGCTAAAAGCAGTAATCAAGGGATATACAAACCACAGTAAATGCAGCAAGGTGGGCGTGATCCATCTGCTTGGAATGGAGAGGAAAGATGACCAAGGAAGACTGAAAAGAGCAGAGAAGTCTTTGGGTGGTTTTAAAATAGTGGTTTATCAGGTGAAGGAGGAGACTGAGGCTGCAACAGTAGGTGCAAAGGCACTTAGGCATGAAAGAACGGTGTGGAGTGAGGGATATTTATCAGCTTTCCTCAAGTCCTGATCTTCCTCTTTGAGCATTCGGAAGGAATGTCAGGAACAACAAGGATGAGAGTTGGGTCATTTATTTAAGGTAAAGATCCTGTAGGTCAATCAGAAAGGAAGAACTGAATACTTATGGAGCCTTAGAAGAAAATCTCCGCCCACAGGTTAACACCTGTCTATGCCTGGAGCTGAGGAAATATACGTGGAGAAGCAGAAAAATCTTGTGCGCAAATATGAAAGAATGAAACAAATGTAGAAAGAGAAAAGAAAATAAGAAACCAAGCGGTCCCAAAGAAGGATAACGAGAGATGAGTGTGCCAGAAATGGTGAGAGGCTGGACTGTGGCTTCCTGGGTCCCTCAGAACTCCCAGTTCTTAGTTCCTATCTATCAAGTGCCTAACTGCTGAGCTTATTCCCCTTTTAACCAGATATGTTCACATTTTGCCTAAGCTCGTGCAAGTGGCTTTCTGTTCCCTGCAACCAGAGAACCTTCATTACAGCAGGGACTGGTTAGTGGCTAGTGGTCCAGGGACAGGATCCATCCCCACACGAAAGGGCAGAACAACAGCTGGAGAAAAGGTGAGCAAATCGACAGAGTACGTTAAGCTTCAAGGTGAAGTTCCATCCTTCAAGACTTAACTCACATCCCCTTCCATGAGACTTACCTCATACTATGTAACCAAATGATATGGCTTCTCCCTCATTATTTCAACCCTGATTAACACTCCTTGGAGAAAACTAAGAGTAGGAAACCTACTTTCACATGGCTTTAGTCTATACTTTCTCCTTTAATCGTCGCAATACCAATATGAAATGGCCCCAATATCATTGTCTCCTTTTTAGAGGATCAGTACCTTGTTTAAAATCATATAGATGCTAAGACCAGGAGAGAAACCAGGCCTTCTGACCCTAATCCCACCTGCCTTTCTCCTTCACACCCACCGTGATACTTTGCCCTTCTCTTTTGATGTTTCTCTGCTTTGTATTAGAAGCATTCGGGGGATTTATCTTGTTTCCACAGGACACTGGAAACTCTTTGCAGAGCAAAACCATGTGTTTCCTCTTCCTAGATTCTGCAGCCCCAAGTACAGTGCCTTAAATATGATGTTTGCTAAACAAATCTGTATGGGCTGATTAATAATTAAAATGTAAGAACTTAGGCAGCAGTGAGATGATAATGAGGAAATAATCCTTCTTGTCTCAAGGAAATAATCCTTGAAACCTGTCTCCTCACCTCAGCCATCCCTTCCACAGACCCCGCCTCCAGCCCCTGGATGTCAAATTTGAACCATCATAAGCTCAGGTCAGCTCTAAATAGGATTTGTTCAATGATGAGTTTCAGTCCTAGTTCATGGTGTTCCAAGTGTGTTTTGTCCTTTCTGGATTCTAAATATTACTTGACTCATCATCCTCAATCATGCCAGATGCCTTTTTCTATTTCATTCCTCTTAGCCTCACTTTGCACTTCTGTCTAGTAATACCCCAGTTTTTAGTCTATTTCCTTCCAAAGAATATGAACAAGGCTATTAATGGAATTTCTATTAGTAAAGGAATAAAGGTGACACTTAATCTATAGAGATGTTCAACCTTAAGGGGAAGGAAAGAACCATATCTGAAGTGACCTGGATAATTGCAACAGCCTGGATCTGAATGAACATTTGCAGATTTGTGGTAAAATGGAATGAAATTGGCACTTTTGTTTTCGAACAAAAGACAAAACTTGCCATCTTGTTATCTTCCTCTCTTGTGCAGTTTGCATTTCTTTGACTGCTGGTCTTGTGATTTCTGTGCATAGGAATCTGGAGTCCATGAAAAATTAACGCCCGGTGCAGGATGGCTTCTCTTTGTATCAGTATCGCTCATTGTAAAATGTTTGTGTTGACTCATCAAAATGGGGTATTAGTGCAGATATATGTTATGGTACAACAGAGTAAGCCCATCCTCTGCTTCTCCCACTTTCCTCACCTACTCCAGAAATTATAAAAATAGGGCCCCAAACATATTTGTTACAGAACAGAAAAATAGACAGTTGCTTGGGGTTAATAATAGCAGTCCTCCTACAAGTAACAAAACAAAATTAAAACACACACATATCAAACCCTCAAAACCTTTAAGAAGCTAATGCTAGAAAAATAGTACTCTTTTAAGCTTCGTTTAGATGTTTTTATTTAGCAGGAACATGCCTAAGAACAATGGAGTTTCTAATTTTTATCTTGTGTAGACACCAGAAAATATACTGTACTGATGTTTTTACTATTGCTGCTGCTGAGACCCCCCACTACACTATTACTCCTACCTTATATTTTCCTTATCTTTTTTTTATCTTATTGCGATTTTCAAAGCAGTGTAAACTAGATTCTGTCTCATTACAACTTTGTAAGGTAAGCAAGACAGGTTTTAGTATCCCATATTGTTCATAAGAAAATTGAAGTGGCTGGGGTCAGAAGTGGTTACGTCGTAAAACATAATGTAGTAGGACTAGAGTCTCAATCTACTGCACTTTTGCTCAGATTCAGAGTTTTAGCTTAAAAAATCTAGGTCTGAATCCTGGCTCTACCACTTGCTCTCTTGGGTAAATGCTTAACTTCTCTGTACCTCACTTTCATCCTCTGTAAAATTAGATATTATACAGGTATTTTTAGGTTTGTTTGTGGTTTAAATGACATAATGTGAGTTAAACCCTTAGCAAAACAGCTAAGCAAAGAAAGTGACCAGTAAGGATTTGCCATTATTAATGTTGCTGATGTTTAATAATTAGCCCAAATGTATCCTTTTACAAATTGTATAGGGTGTTTTGTTTGTTTGTTTTGCATATAGGGTTTTTATATATTATCCCATCTGCTTCTTGAAGAAGCACACGAGGTTGACCAAATAATAATTTATAATCTCCATTTGTACGTGAACAGAAATTTCCGAAAGGCTAAATTATTTGACTAAGACCATCATAAAAGTAAGAAGAAATGTCTGAAATCTGAGATGACCCAAATCCTAAACTTTTTTTATTACTGCTTTTATGATATTAAAAATTAGGTTAGTATTAAAATCAGGAATCATCCAATTCTTATTAGTAGTTGAATGTAGCCTTAGAAATAATTTAGGGAGTTAAGTGACCTGATCAAGTTCTGCAGTGGTTCAGCCGTCCCTAGATGCCTCATCTGCTGACTCCAAGTATAGGGCTGGGAGGTGCTCTTCCTATAGCATAAAAGCATAACATGCAAATTATGTTTGTCAAGTTAAAATGGCCAAGGAGGGGGTCATGAGATGTAAGGTTACAAGCATTATATTCATAAGGAAGTCATCATCTCCTTTCCGGTTGGTTGGGGAAATCCTTTATAAAACGAAATGAAGGTTCCGACGTATCTGAGTTTATAATTCCAGTGGACAAAGTGGTCTGAGAGAACAGAGGAGAGTCAGCCTGGGAACCATCATTTCACTCTCTCCAACTTGTGACAGAGTCCCCATGTACCAGAGAACAACCTCCTCTCTGCCTTCTTTCTCTTCATTTCATTCTTCTCTCTCACTGCTACCCTCTTTCCTCTAACCCACAGCAACAGATAATATCCCTTCATCTTTCCTCTGATAGGCACAATTGTAGCATTATCCTAGGCCCAGGAGGAGGTAAACTGGCGAACAGAACCCTTGCTTGCAGAATAACAAAGGGTAAGAAAGCCACTGGAAAACTGAGAAACCCAAAGTAACATAGATATTGCCACTCTGGGAAGCTAAGGCAGCTGCAGGGCTAGGAACTGGGTGGCATTTTTGAACCTAGAGATTTGTAGGCTCTTGGCTGTGAAACAAAGAGTTCATTGCCTAGTCAATGACAGTATACAAACACATCTGCAAAATATATTCTTTGGCACCAGCAAAAGCTGGCAGTATTTAGCCAACCTCTATCTAGTCCACATTCACTTCTCCTTTTTATCTATTCTCTACCCTATGTTTTTCCTCATTGAAAATGATTTCAAATAAGACATTAATTTTGAAGAAAAAGTGGACAGAAGGGAGATTAATAGACATATAGATGTTTTCAGAATTTAAAATAAGGGAAATGGATCTAAAGTGTTGTCTACTCTGCTTTTTCCACAACCCAGCCCAAGTGCCATCGTTTAAAAGCAGGTATTGAAACATCTTCCAGGCCTAACATGAACATAAGAACATTATCTCTTACTAATGATGAAATAGTAAACCAAACTCACACCTCCTTTTCATCTTTCTCCCTTACATTTCCTCTCATACACACCCCAGAAAAACATTCTAGATTTGAATTATTTTAAGACTTTCTCCATGGCTGTTATGTTTTAAACTTTGAGCATATTATCTAGTATCAAATTATGATTGGAAGGGGGAAAAAAATCAAGCAGACCTTAGATGTTAAGAAACTTTTCCTGGAGTTAAGGCTTATAGAACATGGAGAAAGGCAAGAATGGAAGAAAGAGCTTGGTGATAATTCTCTGTTTCACTTCAAATCTTTTTGTCTCTTTAATATGGAAGAGAATATTTTGCCACTAATTGCATGGTCTTATGGCCAGAAAAGTAACTTATTCACAAGAAAAACAGAATACAAGCTCTAAACATGATCATACAAAATACAGATTATAAAAATGATCATAAGTGGATTTTTGAGGTGCCTTGTCTAAGACATCAGAACCTCATCCTTTATCCAGTTCATTAGAAGCCACTTTATATTATTGACCTTTTCCCAACTCGACTTTTGTCTTTTTTCTGCATGCCTTTCTTAACGTCAGGTCTCCTGACTTTCTGTATCTGCATGATAAAAGCGGAGATTATCACCATCCAGAAAGAAGACTTGTATAGCATCCCTGCCTTCTTCCCAGTATTTCCCAGCAGGTCCAAATTTATGATGAGTGAAATCAGATCCTTGATGAGACATAGACTCTTAGAGGTCATCCATTTCACTCTTTATATCTCAAATATAAAAATAAATTGGGAGGCTCAGTGAATTGCCTTTTCACTGTGAGTTACTGAACGTGATGGGTCTAGAACTAAGATCTCCTGATTCCCAGTCAGCCGTCTTTATGCCAGTGGCATAATCCCTTGGCTGGATTGTGGCTATTGCCAGGGAGATGGAGTACCTGATTTTTGATAGCCATGCAGTACCTACCTGAGACGTCAGGTTGACTCCATTATAAATCGCTTGAAACATGTTTATATTAAAAAAATAGATGGTTATGGAGTAAAATCTTTTTAAAACTACACAATTTTTTTAAAGATAAAACATGAAATGTCAAATAAATGTCCAGTTTGGGGTGGATCTTTTGGGATATATCTTCACGCTCATCTGAGAAGTTTAAGAAATTCTGAGGATGCCATTTTACTTTTTTGACAATCTTTGAGTCCTTAGCTTTTTCACCAGATCCCAGGCTTCCTCTCACCTCTCCAACTTCTGAAATGTACAGCGGGGTAGTAAATTAGAGCAAGGAACATTTCCTCGCTCCACACAGGGTGGTGATACCATAGAAATATGGATTTGGAGTCAAAAAGAGTGAGCCTTGGCTCCACTAACTTTTAGTCTAGTGACCTTGGGCAAGTTTTGTTACAGGTTCGTGCCTCACTCTCCTTATCTGTATAATGAGCATAATTATAGCATGCAACTCATAGGCTTGTAATGAGAAGTAGAAAAGAATGAGTGTAAAGGAACAGCATATGGTAGACATTGAAGAATCTTTCTGTTTATAACTTTCCCTAACTTACATGTCATGGTTCCGAGTAGCATGGTCTGTAGTGCATGGTAGCTCCAGATGCTATCAATAGCACCAGGCAGTGTGATACAACAGCTTGTCACCAGAGGGCAGTGTGCAATTGCCCCTTTCTACCCATTTCACCTAATCTGTTGCCTCACAGGTTTCTCATGAATCCTCTCTCTTGTTGCTGTGGTTCTAGTTCCAAAGGTTTAAAAACTCATTAACAAACATCTTTTGAGTATACTGTATGCCAAACACGGTTAGGAGTGTTGGTGGAAGTGGCTGGTGAAGAAACGAAGTAGGATGAGGGCCCTGCCCTCACAATGACTACAGTTTCATCAAGGAGATGCAAGTGTCACACATGAACCACTTAGCCATCAACATACCTGTAAGAACAGAGAGAAACGTTCATTAAGAATGGCAGAACTTGGTGCTTTCACGTAATTTCTTTTCCTTTATATATATAATTTAATGTGAACTGAAATAGTACAAATAATGAATGTTTTGA
Source organism: Lipotes vexillifer (assembly GCF_000442215.2). NCBI lineage: Eukaryota > Metazoa > Chordata > Mammalia > Artiodactyla > Lipotidae > Lipotes > Lipotes vexillifer. The sequence goes on along the minus strand of NW_006784622.1, from coordinate 921,790 downwards.
AATTTGAGAGGGGCAGGATGGACGAATTGAGGCCTGCAGTGAGGATTGAGGAAGCTTTCATGGAGAGTCTGGGGCTTTAGATTGTCCTTGCAGGATGGAGGGAGCTGGGTTAGGAAGGTAAGAGAGGGGACCATGATTGGTTCAGGATGTGGGAGAAGGAAGAAATGTAAACAGTGACCTTATAGTAGGCATAAGCAAGGTGCATTCTTGGAGTAGTGAGAGTCCTGGCCTGATGGAAGTAAAGGAGATGAGAGAAGGAAACTAAACAGCAATCACTGATTGATCACCCACTGTGTGCAAGGCCCTGATCCAGTTACCACAGAAGACACAGGCCCCACCTCAGCCTGATGAACCGGCTTTGAGCAAGATTTGACAGCTTGCTCAGAATTCTGGTACCCTAAATCTGGAAAATACAACGGTATTGCTAAGATTATAGCTCTTTGGTGGCTTTGCAAAATGGAGCAGATGGTATCCACATGGCTCTTTCCAGGAATAGCACCACGTGGAGTGAAACAGTGAATTAAGTAGGTATGGTTATTGTGGCATGGGGCACATTTGACTAAACCACATCTGAGATTTGAGCTAATGACTCCATTCTTCGTGCAAACTTCAGAGAGCATTTGCACAAATGAAACAGTTAGATCTATAAATGCTCAGTGTGAATCAGTGGGATTTGTGGCATCATGGACTAATAATGGGAAAAAGCAAGGGGCTTACAGTCAGAAGACCTAGGTTTGAATCTCAGCTTTGCTTTTCTCTAGATGTCTGACTTTGGGAAATACACTGGATCACTCTGGGGTTCTGTTTACTTACCTATAGACAAGGGAAAGTTCCACGAGTCCCTCTGGGGTTCTGTGAAGAGCAGATAAGAAAGCAGAGGTGAAGAGCTTAGCATATTTCCTGACACACAGCGGGTATTGGTCAATGAATGTTAGTTCCCTTTCCTCTGCCTGTGGGAATGAAATGATCTAATGTGTGTGGACACACTTCATAAATTATGAAGCATGATATAGGTGGCCAATCTAATATAATTATCTATTTGAGTTTGAGTGATGATCTACAGACCTAGTTTTGGTGAGTCTTTTATTTTAGCCTTTTACACTAACTGCAAAGAGGTATGTGGAGAGGGTGTAGGATGGAGGTCTGAAGAGTCTTTATAACAGCTCAAGCAATTTATATCTGTTTCTCCAAGTGGGATTGATTCTAGAGAAAACTTATATAGTAAGGAAAACTCTTTTTTAGCTCTGGGTCTTTACTTTCTGTGCCTCATTCTCCAGGCTGCCCCATCTTTTCTGTACTAGGGTTAAAGAGGTGCCCAACTCAGCCTAACTGAGGCCCTTAGGATATCATTCATATTTTGCAAAATATTACGGTACCTCGTATTTTAAGGGAGGATCAAACAGACATGTTATCACTTTAATCCAAAGGGAAGAAATACTAATGGTGTATTTTCAAAGATGAGTGAAAGAACTTGTGTTGACTAAAACAGACTTCTGGATACGTATCAAATTTTAATAGGGAACAGAAGCAAATATTTTGTATTTAAGCGTTACCCACTTTGGAACTAGGCTGATAGGTTTGACTCTTGACCTTGCTGTTACCAGCTGGATGACCTTGAACAAATAGCTTAACATCTCTATGCCTCAGGTTTCTGTAGAGTGAGGATGTTATTTTTTTTTTATTATTAGGAGAGTTCAGGCAAGCAGAGATGAATCGAGTTCAAGCCAAACATAAATCTGACATTCTTTCTTCCCATTTTCTGAGCCAGTCTGGTGGTAAGCTAGGTAGGTAATGATCCCTGTGTTTTATTAAGTGCTAGGGAGAGGAACCAGGGTATTAGCTTTCTCCAAAGTTGCTCCCTTGAGATATCCTGCCATGACCATTAACCTGCAGTTATACCTTGGCTAGCCAAGCCTTGGGCGCTCACATTGCTCCCTCACCCACTCACCTGGTATTGCCTCAGTGTCCTCACCTGTGAGGGGGGTTGCCCTATGTCACTGCAGGGTAAGGGCAAACCAGGTGACAGGCCAGAACCACTTGGTGCTATTGGTGATGACTCAGATCAAATTGCACCCACCTGGCCGGTCTTGCGGAGGGGAATATGAAAAGGGAGAGAAAATCCAGGAAAGCAAGAAATAACCACAGTAATAAATAATATAACCTTACATCTATAGAACACCTCGCTTTCTCACTTCACATGCATTATTTCCCTAGCTAACTTCTTGGGAAATAGGTTAACTGGAAAATAGCATTGTCCCATTTTTTAAGTGGGGTTTTGAAAGAGATTAAGGGACCTAGAAACCCTCTGAGAATTGGGAATTGAATCTGAGTCAGTACGGTGAGAAATTTCTCTTCAGACTGGCAAAGAGAAACTAGCAACTTTCGGGGCAGAAAATAACTGTATTTTTCAGCCTTAACTGGAAAAACTCAGGAGAGGGAATCAGGAGATGGTGGTGGTTACCAGCATGGGTTCTGGGGCTGGAAAGGCCTGGGTTTGACACCTGGTTGTGGTACCTCTTAGATTTGTGACCTTAGGCAAGTGATTTAGCCACTCTGAGCCTCCCCTTCTTTCTTCTTTTCTTTCTTCTTTTTTTAAATGAGAATGATAGTGTTTTCCTTAGAACATCTTGGGAAGTAAATGCATCTTAAGTATTTATCACAACCCTGGAACATAATATTCATTCAGTAAATGCTTAATATTTTATTATTGTTATTCCTGTTGCTAAATAATTGTGAGCTCTGGGGCATGCCTCTTCCTTTCTCTGTCTCCATTTCATATTTGTAAAATGAAAGGTAGAATTAAATGATTCTTAAGGCCTCAGCTTCAAGTTTTATGATTCTAGAGTAGATTTGTTCTTCCTGTTTTGTTTCCTCGTCTCTCATATAACCATCAATATGTCTTTAATCAGTAATTTACCAAAGAGTTTCTTTGGAGCTTTACGCAAAGAAATCCTGATTGAGTCAGCCTGCGTGTGCCTGTGCTTCACCTTCTCCTAAGTCATGGCAACCTCAGCCTTGTTCATACGATGCACTAGGGCCAGAGGGAGGAGGGGCGGGTTTTGGAACCATCCTGGATCAAGGTGGATGTCTAATTTGGCTTTCAGCTGGCCTCTGAGTTGTTGGTGAACAGTCAAAATTAGAATCTAAAGAGTTCTGGTGAAGTGTGATTCCATTCTGAAAGGCAGTAGAGCATGATTGTCAAGAGCATGGACTCAGGGTTGCGGGGAGGATAAATTAGGAATTTGGATTAACAGATACACACTACTATATATAAAATAGATAAACAGCAAGGACCTACTGTATAGCACAGGGAACTATATTCATTATCTTGTAATAACCTATAATGGAAAAGAATCTGAAAAAAATACATAAAAATGAATACATATATGTATGTGTAACTAAATCACTTTGCTGTTCACCTAAAACTAACACAACATTGTAAATGAACTATACTTCAATTTAAAATTTGGTAAAAAATAAATAAATAAAATAAAATTATATAACTTAAAAAAAAAAAAAAAAAAGAGCATGGACTCTGAGTCAGACTGTCAGATTGTTTGGGTTTGAAGACAATCTATTTACCAGATGTCTGACTTTGGGAAAGTTACCTAACCTCTATTTTCTCACTTGTAAATTGAGAATAACAGTGTCTCATTGGGTTATGTGAGGATTAAATAAGTTAATTGATATAAATAAGTGCCACATAAGTATTTGCCTTTATTATTATCCATCCCAGTGTTAACATATCAGGAGATCTGTGTATGGTGGGTCATGGTACCGTGAGATTCCAGGTAGTCATGATGCTCAGCCAGTGATGATGATCAACCAGGCAACTACAGATCCTTCAAGTAGGTAAATCCTGGTATCTCCTTCAAGTAAGAGTAGGACCTTACCTGCGGACAACTAGGGATGTGTGGCTCCACCCAACAGACTGTGGGAAAGAAGGAGAAGGAAGAAAGGGTTTCAGTCCAGAAGAGAACTACAGGCAGTAAACTGAGGCAGAAGTTCCCCCAACCACATCACAGTTTTTAATTTCCAGAATGGACCAACATGATGGAGGATTAGGGAGAAAACCTAATAAAAATAATGTTGTCCTGAGTTCAGTCTTTAGCATACCAATTCAGTACTTAATGGGAGATATCTTATTTCAGACCTGATTGGGTATGTGGGTAGTAACCCCCATGCTCTACTTGCCTGGTTAGGATCGGGACATGGTCTGATTGGGGCTCACCCTGATGACAGCCCTCTGTGGGAATTGTGAAGCTAAAAGACTGTTAATATGGTATCTTGTAGCATCCAATCTAAACCAGCTAATATTTATCTTGAGGTTCTGGGATCTCCACCTCTCTCAGTGAAATCATATGCACACACAAATGGACTCATTTTAAAACTGTCAGTGAGTTCCATTTTGTTTTAAGTTGTCATGCCACACTGTAGATAGAGCCTGTGTTACTTCTTGCATATTCAGGAGCCTTGTCCTTTAAGAAGATAAGCCAAATATACTAGGCCCCCAAAACAGCTCACAAGTTATTCTTGTCATATTTACCTCCTGTTAATTTGGCCTACTGTCAACTACCTGCCTTCTACTTGCATGTTCCAGGTCAGTTGAAATCCCTGCACAATTCCTAGCCGCATCAATGTTACTATTCAGTTCGTGCTGTATCTGGGTCACTTGGCTGTGTGGGTTTCTCTTCTTCTTTACTTCGCTTCTTAAAAGTTTAGGTAGAGGCCTGGATTCGGTCTTTTGACCCTCCCTCCCACTGGTTAGCCTGTACTTGTCGGACCTAAGCCTCGCAGAGTATGTTCTTTGACTGACTGGCTGCTCTACCACCCCTGCCAATACCTTGCTCAAAGAGTCTTCCTCTGGCTTGGTGACCACCTGCCCATTTATGTCAGAGGTATTTCACAGATCTGGCACTTAACAAATATCACATCAGTTGGAATTAATGAACTTCTTTGAAAATTTGCATTCACTATATAAGGTTCTTTATTAGTTACATTCTCTTAGTGGCAAGCAACAGAAGTTTAGTTTCTCTTTTACTATCAAAAACAAAGTTATTGATGTAATATTTGGGTACCGCATGGAACCCAAGAACAAGAAGGTGGCAGGAATTTATGAATAACTTGATCTAATAATTTAAATTGTATCAGTATTTTCTCTGCTTGCATCTGGCTTCTCTATGATTAGCTTTATTCTTCCCTCTTGCTGTAAACTAGTTTTTTTTCCACATGGAAGAGAATGTAATATAAGAGGCAAACCATTTACATCTTATAGTTGGTTCGTGCAAGAGAGATGAATTTTCTTCAGCCTTTATATTTACATGAAGACAAACCTTTAAACTTCTGGTTTAAAGGAGAGTTTTGGGTTTTTTTTTTTTTTGTATTTGATACTGAAATCTCTTTCCAGTTAATGGAAATAAGCATATTGAAGGGGGATGCTGGAATCTGCTAAGTCATCCATTTGATTTAGGGGTTCAGTTAAAGAGAATATCCAATATGGAGAGAGAAGGTGTGTATGGCAAGGCAGTGTGAAGTGTGGAGATGAAGCTTAGAGGGAATTATCAAAGTAACTGGGAAACTGGTTTTCAGACTCAGAAACCAAACTTGATCAAACTAGGCATGGACTCACATGATCTCAAAAGAGAGAAAAGAAACAGGAGTCAGGCTGAGCCAAGAGAAAATCTGACATTAACAGCTGGAGAGAAAAGAACATTCATGGGCCATACCTAGAATTCTGCTGCACTCTGTGCTACTACAACTTGGGGCTTTTATTCTCTGCTATTATGTGCCATTGAGTACCTAAAAGATTCCAGGAAGCTTCTGGGAAAATGGTCTGGGGAGGGCTGTGGGGGTCCTGGAGCAGAGTAATGGGGAATCTTCAGAAAGTCTGATGTAGTGAGATATTGTGTCATTCAGAATAGCCCACCCTGGCATCTCCTTGGCACTCACATCAGGGAGTTGCCAATGTCAGATATATGTGATGTATGTTTGTTCACACAATCCACACACGTTTGTTCATGCATTTTTAGTGACTTTGCTAGATGTAGGAATTAACTGTGCTTCTGGATCTTTTTAACACCAAGAAGGAGCAATGAACTTCCCACATTACATAGGTTGAATTTCAGTGCATAAATGCATAAATGCTTTTACATCCTGCATTTATGAAATAATTAATTATTATTTCTAAAAACTGGATAATTAAGTGTTGGTGCCTGGTTAAAGAAAGAAGGTGATAGTGGATATTGGAAAAGTCATCACAGTTTTGTTGGTAACGTAAGATATTTTGAGGTTATCTCAGAAATGCTCTCCAAAGCTTTCAGTGAGATATTACTTTCCTTTGTACTGTACTTTATAGCTACATTTAGTCAGTAATCCTAAGTATTTCCTGAGCTCCTTCTGTGTACCCAGATGCTGTGAAAAAATCTAGGAAAGTATACAATCCTTGTCATTGAGAGAGTCTCGTTGGAAAGACCAAATTTACATACATGAAATGGGAAAAAGCAATAGAAACATACAAAAGTGATAAATGTCATTGCATAGGAGCTGGGCCTATGCATAATATTTATTTCCAGACTACATTAATGCAATTTATAGAAGGAAAACAAGAGTAAGATGAGTCGAAAGTCCCAAATCAAATCAATGCATACTTATTGGTCAAAGTGTAGTAGATAATAAGGGGAAATACAAGTATTGCATATGATAGTCAGAAAGTTTGAAGTCTAGTCAAGGAGACAAGACACAAATCTTTTTGGAGTCCTGGGAACCAATTAGAAAGCACAGAAGAAACATCATCAAAACTAAAAAACAAACAACAACAACAAAAACCATTAAGGAATTACCAGTCTGCTTTCAGCCTCTAATATGCAAGATCCTGTGGCATCTCTTACCTTCAGGGTGGTCTTTGCTTTGCCTGGGTCTTACTTGCTGCTCTTGCTAGAGATCTCAAATCACTGCAGGACTCTTGTGATGGAGACTCCTAGATAATGGAATCATAGAACAACTCAGTGTGGAAAAAATGGATCGGAAAGGCTGGTGTGAAATCTCAGCTGTCATTTTCTCTGAGCCTCAGTTTTCTCATCTATAACATAGGGATAGTGACAGTAATGCCTCATCAGTATGGTTTTGTGGAGATTAAATTAGGATATATATATATATATATATTCTTATAAATGGACAGGTAATATGTGTTTAATAAATGGTAATTTTCATGATCTAATCAGTTCTTTTCAGTGCAGCTGGGCCACTAACGTAGCATTGAGATCTCTGGGGCATAAACAATTCACAAACCATCCAATGGTATTTTATCCTTATGATAGTCCATCTTTAGGGGCATTAACTAATGATAGCATTTAACATTGACTCTGAAATTTATGTTTACAGAGCACATTCAAATATATCACCTCATTTATTCTTCAGACAACCTTTTTAGAAGGTGATTATTTCTATTTCCTTTCTACAGAGAAGGAAAATGAGGCAAAGAGAGTTAGTGGGCTTGCCCCCAGATCAAATTTCCAAGAAGTTGCTGAGCCCCCAAATCATACAATCAGGAAGTTGGTAAACCAAACTTGAGCCCAGGTCTTCTGACTCCAAACCTCATGTTCCTCTCCCTATACTACAGGCCTCTTAACAAACACTGTTTTTTGGTGAGGTCCAGTAGAAACTGTCTTTCTCCAGAGCCCCTATTTATCCACAAGGTACTTGATATTAGGAGTTAAAAAATAAACCATGAATATTTAGTTGACCCACTATGCAGATATGTAGAACAGGGTCGTGTTTTCACTGACCAGTGATTTTAGTTAAAACCTGGAATTTTGTTCTGTAAAATCTGCTGGATTGCCATTGGTTTTGCCATTAGATTAGGATTCCACAGGCACAGATTGACATTAAAAAGCTGTTAACTCTGTTAACTCCAGAGGGCATAGCTAATGAAATGTCCCAAAGTTGAGTACTTGCGCAAACTACTGTGTCGTATAGGACAGCTCTCGATTAATCATGATGAGACTATTTCCTCTATCTAAATGAAATCTGCAGCTTGGGAAGGAGATTAAAGATCCTTCAGGGCATGAAGGAAAAGTTGCTGTGAATATTCTAGAAACAGAAAATAAAGATAGATCTACTTAATATTCATGAAGTCAGATTGGTTGATACAAATAGATTGCAATCTCTTATTTTCTAATGACTTGGCTTGTAACACTCCTGTATCAGTTTTACACAGATTCCTATTCAACTTTAAAAGGAATGGCTGTATTTTGGACAATTTTTTTAAAGAAACTTTAGCATATATAATATGATTTTCTGTCACCTTTGACTAATTTTTAATTTTCTAAGGACATCTAAAGTATATCATCAAAGGTGCATAAATGACAAAGAAAAGGTATGACACAGCATGAAAAATAGGTAAATATATATAAGATGTCAATAAGTGAACCCTTCTATTTTGTTTTGTATACAACATACTCTCAAAAGCCAGTTTAAAGAAAAGAGTTACATTGTTTTAGGTTTAATTTTGCTTCCATGAGAGAGAAATCAAAATTCTTTAGCACAGCCGTTTCATAAAGAAAATTTTAACTCCTCGCCAAATTTATTAGAAGTCCTTGCCTCTTACACTGCACAATTCCTCACTTCCTCACCTTTGAGTTCTGTTGCTTACTTCATTTCATTATGTGGTCAATGTAGCAAACATGTATTTGAAGGGAGGAGGGTGAAGGGGACTCTGAGCCGCTTCATTTATCCCCCCCCCCCCCCCC
>NW_006784622.1:908520-912931 GCF_000442215.2 Lipotes vexillifer | reverse complement strand
CCCCCCCCCCCCCCCGCAACACCTGACATAGTGCCTATACAGGTTCTCAAGAAATACTGTTGAGCTCTTGGTTAAATAAGTTAACAGATCCTATCTCAGAATAGACAACTTGTTATTTAAAACTTTTTTCTATTTCTCTTTTTTAGGCCAGCCCTGCTCCTATAATTGTCAACACAGATACTTTGGACACGATTCCTTATGTAAGTAACATTTTTATTAAGACTATCTTTAAAAACTGATAGAACTCAATCAGCTGAATTTAAAATTTTGTACATATTCCGTTTTACCCGGTCCAGATAATCTCATGAAATGATGTGTAGCATGAGTTCTGTGAGTTTTCTTTTGATATTTGCTAACTCACAGCTTAGGCATGCTGACATTTTCCTCTTTGATTCATTGTTTTGTAAGGCACAAGGGCCTATCATGAGGAAAATAAACCACAGCCAATTGTGATCAAATAATGTTAGTTTCTTAAGTGGTTCCCTGAAAAGAGATTGAACAAACTTCTCTGGGTTTCTTAATAAAGGAATACTCAAATCAATTTATATGATAGAGTCTAGAACATAATAAGTGATCAATAAATATTTGATGGATTTTGCTAGGCTTCTAACAAGAATTGGAACCAAATTTGGGGAGGGTGAATTCTATCTATATATAGTAAGATGTATGGTTTTATAAAAGCATGGGGCATGAGATAAAAAGCACAGGCAGATCAGTAAAGCCCCAAATTCTGTATCTGAAATATAACCACTATGATGGCCAAAATTCTTGACGACAGTCTGGCTGGACAGGGGTGATTGGAAAGTGGTGCTGGGCCACAGTGGTATGAGTGGTTGACTTTACGGAGGTCCATAAAGTCGTAAAGCTTTGTGAGTCGCCCTAGCTGATGGATAGAAGAGAGTGATTTAGGAAGATGGGACACAGATGCATGCAGACAGAAGGTTTGAAGCAAAGAGAAGGGCTGCAGGCATAATGCACAAGAACAAACAGATCCCTGGTCTTTGATTAAATGAGTACAAAGTGCTTGGTAAGTATTGGCTATTCTCAGTCTTAGACCCCAACCTAAAATGCCTACAAGGACCAAGCAAGTCATAGAAATAGATGGAGCAGGAGGCATGGGGAGAGTGGGGAATAGAGAGCACGTGATCTTCCAAAGTGGGAGCAGCTGCCACTTGGCTCCAGTGGGTGGGGACCAAAGGGAAATGGGATCAAGAGTTGCCTGATCATTCAGTTTCTCAAGAGAAATCAGAAATTTGAATTTTTATACAATTTTACAGGCAACTAATTCTCAAAAGTTCAAACACTCTGTGCCAAAGTGTGTCTAGTCTAAAGGCTGCCCTTTGGGAGATACCTGCCTCAGAGGAACTGGAGGTCCTGAGCAGGTCCTGCAAGCCGGGACTCGGCCACAGGGGAGCAGAATGCCAGAACTGGAGTGCAAGTTGGGACTTGATTACAGGGACAAGTGATTAAAACTGGGACGCAGGGTCAGGACAGGAATAACAGCGGGCTTGACTTTAATTGCTGAATCACCTGAACTACTGAACTAGGGCTTCTTAAATCTTTCTGAACAAGAGTCATTTGGGGTCAGACTGGAAATGGGGTTAAGCTTACCGGTAGGAATCAAGTGGCCCCAGCTGTGGAAAGTAAACGACTCTGTTGGAAGGAAGCAAAGCAAATATTAAAGACACATAGTATTCCCTATTCTATCTCTCACTCTTCCTACCCTTCTTTGTTTTTCAAACGTTTATATTAGGATTATTGTATGCCTGACACTGCTTTAAGCACTTATCAAATATTAACTCATTTAATCCTTGTAACAACCCTATGAGATAGGTACTATTAATTTCTCCATTTTACAGATGAGGAAACTGAGTCATAAAGAAGTTAAGTAACTTTCTCAAAACTGCACAGTAAGAGGCAAGCCAAGAATGAATCTCGGTATCCTGGCTGTAGAGTTTGAGATCTTACTTAACTCTGATCTTTCTGCTGCTTGTGTTTCCTCCTTCCCTCCCTCCTTTTCTGCCTCTCAGCTTGAGAACAAAGTTTTGTTACTTACTCCTCAGCAATATGTGGCTTTGGGTGGATGACGAGTTGTCACAGAAGCTTAAATACCCTTGAGGCAGGGATCCATATATATATTAAGGGAGTCTATGTCTTTAATATAGTGAATCTCTTTACTATACCCATTGGCATCATCTAAAGCAGATGAGCAGTGCTCTGAAGTAGACATGGAGCACAGAGACTTGACCGTGTTAAGTAGGACTGCTTTCTTGTGATAGACCTATATTTATTCAAAGCCTTCTATTAGGGTTTTCATGACTAACTTCCAGATGCCCTCATGTACAAATAATTTATGAATAAGAATCTAAGGATTTTGAATAGACATGCTCAGTTGGTAGCCCAACTGATTAGCTAGTAAAATCAGCCATGTATAACAAATTAATCAAATTGCTCTCATTCTCCTAAATATCAATTTTGTATCTGATTTTGAGTTCTTCAAAGGGATTTTTTTTAATTATCTTCAACTTTTTTGTACTTAATGCAAACCCTCTTTGAGCTTCCTTAAGGGTAGGATCTTTAGAGACGTTTGCTAAGTATGATGAAACTGTCCCAATTCTCATGGCAGTGTGTTGTTTAGCTATTCATTTACTCCTTCTGGACGTAAATTGATATATAAGATAGGAATTATAATATCTACCTCAGAGGTGATAGTGCGGATCTCATAAGGTTATGTGTATGAAATCATGCTTCATTAACTTCCAGTTAATGGGGGTTTATTTATTTATTATTTTATTCAATAAATACATATGCAGTAACATGTGCTAGACCCTGAGAGAATATTAAATATTAATATCTTCCCCCATGTATGAGAAACATAACTATATTATGTATTGAAAAATGGCAGATTTAGCACACAAGCATTAATGTAGATGAATGTGCTTTGTATCTGGATATAGGCCTAACCCTCCCTTTTGTTCCTGGCTCACTGGGTGACCTTGAACAAATCACTGTTCCTTTTGCAGTCTATTTTCTCATTCCTTGGTGTTCTATACTTTGTTTTCCTCTTTTCTGTCACATGTTCTAGTTCACATAATTTCAGTTCTATTTAATGAAAAAACAAATTCAGAGTTCCCCAGAGCATTTCAGTCATGTTGCATAAGAACATTTCCTTCCTTAAAATATTACCTAAATGACAAATTTTAACTTATGCATTAAAGTCCTCCCCAAAAATAATTTCATTACAAGTAAATGTATTAATTTTGCCAAATAGCAAATTTGGTTTTAGAAATATATGGTCCTCTGTGAAGCCATCTGTTCCTGGACTTCTGTTTGTTGGAAGATTATACTTTTTTTTTTTTTTTTTTTTTTTTTTTTTTTTTGCGGTACGCGGGCCTCTCACTGTTGTGGCCTCTCCCGTTGCGGAGCGCAGGCCCCGGACGCACAGGCTCAGCGGCCATGGCTCACGGGCCCAGTCGCTCCGTGGCATGTGGGATCTTCCTGGACTGGGGCACAAACCCGTGTGCCCCGCATCGGCAGGCGGACTCTCAACCACTGCGCCACCAGGGAAGCCCCCGTTGGAAGATTTTAAATCACAGTTTCAGTTTCAGTGCTTGTGATTGGTCTGTTCATATTTTCTATTTCTTCCTGGTTTAGTCTCAGATGGTTGTGCATTTCTAAGAATTTGTCCATTTCTTCCAAGTTGTCCATTTTATTGGCATATAGTTTCTTGTAGTAATTTCTCATGATCCTTTGTATTTCTGCAGTGTCAGTTGTTACTTCTCCTTTTTCATTTCTAATTCTATTGATTTGAGTCTTCTCCCTGTTTTTCTTGATGAGTCTGGCTAATGGTTTATCAATTTTGTTTATCTTCTCAAAGAACCAGCTTTCAGTTTTATTGATCTTTGCTATCATTTCCTTCATTTCTTTTTCATTTATTTCTGATCTGATCTTTATGATTTCTTTCCTTCTGCTAACTTTGGGGTTCTTTTGTTCTTCTTTCTCTAATTATTTTAGGTGTAAGGTTAGGTTGTTTATTTGAGATATTTCTTGTTTCTTAAGGTAGGATTGTATTGCTATAAACTTTGCTCTTAGAACTGCTTTTGCTGCATCCCATAGGTTTTGGGTCATCGTGTTTTCATTGACATTTGTTTCTAGGTATCTTTTGATTTCCTCTTTGATTTCTTCAGTGATCTCTTGGTTATTAAGTAGTGTGTTGTTTAGCCTCCCTGTGTTTGTATTTTTTTACAGATTTTTTCCTGTAATTGATATCTAGTCTCATAGTGTTGTGGTCAGAAAAGATACTTGATACAATTTCAGTTTTGTTAAATTTACCAAGGCTTGATTTGTGACCCAAGATATGATCTATCCTGGAGAATGTTCCATGAGCACTTGAGAAGAAAGTGTATTCTGT
>NW_006784622.1:889273-908510 GCF_000442215.2 Lipotes vexillifer | reverse complement strand
TTTTTGGATGGAGTGTCCTATAAATATCAGTTAAGTCCATCTTGTTTAATGTATCATTTAAAGCTTGTGTTTCCTTATTTATTTTCATTTTGGATGATCTGTCCATTGGTGAAAGTGGGGTGTTAAAGTCCCCTACTATGATTGTGTTACTGTCGATTTCCCCTTTTATGGATGTTAGTATTTGCCTTATGTATTGAGGTGCTCCTATGTTGGGTGCATAAATATTTACAATTGTTATATCTTCTTCTTGGATTGATCCCTTGATCATTATGTAGTGTCCTTCTTTGTCTCTTGTCATAGTCTTTGTTTTAAAAACCTTTACAGACAAGCAAAAGCTAAGAGAATTCAGCACCGCCAAGCCAGCTTTACAGCAAATGCTAAAGGAACTTCTCTAGGCCGGAAACACAAGAGAAGGAAAAGACCTACAATAAAAACCCCAAAACATTTAAGAAAATGGTAATAGAAACATACATACTGATAACTACCTTTAATGTAAATGGATTAAATGCTCCAACCAAAAGACATAGATTGGCTGAGTGGATACAAAAACAAGACCCGTATATATGCTGTCTACCAGAGACCCACTTCAAACCTAGGGACAATACAGACTGGAAGTGAGGGTATGGAAAAAGATATTCCATGCAAATGGAAATCAAAAGAAAGCTGGAGTAGCAATTCTCATATCAGACAAAATAGACTTTAATATAAAGACTATTCCAAGAGACAAAGAAGGACACTACATAATGATCAAGGGATCAATCCAAGAAGGTGTAACAGTTGTAAATATTTATGCACCCAACATAGGAGTACCTCAATACAAAAGGAAATTTATAACAGCCATAAAATGGGAGATAGACAGTAACACAGTCATAGTAGGGGACGTTAACACCCCACTTTCACCAATGGACAGATCAACCAAAATGAAAATAAATAAGGAAACACAAGCTTTAAATGTTAACATTAATCAAGATGGACTTGATTGATATTTATAGGACATTCCATCCAAAAACAACAGAAAACACTTTCTTCTCAAGTGCTCAGGGAACATAGATCATGTCTCGGGTCACAAATCAAGCCTTGGTAAATTTAAGAAAACTGAGATTGTGTCAGGTATCTTTTCTGACCACAATGCTATGAGACTAGATATCAATTACAGGAAAAAAATCTGTAAAATACAAACACATGGAGGCTAAACAATACTCTGCTAAATAACCAAGAGATCACTAACGAAATCAAAGAGGAAATAAAAAAATACCTAGAAACAAATGACAATGAAAACATGGAATGCAGCAAAAACAGTTCTAAGAGGGAAGTTTATAGCAATACAGTCCTACCTCAAGAAACAAGAAACATCTCAAATAAACAACCTAACCTTACACCTAAAACAATTAGAGAAAGAGGAACAAAAGAACCCCAAAGTTAGCAGAAGGAAAGAAATCATAAAGATCAGACCAGAAATAAATGAAAAAGAAATGAAGGAAACAGTAGAAAAGATCAGTAAAAGTAAAAGCTCGTTCTTTGAAAAGATAAACAAAATTGATAAACTGTTAACCAGATTCATGAAGAAAAAAAGGAAGAAGATTCAAATCAATAGAATTAGAAATGAAACAGGAGAAGTAACAACTGACACTGCAGAAATACAAAGGATTATGAGAGATTACTACAGTCAACTATATGTCAATAAAATGGACAACCTGGACGAAATGGACGAATTCTTAGAAAAGCACAACCTTCCAAGACTGAACCAGGAAGAAATAGAAAATATAAGCAGACCAACCACAAGCACTAAAATTGAAACTGTGCTTAAAAATCTTCCAACAAACAAAAGCCAAGGACCAGATGGCTTCACAGGCGAATTCTGTCAAACATTTAGAGAAGACATAACATCTATCCTCAAACTCTTCCAAAATATAGCAGAGAGAGGAATGCTCCCTAACTCAGGAATACTCCTAACGAGGCCACCATCACCCTGATACTAAAACCAAAGATGTCACAAAAAAGAAAACTACAAGCCAATATCAGTGATGAACATAGGTGCAAAAATCCTCAACAAAATACTAGCAAACAGAATCCAACAGTACATTAAAGGGTCATACACCATGATCAAGTGGGGTTTATCCCAGGAATGCAAGGATTCTTCAATATACGCAGATCAATCAATGTGATACACCATATTAACAAATTGAAGGAGAAAGCCATATGCTCATCTCAATAGATGGAGAAAAAGCTTTCAACAAAATTCAACACCCATTTTTGAAAAAACCCTCCAGAAAGTAGGCATAGAGGGGACTTACCTCAACATAATAAAGGCCATATATGACAAACCCACAGCCAACATCATTCTCAATGGTGAAAAACTGAAAGCATTTCCTCTAAGATCAGGAACAAGACAAGGTTGTCCACTCTCACCACTGTTATTCAACATAGTTTTGGAAGTTTTAGCCACAGCAATCAGAGAAGAAAAAGAAGTAAAAGTAATCCAAATCGGAAAAGAAGAAGTAAAGCTGTCACTGTTTGCAGATGACATGATACTAAACATAGATAATCCTAAGGATGCTACCAGAAAACTACTAGAGCTAATCAATGAATTTGGTAAAGTAGCAGGGCACAAAATTAGTGCACAGTAATCTCTTACATTCCTGTACACTAATGATGAAAAATCTGAAAGAGAAATTAAAGAAACACTCCCATTCACCACTGCAAGAAAAAGAATAAAATACCTAGGCATAAACCTACCTAAGGAGACAAAAGACCTGTATGCAGAAAACTGTAAGATACTGATGAAAGAAATTAAAGATGATACAAACAGGTGGAGAGATATACCATGTTCTTGGATTGGTAGAATCAACATTGGGAAAATCTACAGATTCAGTGCAATCCCTATCAAACTACCAATGGCAATGTTCTAGTTCACAGAACCAGAACAAAAAATTCCAGAATGTGTATGGAAACACAAAAGACCCCGAATGGCCAAAGCAATCTTGAGAAAGAAAAATGGAGCTGGAGGAATCAAACTCCCAGACTTCAGACTATACTACAAACCTATAGTGATCAAGACAGTATGGTACTGGCACAAAAACGGAAATATAGATCAGTGGAACAGTATAGAAAGCCCAGACGTAAACCCACGCACATATGGTCACCTTATTTTCAATAAAGGAGGCAAGAATATACAAGCCCAAGACACAAGTTCAGTTACAGCCTCTGCTCATATCCAATCTACTAACACCCCAGTGGCCAAAGTAAGTCATATTGCCAAATTCAAGGTGGAGGATGGAGTGAATATTTTCTAAACAAGAAACTAATTTACCCCACCAAAGCCTTAAATAAAAGGACTAAGAATCTGTATATGTCCCATTGTAAGCGAAAATAGGTACAAAAGAAGGAATCTTACACTTTAAAAATATTGCTAGAAATAAACAAAGTGCCAAGGGGAACTGCTTCAACTGGTATGGAGAGTGATTGTCTACATTATGAGGGATGTCTAAGGGAAAATACTGAAAATGAAAGGAACATCTAGCTAGTGTTAGCAGTATAATGATTTTGCTTTCCTGTGAGACATTTTGTTGTCTGCCACTTTATTTCCAGAGGTAGAAATAACAGTGGAGACAAGGAAGTTTGTTCCAGAAATTCCAGGATTGTGTCTTGGGAAACCTCCCTAGAAAGTGAGAGAGAGAGAAAAGAGAGGAGAGTAGATGAGAGGAAAGAAGAAGGAAGAGTTAGGTTACAAAACTGTTGAGAGTCCTTAGTAGTATCACCCATTGTATTTGACCGCCAAGAAGATCACTTATGTAAAAGCAATTTGAAAGCCACCGTAATATTCTTACAATATTACCAGTGCGATTTTTATAGAGAGCTTTAAATGTGAAAGGTCACTGGATGAAAATAGAACTGTGATTCTGGGGCGGAGGACAAGAGAGTGATTTAAAGGGGACAAAACGACCCTAGGAAAGGCTGACAGTGTGAGTGAAAGATTGGTGAGAAGAGTTGGGGATGAGAGAAAATAAAAGACAATGTGGATTCAGGGACACAGAGAAAGAATCAAATTAGCAGTGAGTTTCATTTGGGAGCCAAAGAATGAGCTTGAGACCAACAGGTGTTGTTAAACAAGCTTTAAAATGCATTTCTGATTGATCCCAGAGGCAAGAAGCTGAGAATAAGAACTCTCTGAGGAGGAAGTTGCCGTATTGCAGAAATGGGATGACCAAGCACTTGGTCATAGAGCTGGAGAGTTAGGCATTAATTTCTTTGAGTCACTTTGTACAAAAACAGGCCCTTGTGATTTAGGCTACTATTCACTTTTAATTGGATGGTTTTCCGGAATTCTCCATGAAGGGAGAGAAAGCAGAATTGTTGGTTTCTTTGAACCATTCTGGCAGTGATTAATAATGGAGACAGTTTCGAAGAATTTGCTGATTTTAGTACATTTATTTTTCAGCAAACAAGTTTGTTTCTTTTGGTGGTGTTTCCCGTGAACACTGTTAAAACTATGTTGTTGATATTTTTATCTGTTGGATTTGTAGTGTTATCCAGAAATGAAATATACTTAGACGCCAGAAAACAGCTTAATATTGGCTTAACTATGCCCATGAGGCAATAGGAATTTAGCAGTAGAGGCAGTGCTATCAATATTTGTTCCACAGTCAAACCTAGCCAACCTAAATCCATTTCTCAACTGCCACAATCAGCAGATCCCTTTCCATTTGTTACTTTGTTCTAAAAGGCAAAAAGTGGAACATCTTTTAGTATTTCTCAAATATTAATGTACATAAGAATCACCTGGAGATCGTAAATGAAGATTCTGGTTTAGTAGGTATAGGAAGGCTCCTGACAGTATGCATTTCTAATAAGTTTCCAGGTGAAGCTGCTGCTCAATTGTGCATCACACATTGTGTAACAAGAGTCTAATGAGAGAGACTAGCCTTTGAATTCAGGAGCAACTGGGTTCTAAGCCCACCTCTGCCAGTTAGTACTTGCCTGAGTTAAGTCAGGCAAGTCAGGTTAAGTCAAATTATCCATCTAAGCCTCTGTTTTATTATTTGTAAAACGAGAGTAATAGTATTTGCCTTTCAGGGGTTGTTATAAATATTCTTCCCAGTATGTAGAAGGTGCTTAATAAATGTTCATCATAAGATTGGGGGGTGCCTTTGATAAAACAGAGCATGCCTTTGACTTAATCATCTTGAACTGTTGAGACAAGAATGCGGAAGTCATAGCTAGTTCAGCGGTAGGGCCAATAGCAGTTATGTAGGTTCATGGGCTGACCTACAGCTAGATCTTTACTTCTTAAAATGTGGCCCATTGACTAGCAGCATCATTATTACCCGGAAGCTTGTGAGCATAGAATCTAAGTTCTCACTCAAGACCTACTAAATCAGAATCTGTGTTCTTAAGAAGAACCCCAGTGATTAGTATGCATATTAAATTTTGAGAAGCTTGGTCAACATGGCAGAAATTTCTTTTTTCAGTTTGGATCCTGCTGTCTTTGTTCTTTCACCACACCTTTTGGTCTGCCCTTGGGGCAGCTGTCCTTTTCACTCGTTCACCTTAAATATATGCATATCTGTAGGAAAAAGGATCAATTCAGTTCAGCAAATAGACACATGTATTGGCCAGCTAGTATGTTGTATAAGCTTTTAGACCTGTGCTCTCCAAGGCAGTAGCTTCAAGCCTCGTGTGGTTATTTAAATTTAATTAAAGTAATATAAAATTTAAAATTCAGTTCCTCAGTTGTACTAGCCACATTTGCACTGCTCAATAGCCAGGATGGTTAGTGGGTGCCACGTTCAACAATGCAGATATAGAATATGTTCATCATTCCAGGAAGTTCTATTGGACAGAGCTGTCCTAGGTAATCATAAGAGAGAAATAGAAGGGGAAGGGAGCTAATATTTATTGAAGGACCACTTTATTCTAGGTGTTTTATATATATTACCTAATTAATGATAAAATTACCCTCCCAACTCTTGTGAGTTGGTTTCATTTCCTTCTTAGAATTAAGTATTTTCAAATCTTCTAAATAGTCGTCACTCTCCTAGGAAATTGTTGGGTATGTTCATGTGGAAGACATGGTCCATGTCCTCATGGCCCTTAAGTGTTTGTCAAATTTAAAGGTTCTTATACATGACACACACGGAAGCAAATGCAAGCAATTACTAAAAGCTTTCTTAAAAGTTCACTGATTCTCCCATCATTTTCTTTCTGTGAAATTATAAAACTCCTATTTAGACTGGAATAATTCTTTTAATTATTCCAGTAGAAGACCTGATCTACTTATTCATTCACAAACCTACTTCAATCTTTTTTCCCTGTGGTTCCCTTATAGAGGGCACTTTGCTGCCTACTCTACTCATCTCTCCTCATCTGCTGGGAAGCCTGTACGTAGGCTTGTCGTATTGGACCTAAGGTGGGAAGCAATGAGAAAATATAAGAGTTGGTCCAAGTGAAGAATGTGTGATGGATGAGAGTCACACACAGGCCCTTCTTTAATGGTTCCTTTGAAGGCACATGCCCCATATACCTGGGCGAAGAAGCCACTGTTGCTCCAAGGAGCTCAGCCTGGCAGAGCAGGTTAAGAACAAGGGTAAATAATCCTGGGAAGGATTTGTATAGTTTCTGTACAACATTGCTACTCAAGATGCAGTCTCTGATCTGGTAGCAGCAGATTTTACCAGGCAGATTACTAGAATTTCTGAATCTCCAACTCCACCAGAGACCTAAAGAATCAGAATCTCTGAGGGTGGGGCCAAGGAATCTATATTTTTACAAGCACCCCAGGTGATTCTTATGCACACTAAAATTTGAGAGATGCTAGTGGACACCCAAAGAAGCTTCTGGATGCTAGACTGAAGAAGGGGTGAAGGGTAGGGTAGGAAATATTGCATACAGGAAGAATGAAATAAAGCTATAGGGACTCACTAAAGTACAATGTAACACAGTTAGAATTAATCTGAGCCAGCATTTAATCCTGGTGGTGGTGTTGTTTAATCATGTGGGATGCTTTTAAAAAGCATTGACTCTCATAGTCTAGTGGAATCGAGCAGATAATGCAGAGTGATAGCCTGGCTCACTCTTACTCATCCAAAAGGATTCAGCTTAAATAATGCTCCTTCTGGGAAGCTAAGGTTAGGCGTAGTACTCCCTGTTGCATGCTTCCACTTCAGACGCTGATTTCCCTTCATAGAATTTATCACACTACCTTATAACTGTTTCTTTAATGGCTGATACTTCTTCCTAGAGTATAAACATCATAAGCATAGAGAAAAATTGCTTCATCTTTCCCACCATTGTACCTTTATAACCTGGAACATTTTTGCTGGACTGGCTGGCTGAATAAATGAATGACTGGAGATGTGTAGAAACTGCTTTAAGGGAATATGCTGTAAGGAACCATCCCAATGGAGGAAGTCAGAGAAAGGTAGAATTTTAGCTGGCTCTTGAAGAATAAGTAAGACGTATCCAGGCAAAGTACGGAAAAACATTTCAGGGACAGGAAACTGTTTGGGCAATGATCAGACACCTGGAAACTCATATGTCCTGAGTTCTGTGTGGCTGAAGCATACAGCAGTAGTATAACATGAGGCTGGAAAGGTAGGGCTGAATCTGATTGTGAAGACCTTGTTTGCTTGATATGAGATTTGGACTTTATCTGGTCCATTAGTATCATCTAGCCATATATTTGGGAATTTGCAGACATCTTTTTTCACTACTCTACCTCTTGGACCCTGTCTGTGCCTGCTATGTGGTTGGTACTCTGAAATATATGTTGAATAAATAAACCAAAAAGCAATAGTGATCAGTTAACAACAAGGAGGGACAAGGTTTCCTTGAGCCTTTGCTATACTTCCTTATCTCCCTGCCATGGTTCACTTTGTTCCATTAGCCCAGAAAGCCGTTTTCCTCCATACCCATACATTAAGATCCCATTAAATTGCCACCTCTATCAGCAAGCCCTCATCAGTCCCTCTAGGCACAATTAATGTCTCCTTCCTCCTTGATTTTATAGTATTTTACTCACAGAAGGTTGCCTGCTTTAGTGGAAAGAGGATGAACTCTGAGCTCTTTTGATCCTACCATATACTAGCTGGCTAACCTTGGAAAATTAACTTTTCTGATACTTTTCCCTCATCTTTTCCCTCAAGTACAGAGTAGTAACTGTCTTTCATGGTGTGTTATTTAATATATATTTTCATTTACATTTAACAGAGACCAAAATAACAGTGCTTTTGCAAGACAGAAATGTATTTCTCCCACATATAACAGTCCATGAGTGAGTTGTCCAGAACTGAAATGTCTATTCTGCTCTACAGGGTCTTATGTAGACTAAAGCACCTTATCTTCTTGCTCTACCACCCTTGCACATCACCTTTGTGCACATAGGCACCATGATGACCTACCAAGAAGCAGGTGAGAAGAATTACAGAGAGGTATGCACGGTTCCTCCCTTTCAAAGCACCTCTAGGAAGTTGTAAACACAATTTCCCATTTTATCCCAAGGGTTAGAACTTAGGCACAAAGCACACCTACCTGCAGTGGAAGACGAAACATGTAATCTTTATTCTGAGCTGACTTGGGTCCAGGTAAAAATTGGGGATCCAATCACTATGGAAGGAAAAGATATTGAATATTTGGGGACTACCAGTGGTCTCTGCCACACAGCATAGTTAGCTGTATTCTCCAGTGTGAGAGCTTTCTCCCAGGAAATGCTAAAGATGATCTATTAAGTACTGGATGCTTTTTCTTTATATTTTCTCATCACTTCTAATCTCAACATTTGAATATATTTTATAATAAATATAACATATTATCACAGTTGTACAAATATATACTTACTCTACAGATTAGCACTTACAGGGGAATGCGTGCTCACAAACATTTTACAGATAGAAACAATCAATAAAAAGCTATAGCAATCACTGGTTGGAAGCATTAGAGACAACAGTTAGATATTGCCTGACTCATAATAAATGTTCAACAGTGATGACCATTGTTACTGTGCAGAATTAGTATTTATGACATTCTTCCTTGTTTAATGATCATCATCATTCAGTATTAGCCAAAATATTTAGCTTATCTTTAAATTTCAGGGATTATCTAAACTCAAGTCCATGCATAGAGTAGGATTTCAATAAAACTTGAGTTTGTCACTGTTACATTCTGTTGTATTATTCAAATTTAGTTGTTTTAATAAAGAATACATTTTTATTTCACAATGTAATTTGTCAGGTAAAATTGTGTTTTAGTTTAAGCCACATGATCACATGGATTGAGATACAGGCTGCCATCCAAGAGTGGGGTTCCCAGTTTATTGGCTTAATTTGCAAATGTTTAACATGTTCATTCATAACAACTCCTTTCAAAGTAAAATGCTTTTAAAATGCTTTTTTTCTCACGTGCATTTTTGAAAGAAAATATAGGCAGTCATATATCATAAAGGAGCTCATGGTTAGTTAGGTGAGCTCAAATAGAAGAAAGAGAAAACAATGATAGTTGAGTAAAAAGCAAAATCAGTAAAGGAAATGAGAGCAGAGTAATAAATAGAAATGGCTTAAAATCTTTACATTATCTTCCTTCAAATTTCAGAACATTATCATTGGAATGAAGTTAGAAACCCCTACTTCAAGCTTTTTAAAAAAAATAAAATAAAGTAGAAATACTAAAAGATTATTTCCTAGCACCTCAGGAGTTTTATGTGATGCTTAGAGTAGTTTATAATCATGCCTCTCCCTTGTTAAATTTTGTTAGACTTTTCTGCACTGATATTGTTCAGGAATCAGTTCTTGGAGGGTGACTACAGTTACTTATTCTCTGGAAAATTAGGCAAACCCCGTGTTCCTTTTGTGACTATTTTAATATAAATCATTCTTTTGGTGCCCACACATCACTATTTGAATTTATGAAAATCTTCTTTCCATTGACGTTCATCCCCCTTTGGTTCATCCCCAGGATACAGGCCCTTTTTAAAGAAGAACTGTCCTTTTCTTAGTGGCTAGTTGTCTTTCTGAGAACTCTATAGTATTGGCCATGGAGTTACTTTGGTTTTCTTTTCTGGCAGGCATAAATTCATATCTTTTTGGTTTACCTACTAGTCCTATAACGCTGAGCAAGTTACCTAAAAGTTCTGCACCTCGGTTTCCTCACCTATAAAATGGGATAATATCACCTACCTCATAGATTCATTCATTAAATGAAGTAATGAATACGAACCACCTAATATTGAACCTGGCACAGAGCAGTCAATTACCTCAGATCTATGATTTTTTGTAGAAGAAATCCATCTTTAAAATAAGTAACATTTTGACCAAAAATATTTTTTTGAAGATTTGGTTTTTAAAAGATTCAAGTGATTCAGTCTCCTATGTCTATAACAACAGGATCTAAGTCGAAGCGGCATTGTCACACATGGATATATGCTGGAAGTCTTCTACCACACGGCTTTCAACGGTTGACTTCCCCAACTGCCTTCTCTTTTCTCAGTGTATATCTCAGCCTAAATTATTTCTCCTCAATTGTCACTTAGAAGTTCCAGATTTGTTTGAATATTTGATTAGCAAGATGAACTTTCATGAGCTTTTCCTTTGGTGAAAAAGCATAGTTGCTGCTTCACAAGCAGCTTTAATAGCAATATGTTTGGATTATCCTGATTTCCACCAAGTGATCCAAATGATGTTTTGCCCAGAGGCGGTTTTTTTTGGAAACTCAGGAGCATAAAGCTCAAAGAATAGCATTCTAATGAGGTATTACGTGAAGGAAATGTAGTCAGGAAATAAAAAAAGCCAGATCATTCAAGCAGCGTGCTGAGAGGAGCAGATAAACAATAGCCCATCATAATCAGTATCTCTTTCAAAACAATCTCAGGGAATTTTTGTTTGTTTGTTGCTCTTAAACAAATTGCTAATACTTTTTCTGATCCCCTGAAGCAGTGATTCTCAACTTTAGCTGCACATTTTATCTGTTTGTGTGCTTTAAATATACTGATGCCTGGATTCCAGTAACAGAGAGTCCTTATTGGGCCTGAGTGTAGCTGGGTATGAACACTGGGATATTGAAAACCTCTCCGCGTGATTCCTTTGTGCAGCCAAGGTTGAGAACCACTGACTTAGAGTTGTTAAATGGAGAGTGTTGGAGGAGGGTGGAGACAAGATGGCGGAGTAGAAGGACTTGAGCTCAACTCCTCTCATGAAAACACTAAAATCACAACTAACTGCTGAACAACCATCAACAAAACAGACTGGTACCTACCAAACAAGATATTCTACATCCAATGATTCTACATCTAAAGATATTCTACATCCAATGATATGGTAGGAGGCATGCTTTCGCGATATAATCAAATCCCATACCTGCCAGATAGGCAACCCACAAACCGGAAAATAATTATATCGCAGAGGTT
This sequence comes from Lipotes vexillifer, assembly GCF_000442215.2. Classification (NCBI taxonomy): domain Eukaryota; kingdom Metazoa; phylum Chordata; class Mammalia; order Artiodactyla; family Lipotidae; genus Lipotes; species Lipotes vexillifer. Next base: position 897,118 of record NW_006784622.1, on the reverse strand, counting down.
CTCCCATAGGGGTGAGAGTTCTGAGCCCCACGTCAGGCTCCCCAGCCTGAGGGTCTGTCATCAGGAGGAGGAGCCCCCAGAGCATTTGGCTTTGAAGGCCAGTGAGGCTTGAGTACAGGAGCTTCACAGGACTGGGGGAAACAGAGACTTCACTCTTGGAAGGCACACACAAGATTTCACATGCACTGGGACCCAGGGCAAAACAGTGACTCCATAGGAGCCTGGGGAAAACCCACTTGCAGTTCTTGGAAGGTCCCCTGGGGAGATGGGGGTCAGCTCTGGCTCACTGTGGGGACATGGGGACAAGGACACTGCTGGCAGAGGCCCCATGGAATATTCATCAGTGTGAGCTCTGCTGGAGGTCACCATTTTGGCACCAAGGCCTGGCCCCACCCAACAGCCTGCAGGCTCCAGTGCTGGGACACCTCAGGCCAAACAACCAACAGGGTGAGAGAGCACAGCCCCACCCATCATCAGACAGGCTGCCTAAAGTCATCCTGAGTGTACAGCCTCCTCTAAACACACCCCTTGACACGACCCTGACCACCAGAGAGATAAGACCCAGCTCCACCCACAAGAGGGCAGACACGAGTCCCTCCCACCAGGAAGCCTGCACAAGCCCCTGGACCTCACCCCCCAGGGGGTAAACACCAGAAGCAAGAGGAACTACACACCTGGAGCCTGAGAAACAGAGACCACAACACAGAAATTTAGACAAAATGAGATGGCAGAAAAATATGTTTCAGACTAAGGAACAAGATAAAACCCCAGAAGAACAACTAAGTGAGGTGGAGATAGGCAATCCGCTTGAAAAAGAATTCAGAATAATGAAAATAAAGATGATCCAAGGTCTCAGAAAAAGCATGGAGGCACAGACCAGGAAGATATAAAAAATGTTTAACAAAGAGCTAGAAGATTTAAAGAACAAACAAAGATGAGCAATACAATAACTGAAATGAATAATACAGTAGAAGGAATCAGTAGCAGAATAAGTGAGGCAGAAGAACAAAAAACTGAGCTGGAAGACAGATTGGTGGAAATCACTGCTGTGAAACAGAATAAAGAATGAAAAGAAATGAGGAGAGTCTAAGAGACCTCTGGGACAACATTAAATGCACCAATATTCACATTATAGGGGTCCTGGAAGGAGAAGAGAGAAAGAAAGGGCCTGAGAAAACATTTGAAGAGATAATAGCCAAAAACTTCCATAACATGGGAAAGGAAACACTCACTCAAATCCAGGAAGTGCAGAGTCCCATCCAGGATAAACCCAAGGAGGAACACACCAAGACATATATTAACTAAATTGACAAAAATTAAAGACGAAGAGGGGACTTCCCTGGTGGCGCAGTGGTTAAGAATCTGCCTGCCAATGCAGGGGACACAGGTTCGATCCCTGTTTTGGGAAGATCCCGCATGCTGTGGAGTGGCTAGGCCCATGTGCCACAACTACTGTGCCCACACACCACAACTACTGAAGCCCACACGCCTAGAACCCATGCTCTGCAACAAGGGGGGCCACCACAATGAGAGGCCTGCACACTGCCTCTAAGAGTAGCCCTCACTCACTGCAACTGGAGAGAGCCTGCACCCAGCAAGGAAGACCCAACGCAGCCAAAAAATTAAAAAAAAAAAAAAAAAAAAAAAAAAGATGAAGAGAAGTATTAAAAGCAAAAAGGGAAAAGCAACAAATATCACACAAGGGGATCCCCATACGGTTATCGGCTGATTTTTCAGCGGAAACTCTGCAAGCTAGAAGGGAGTGGCGGGACATATTTACAGTGATGAAAGGGAAAAAGCTACAGCCAAGAATACTCTACCCAACAAGGGTCTCATGCAGATTCGACAGAGAAATCAAAAGCTTTACAGACAAGAAAAGTTAAGAGAATTCAGCACCACCAAACCAGCATTGCAATAATGCTAAAGAAATTTCTCTAGGTGGAAAATAAAAGGCCACAACTAGAAACAAGAAAATTGCAAATGAAAAAGCTTACCAGTAAAGGCAAACATACAGTAAAGGTAGGAAATCATCCCTACACAAATATGATATCAAAACCAACAATCATGAGAAAAAGGGAGTGCAAATGCAAGATATTGGAAATGCATTTGAAATTAAGAGACCAGCAAGTTAAAACAATCTTGTATATATAGAGACTGCTATATCAAAACCTCATGGTAACCACAAACCAAAAATCTACAATAGATACACACACACAAAAGAAAAAGTAATCCAAACTCAACTCTAAAGATAGTCATCAAATCACAAGAGAGAGAACAAAAGGGGAAGGGAAGAAAAAAGACCTACAAAAGCAATTCAAAACAATTAACAAGATAGCAATAAGAATGTACATATAAATAATTACCTTAAATGTAAATGGATGAAATGCTCCAACCAAAAGACATAGACTAGCTGAATGGATACAAAAACAAGACCCATATATGTGCTGTCTACAAGAGACCCAATTCAGATCTAGGGATACATACAGACTGCAAGTGAGCGGATGGAAAAAGATATTCCATGCAAAAGGATATCAAAAGAAAGCTGGAGTAGCAGTGCTCATATCAGATAAAATAGTCTTTAAAATAAAAACAAAGAAGAGACAAAGAAGGACACTGCATTAGGATCAAGGGATCAATCCAAGAGGAAGATATAACAATCGTAAATATATATGCACCCAACATAGGAGGACCTCAATATATAAGGCAAATTCTAACAGCCAAAAAAAGAGAAATCAACAGTAACAGAATAGTGGGGGACTTTAACACCTTACTTACATCAAGGGACAGATCATCCATAGAGAATATCAATAAGGAAACACAGGCCTTAAATGACACATTAGACCAGATGAACTTAATTGATATTTATAGAACATTCGATCCAAAAGCAGCAGAATATACATTCTTCTCATGTGCGCATGGAACATTCTCCAGGATAGATCACATGCTGGGCCACAAAATGAACTTCAGTAAATTGAAGAAAATTGAAAATATCAAGCATCTTTTCTGACCACAATGCTGTGAGATTAGAAATCAACTACAAGAAAAACTAAAAAATACAAACACATGGAGGCTGAACAATATGCCAGTAAACAACAAATAGATCACCAAAGAAATTAAAGAGGAAATTAAAAAAAACTAATCTTAAAATAGACAACCTAACCTTACACCTAAAGTAACTAGAGAAAGAAGAAGAACAAAGCCCAGTGTTAGTAGAAGGAAAGAAATCATAAAGGTCAGAGCAGAAATAAATGAAATAGAGACACAGAAAAAAAAATAGAAAAGATCAATGAAACTAAAAGCTGGGTCTTTGAAAAGATAAACGAATTGATAAACCTTTAGCCAGACTCATCAAGAAAAAAGGGAAAGGGCTCAAATCAATAAAATTAGAAATGAAAAAGGAAAAGTTACAGTGGACACCACAGAAATACAAAGAATCATGAGAGACTACTACAAGCAACTATATGCCAATAAAATGGACAACCTAGAAGAAGTGGACAAATTCTTAGAAAGGTACAATCTTCCAAGGCTGAACCAGGAAGAAATAGAAAATACGAACAGACCAGTCACAAGTACTGACATTGAAACCATGATTTAAAAACTTCCAACAAACAAAAGTCCAAGACCAGATAGCGTACAAGGGAATGCTATCAATCATTTAAAGGAGAGTTCACACCTATCCTTATGAAACTATTCCAAAAATGCAGAGGTAGGAACACTACCAAACTCATCCTATGAAACCACCATCACCCTGATACCAAAACAAGGCAAAGATACCACAGAAAAAGAAAATTGCAGGCCAATATCACTGATGAAAATAGACGCAAAAATCCTCAACAAAATACTAGCAGATCAAATCTGACAATACATTAAAAGGATCATACACCATGATCAAGTGGGATTTATCCCAGCTATGGAAGGATTTTTCAGTATCTGCAAATCAGTCTATGATACACCATGTTAACAAATTGAAGAATAAAAACGATATGATCATCTCAGTAGATGCAGAAAAAGGTTTTGACAAAATTCAACACCAATTTGTGATAAAAACTCTCCAGAAAGTGGGCATAGATGGAATCTACCTCAACATAATAAAGGCCATATTTGACAAACCCCTGCTAAACTCAACAGTAAACGGCTAAAAGCATTTCCTCTAAGATCAGGAACAAGACAAGGATATCTACTCTCACCACTTTTATTCAACATGTTTTAGAAGTCCTAGCAATGGCAATCAGAGAAGAAAAAGAAATAAAAGGAATCCAAATTGGAAAATAAGTAAAACTGTCACTGTTTGCAGATGACATGATACTATACATAGAAAATCCTAAAGAGGCCACCAGAAAACTACTAGAGCTAATCAATGAATTTGGTAAAGTTGCAGGATACAAAATTAATACACAGAGAGACTTCCCTGGTGGTTCAGTGGTTAAGACTCCATACTCCCAATGCAGGGGGCCCAGGTTCAATCCCTGGTCAGGGAACTAGATCCCTGGTCAGGGAACTAGATCCCGCATGCTGCAACTAAAGATCCTGCACATGGCAATGAAGATCTTGTGTGCCACAATTAACACCCAGTGCAGCCAAATAAATAAATATTTTTTCACAAATTAATACACAGAAATCTCTTGCACTCCTATACACTAACAACGAAAGATCACAAAGAGAAATTAAGGAAACAATCCCATTCACCATCATATCAAAAAGAATAAAATAACTAGGAATAAACCTGCCTAAGGAGACAAAAGACCTGTACTCTGAAAACTGTAAGACGCTGATGAAAGAAATCAAAGATGACACAAACAGATGGAAAGATATACCATGTTCTTGGATTGGAAGAATCAATATTGTCAAAATGACTATGCTACCCAAGGCAATCTACAGATTCAGTGTGATCCTTATCAAATTACCAATGGCATTTTTCACAGAACTAGAACAAAAAATTTTTTAATTTTATGGAAATACAAAAGACCCCGAATAGCCAAAGTAATCCTGAGAAAGAAAACGATACTGGAGGAATCAGGCTCCCTGACTTCAGACTATACTTCATAGCTACAGTAATCAAAACACAAACAGAAATACAGGTCAGTGGAACAGGATAGAAAGCCCAGAAATAAATTCATGCACCTATGGCCAATTAATCTATGATGAAGGAGGCAAGAGTGTACAATGGAGAAAAGACAGTCTCTTCAATAAATGGTGCTGGGAAAACTGGACAACTACATGTAAAAGAATGAAATTAGAACATTAAAACTTTTGCACAGCAAAGGAAATCATAAACAAAACGAAAAGACAACCCTCAGAATGGGAGAAAATGTTTTCAAATGAAGCAACTGATAAGACATTAATCTCCAAAATATACAAACAGCTCATGCAGCTCAATATCAAAAAAAACCCCCAAAAACAAAAAACAACCTAATCAAAAAATTGGCAGATCTAAATAGACACTTCTCCAAAGAAGACATACAAATGGCCAGAGATCGCGTGAAAAGATGTTCAACATCGCTAATTATTAGAGAAATTCAAATTAAAACTACAATGAGGTATCGCCTCGCACCAGTCAGAATGGCCATCATCAAAAAGTCTACAAACAATGCTGGAGAGGGTGTGGAGAAAAGGGAACCCTCTTGCACTGTTGGTGGGAATGTAAATTGGTACAACCACTATGGAGAACAGTATGTGGGTTCCTTAAAAAAAACTAAAAATAGAACTACCATATGATCCAGTCATCCCACTCCTGGGCATATATCTGGAGAAAAACCATGATTCAAAGAGACACATGCTCCCCAATGTTCACTGCAGCACTATTTACAATAGCCAAGACATGGAATCAACCTAAATGTCAATCAACAGATGAATGGATAAAGAAGATGTGGGGGCTTCCCTGGTTGCACAGTGGTTGAGAATCTGCCTGCCAATTCAGGGGACATGGGTTTGAGCCCTGGTCTGGGAAGATCCCACATGCCACGGAGCAACTAGGTCTGTGAGACACAAGTACTGAGCCTGCGCATCTGGAGCTTGTGCTCCACAAGAGAGGCCACGACAGTGAGAGGCCCGCACACCGCGATGAAGAGTGGCCCCTGCTCGCCTCAACTAGAGAAAGCCCACGCACAGAAACGAAGACCCAACACAGCCATAAATAAATAAATAAAATTTTAAAAAAAAGATGTGGTACATGTATACAATGTAATAGTACTCAGCCATAAAGAAGAATGAAATAATGCCATTTGCAGAAACATGGATGGACCTAGAGATTATCACACTAAGTGAAGTAAGCCAGAGAGAGAAAGACAAATGTCATATAATTATCACTTATATGTGCAATCTAAAAAGATGATACAAGTGAACTTATTTACAAAACAGAAACAGACTCACAGAGTTTGAAAACAAACTTAGCATTACCAAAGGGAAAAGGTGGAGGGCAGGGATAAATCAAGAGTTTGGGATTAACATATACACAGTAATATATATAAAATAGATAATCAACAAGGACCTACTGTATAGCACAGGGAACTCTGCTCAGTATTCTGTAATAACCTATATGGGAAAAGAATCTGAAAAAGAAGATATATGTAAATATATGTAAAACTAAACCACTTTGCTGTACATCTGAAACTAACACAACATTGTAAATCAACTGTACCCCAATATAAAATAAAAATTAAATTTACAAAAAAGAAGATACCAAAAAAACAATGGAAAGCGTTGACCTATATTGAAATGATAAAATTTGATGCCAGCACTCAACACTACTTATTATTTTGAAGGGGAAAAAAACAGTAACCACAATGTGGACTATGTCATAAATCATCAAGCATATTAAAGCATCTGGTCTGTCTAATCCATTGTGATTCTGGAAAGGCCTTCCAGTGGGAATCACTAGTTGAGTGGGCTCATTATCGGTAATAAACTCAGCTTGCCCCCTGTTAACTTGGTAACAGACACAGCTACAGCTAACAAAGCTGTCCTTGCCAGACACATGCCTCTAGGTTCAGACATGATCACATTAAGGAAATGCCCCTCCAGGGGTTGTTCTGATGACACATGTCATCATTTTCAGTTAATTAAAGAGAGACATGGCCTGTGGTTAAGCATTTTGACCTAAGGGCCCCCAGCAAAACTGAGAAAAGAAATTTGCAGGCCAGGTTACTGATGAAAGCTGGTCTGGGGTTGACCTTTAGGTAGGTCATTGTAGTAACCTGGGGCTAATTAGAAAGAGTCAAATATCTAGACTCTTCTCAAGTCCTCCGGAAGCTTTTCCATCTCACTGACAGCCCATCTCACTGAACCTTCCTCTTATCTTAATGGCTATTGCTCTTAGTTTAAGAAGTATACTGGTCAAAAGTTTATTTAATTCAAGTTTATTTGATGGCAACTTGGGTTAATAAATGTCTGCTTTGATGGGGAAATGATCTGGCTCCTTTAAAGTGGAACATTTTTTTGACACGGCCAAGAGCATAGACTTGGGATTCAACAGAAGTGGCTTTTGAATTTGATTATCAACACTGCCGCTTCACTACCTATGTGAACTTGAGGAAGTTACTTAAACATTCAGAGCCTTGGTATTGTATGTGGTAAAGTGGGGAAAACTGGAAATAATTTCACGGTACTGGTGAGAGAATTGTCTGAGCAATTTCATACGTGGTTTAATAAATGGGAAGAATAATAAACACTAATAATTTTTTAACCATATGCTGGGCACTGTTAAAATTTTTTTCATGTGTTAATTTATGCAATCCCCACAATAACCCTGTGAAGTATATTGTTATCTCCACTTTACAGGTGAGGAATCTTAGGTAAGAGATGGATTCTTTTTTTTTTTTTTTTTTTTTTTTTTTTTTCGTTTTTCGG
>NW_006784622.1:887634-889239 GCF_000442215.2 Lipotes vexillifer | reverse complement strand
TTTTTTTTTTTTTTTTCCTTGCGTTATGCGGGCCTCTCACTGTTGTGGCCTCTCCCATTTGCGGAGCACAGGCTCCGGACGCGCAGGCTCAGTGGCCATGGCTCACGGGCCCAGCCGCTCCGCGGCATGTGGGATCTTCCCGAAACGGGGCACGAACCCGCGTCTCCTGCATCGGCAGGCGGACTCTCAAGCACTGTGCCACCAGGGAAGCCCAAGAGATGGATTCTTAACTTGTCCAAGGTCACACAGCATGTACTGAGGGGCCTGCAATAAGAATTATGTTATGCTCCCTGCATCTCAGTAGTTGTAATAAAATTTAATTTTCTGAGTTACTCACTTAAGAGACTGAGAAAGACACAAAAGCAGTGAAGGTCAAACAGAGTATAGTTTTACACCTCATTGATAAAAGGTCAAAGAGCTACAAAGACAGGAAAGTTGTTCTATCAATACAATGTGGTAAATAGGGGAAATTTGCACATATACAAAATATGTTGTGAAAGTTAAAACAAGCTTGGAGGAGATCATAGAAGAGGTATTAATGATGTCATTGTATGTAATAAATAATAAATAGGAATTGAGAATGAGAGATTGGGTGAAAATCCTGAACAACACACTTTCATGTATTATATTTTATTTAATTCTCAAAACGTTCATGAAGGAAGCAATATTTTTTAAAGCTAAGGAAACAAAGATGCTTTGAGATCATGAAGTTTGTAAAGCTTGTGTCATTAGTAAATGGCAAATTGGACTTGAACTCAGGTCTTCTACCTTCTTCCACATAACTGGCTGTGTCATTTGGGGCAGGTCTTTATGGACACTGCTGGAGCTCACCTTCCTTGTCCTCCATCTGATGAGGGAGCTCGCCTATGTGATGGCTTTGGTCCCTTCAATTTTGTAATTTGTATTTATGATCTCAGGGTTCCACACTGCTGTTAGATACTGTGATAAATTCATATAACAAAAATTTTTGAGTGCCTCCTGTATGTCAGGCACTCTTGAATTCAATTATTAGGAGCAAACAAATTTCTACTCTCATGGAGTTTATATTCTAATCGAAGTACATGATAAACCAAAAGGAGGACCTCCCTGATGGTGCAGTGGTTAAGAATCCACCTGCTAATGCAGGGACATGGGTTCGAGCCCTGGTCTGGGAAGATCCCACGTGGCGTGCAGCAACTAAGCCCGTGGGCCACAACTACTGAGCATGTGCTCTAGAGCCTGCGAGCCACAACTACTGAAGCCCGTGTGCCACAACTACTGAGCCCACGTGCTGCAACTGCTGAAGCCCACGTGCTGCCACTACACCTAGAGCCTGTGCTCTGCAACAAGAGAAGCCACTGCAATGAGAAGCCCGGGCACCGCAATGAAGAGTAGCCCCCGCTCGCCACAACTAGAAAAGCCCGCATGCAGCAACGAAGACCCAACACATCCAAAAATAAAATAAATTAAATTAAAAAAAAAAAAAAACAAGAAAACCATAACCACACATGGTGATTATGCCTAAAAAAATTTTAAAAAAAAAAGGATGTTGGGCTTCCCTGGTGGCGCAGTGGTTGAGAGTCCGCCTGCTGATGCAGGGGACACGGGTTCATGCCCCAGTCCGGG
>NW_006784622.1:885719-887110 GCF_000442215.2 Lipotes vexillifer | reverse complement strand
AAAAAAAAAAAAAAAAGGATGTTATAAAGTAATAGTGCTCTGAAGAAAATAAAGTGATGTGATAGTGGGACTGGAGAGGGCAGTGGCTTCTTTAGAAAGAGGATTTGGAGATGGCTTCTTGGAGGAAGTGATATTTAAGTTGTAACCTAACTACAAGAAAAAGCCAGAAATGCTTTCATTATTCCTGTTTTTCTTTTCTGTTTTTCCCTCTACCTAGTCCCCAAAACCTGACTTTCATTTGCACTTTTTATTTCTCTTGCTTGCTCCTTCATTCCCTGTCTTAGTGAACATCACCTTTAACTCAACTAACCAAGCCATTTTACATTTCTAGGAGTCATCCTGACTTCCTTCTACTTCATAGCACTTCCCTTATGTGGTTACTAATTCTTACATAGTATGTTTGCTAAATATCTTGTCTCTGTCCCATATTCTTCATTGTCAAGGCCCTTAGTCCAGACCTCTTTAATGTCCAGGATTCCTGCAGTTGCCTCGGAACTTGTCTCTCTTGTTTCTTGCTTTTATTTCTTCTAGTCCACGTACCTCTCTGCCTTATTATAAAAGCCAGTTATGGTCCCATCATTTAACTACCTGAAAACCTTTAATGGCCCTTAATTGCTTCATAAAATCTAAACTTTTTAGTATGATATTTAAGGCTTTTTACTGGTGCCTGTCATCCCTTCCCAGTTCTCCCTACCTTCTTTCCCACAATATAGTCTGTGTTCCCACCTCACAGCAGTTCTCTCAGTTTCCTGAACACACTGTATTCTTGGTGATTTCCATGCACATGTTGGTCCTTCTTTGATGCCCTGTTCCTAGTAATCTCCTTCCTTTCCTTCAGTAACTACTTCACATCTTTATTGAAGCCCTTCCATATTCCTGTATGTGTTAACACTGAGAATTAGAATAAGTGGCATACAAACCCCAAAATAAGAGCAGCAAAATCGGTGGGAAAGAAATCATTTTTCTCTCACATAAATGAAGTTGAAAGCTAGACAACCCATAGTTGATATGGGTTCAAGAGGCCTAGAGTCATTCCATCTTAACTTTTCTAGCACTCAAGCACAAGGATCCCTGTTTCTTGAGCACGTCTTGGCTCAAATGGCTGCTCTAGCTCCAACCATTACTTCACATTTCAAGCAGCAGGAAGGAACATTAAGAAGAGTGTGCTCCGGGCTTCCCTGGTGGTGCAGTGGTTGAGAATCCGCCTGCCAATGCAGGGGACACGGGTCCGTGCCCCGGTCCGGGAAGATCCCACATGCTGTGTAGTGGCTGGGCCCGTGAGCCATGGCCGCTGAACCTGCGCGTCCAGAGCCTATGCTCTGCAACGGGAGAGGCCACAGCAGTGAGAGGCCCGCGTACCGCAAAAAAAAAAAAAAAAAAAAAAAAAAAAA
>NW_006784622.1:867714-885678 GCF_000442215.2 Lipotes vexillifer | reverse complement strand
GGGCCCCGCTTCCCACAAAAAAAAAAAAAAAAAAAAAAGAAGAAGAGCGTGCTCCCTATTTTTAAGGACACTTCCAGAAATTCCATACAAGAGTCAACTCATTCACTGACCAAAGATGGTTACATGGCTACATCTAACTTAGAGAAGTTAACATATTTAATTCTTTAGTGTGGTGACAGTTTCTAAGGAGAAGAGAATAGATATTCATAAGCAGCTAGCAGGCTCTGCTACAGTCACTCTGTATAGTAGTGTTCCTTATGAGGTTTATTCTTTTAGGGTTTATCTTTTAAGTTCTCATTCTTCTAACATAACCCATGCCTGCTATAGAATAGAAGACACCTATGTTGTCATCTATTATCTGGACCTTGCCTTTGTCTCTACTATTAATTTCCAGGACTATTCATCCTCCTGAGTACCCATTCTATCTAAGGTTTCTGTTTGTCTGCTTCACACTTTTGTAAAATTGAATGATTTTTCCTTTAATTGGAATGCTCTATCCCACTCCTACCTCTAGTCTATGAGCACTCTCTGTATCCATCCCCTATCCATCTTCGGTTGATCTTATTTTCAATTATTTGTTCACATACCTGCCCCCAACTAGACCCTGAGCTCCTTGAAAATACAGACTATGGCTTATTTATTTCTAAATCCTCAGCACCTAGAACGTGACCAGAAAAAAAAAAAAAAAAGTCACACTCAATGCATTCTTGAATAAATGAATGAAATGTGCAATGGAGGTATATATTCAGCCACTTATTTCATATTTTTTTGCAAACATTTGTTTATTAATGGTATGTCTAATATCAAGCAACAAGCTGGATACTGAGATACAGCGGTATGTAAAACAATGACTGTCCCTCCCTTAAGGAGTTTAAATTCACGATGAGGGAGATAGGCCATAAACAAATAGAATAATTCTAGTTGTGAAAGAGATTAATACAAAGGAGAAGAAAACAAGTACCTATAATGCTGTGGGTCTACAAGCAGGATACATTTCAGTTATTCATAAACATTTTTAGTTCTTACTTTTGCTGCATTCTTCATGGAAAAAAGTAGATTAAGAAGTTTGTGTTCTATCATGACAGATTCATGCCTATGAGTGTGGTTATCACCAAGAGAATTGTTAATTAGCTTCTTTTTTGAGTTCAGTGACTTGAAAAATTATAACATTCCAAGCTTTGGATATGGAGATTAATGTGATTGCTGACATTAATGGCTTAAAATAAATTATTGCGGTAAATTAAACTCAATTAAAATTTGTGGGATGTTCATTTCTGTTGACTGGCTAAATGTTTATAATGAGAAACCCTTACTTATTCATAAATTATATTTATTGAATGCTTGCTCAGTACTGGGTGCTGTTTTAAATGCTTTACATTCATTCATTAATTTAGTCCTCACATCAACCATTTTAGATAATGATCTAATCGTCGTCTTACAGATTAAAAAAAAAAAAAACTGCCACAAAGGTAGGTTAACTAATATGGCCAAGGTCATGTAGCTGGTAAGTGAAGGAGCCACAACCCAAGCCCAAGCAGAGTCTGTGCTTTACACCCTCACCGCTCAAAAGAAGAGCCCCCAGACAAAGCAGCATCAGCACCACTGGGCAGCTTGTTAAAAATGCAGATTCTCAGGCCCACCCCAGAACTACTGAATCTGTATTTTTTAATAACATCCTCAGATAATCCAAATTCATATCAAAATTAGAGAAGCGCTGGTCTAAACCACTATTCTATACTACCTTAGACCGGCTTAAGTTTGGGTATACTCTCAAATGCCAAGTGTTTATTTAGTTCCCTTTATTTCTGGGCCATACACTTTGTATCTTCTTGTAGCCCCTGGCCACATAAGTGCTTGATCAGAGAATATGCACTTTCCATCTCTTACATTCTATGTCAGAATGCTACATCCACTCTGGGAATCTGGCTGCTTGTTGAGATTTAATTAAAATATTTGTCAAAAATACTGACACCATTGACCTCTGTTTTGCGAACCCCTTGGGTCATGTGGATTAAGAGAAATGCAGTATCATCTCATCATTAAAAGTGGTTATACTATTACACTGGAAAAATTTGGAAGCAGGAGGTTACATGTCAACGTGAAAAGAACATTTTAAATCCTCCATTGATTTTCTCTCTCTGTGTTTGCTCTTTTTTATTACAGGGATGGATACCTGCCAGCATCATTTTCTTCTTTCTCTGGTTTATAACTTTTCCATTAAAAAATAATTTGAAAGACAGTATGACCAGAGAGTTTTATCTGTACCTTTCTTATAGTACTTTATCATTTTGTCTCAGAGTTATTTGAGTGCATACTGGGGTATAGTTACAATCTCCAGCTTCTATAGAGTATACGTGAGAAACCATGAACTGTGTGAAGTGGTTTTCTTCCTTAGGTAATTCATTTGATCCTGACCACAATTTTCTCATGGAGATATGATTATGATCCTCATTTAAGACATGAGGAAACTGAGGCCCAGAGAGTTTAAAAGCATACCCAAGGCTTACGGCTTGTAAACAGAGGAACTGGAGTTGAACTCAGGCAATGTGACTCCAGAGCCCCCCGGCTTTACCAGTGTATGACACCAGCCAGCCAGGATTTCATCACAAGCAGCAAGTGTAGAAATGGGCATAACAGTAGTAGGATTTACACATTGTTTTTTGCTAGATCCTGAAAGGCAGTTGTTAACTTACTTGTGTTTCTAAATTATAATTTTGGTCTCACAAAATTATACTTTTTAAATGATAAATGTTTCAAACATCTTATTGTTCAAACAACCCCCTTTTCTTTCATACATCATATTGGATGAGAATGTGTAGCATCGAATTAGAATAACATGGGTGTTCGTTTTGAAGAACACTTAGCCAAAACTCCGAGAACCACTTGGAATTTTTTCCACCAAAATTGGCTGGCATGGACCACATGTGAATTTGCTAATACATAGTTAAGAGTAAAACTCTGATTAAAATCTGATTCCCTATTGGTAATAACTAACAATTGAGCAGTTGCCAAGAAACATCAATTGAATAAGTTCCAATGAGGTTCAAGATAAAGGTGTCAAGGGCTAGCGTGCCGAAAACAATTAGTCTCTAAATTCCTTTGAATCATAGTAAGTTTATGACCAATGCAATTAAGAGAGGCATGATTGGATCTGACTAAAAAGGCAACAGAAGAATTCTGGAAACTGTCCCCAGATAGTCAAGTTCAATGGAGGCTGGAAGGGGAGTAAGAGACTAATAGTCAAAAAAAGAGGTATTAGAGGAATACGAAAGTCCATCCTATCAATGGGGCAACCAGAAGAAGATGTCAGATACTTAGAAAAAAGCACTCATGAAATAGTTTGTCATCTTAGTTTTAATTAAAATGAACATAAGATTTTACAGTCGTCCCATATAGCACCATAGATTCAAGCCTTTGAGTCCAGATTTTGTGGTATGAGAAGGTGTAATTTACTCATTCAACATACTTTTTGTTGTTCTTGTTTTAATTTTTTATTGAAGTATAGTTAATTTGCAATGTTGTATTAGTTTCTTATATACAGCAAAGTGATTCAGTTATATATATATAACTTTTTCATATTCTTTTCCATTATAGTTTATTACGAGATATTGAATATAGTTCCCTGTGCAATACAGTAGTACCTTGTTATTTGTCTCTTTTATGTATAGTAGTCTGTACCTACTAATCCCAAATTCTGAATTTATCCACCACCCTCCTTTTCCCTTTGGTAATCATAAGTTTGTTTTCCATGTCTATGAGTCTGTTTAGTAAATAAGTTCATTTGTATCATGTTTTAGATTCCGCATCTTAGTGATATAGTATGATATTTGTCTTTCTCTGTGTGACTGACTTAGTATGATAATCTCTAGGTCCATCCATGTTGCTGCAAATGGCATTATTGCATTCTTTTTTATGGCTGAGTAGTATTCCATTGTATACACATACCACTTCTTCTTTATCCATTCATCAGTTGATAGACATTTAGGTTGCTTCCATGTCTTGCCTATTGTAAATAGTGCTGCCATGAACATTGGGGTGCAAGTATCTTTTCAAATTAGAGTTTTCTCCAAATAAATGCTCAGGAGCGAGATTACTGGATCGTATGGAAACTCTATTTTTAATTTTTTAAGGAACCTCCATAGTGTTCTCCATAGTGACTGCACCAATTTACATTCCTGCCAACAGTGTAAAAGGGTTCTCTCTTCTCTACACCCTCTCCAGCATTTATTGTTTGTAGACTTTTTGATGATGACCATTCTGACTGGTGTGAGGTGATACCTCATTGTAGTTTTGATTTGTATTTGCTTAGTAATTAGCAGTGTTGAATGTCTTTTCATGTGCTTAGTGGCCATCAGTATGTCTTGGCTTCTGCCCTCAAGATGTTTATAGTTTAATACGAGAAAACTAAACTGTGGCGGACAAATAACTATAACTCGCTATAGGTGCCATGACAGAAGCAGATAAATGGCTCACTGGGGACCCAAATATGGGGGTGCTTAATTCTCTTTGCAGTTTTCCATGATCTTCATGACCTGAGCGAATCTCATCCAATGCCTGGCTTCCTTTATATCCATATCGACTGTATGTTTCTCTCCCTAGGCCTCAGTCCCTCTGGTCACACAGAATTTGTTTTCCGAGTCATTCCATGATCTTTCCTAACCTGCGTGCTTTTGCATATGTTCTCCTCTATGCCTGGAGTATCTTTTTTTATCTCCATCTGACAAAATCTGGTTCCTCGTTAGGGCAGAGCCTCCTGAAATGCCACCTTCTCTGTGAAGCCTTCCCCCTTCTCCTGTTAATTGCACCCTCCTCTGTGTTCTAGTGAAGTTTAAACTTAGCTCTGTTGTAGCACATGTCACATTATATTTGGTTATGCATCTGTAACTCCCAGAGGCAAAGATTCTGTCTTTATATCTGCCTCAAGATTTATCAGAGTGCCTGACATGTATTGGGCTTCCAGGAAGTGATTTTGGTTTGGTTTGGTTTGGTTTTTGACACACAGAGGATTGAAATAAGTTGATTTAAGTCTTTCTGTAACCTATTTCCTTTTTTGGCCCATGATACAGATAGTCAGTTGATATATATTATGGTACATGTGCTCTTGGCAGTAGTACTTCTAATTGATTCTACACTGACCTATTTGAGGTTTAAAAGCATGTTTGACTAAGGAGTCTGTGTTTGACCTATCTTCACATTGTTAGGGATTTATATGGCTTTTCCATTTCTGAATTAGAATGAAGTGTATCAGGCTGGTCCTGTATGAGTGAATTAACTTTCTTAAACATTATGCCTGATTTCAGGAGGTGCCTGTTTAAGCTAGGCAGCTCTGAAAAACTAGAGAATTTATAATCTGCTGTTCCAAATGAATCAAAACCAATAAGCATAAGTTAAATAAATACCATCCTTAATAAGTAATAACACAAAAATATTTCTGTTAAAATATGCTTAAAACATGTTAGTATCCTAGTTGGAAGATTGCTTATAAGTCTAACAAAATTTTGAATAAAAATTGAGCAGTAGGGCTTCCCTGGTGGCGCAGTGGTTAAGAATCCGCCTGCCAATGCAGGAGACATGGGTTCGAGCCCTGGTCCGGGAAGATCCCACATGCCGCAGAGCAGCTAGGCCTGTGCGCCACGACTACTGAGCCTGTGCTCTAGAGCCCACAAGCCACAACTACTGAGCCCATGTGCCACAGCTGCTGAAGCCCATGTGCCTAGGGCCCATGCTCTGCAACAAGAGAAGCCACCGCCACGAGAAGCCCATGCACCACAGTGAAGAGTAGCCCCCACTCGCCATAACTAGAGAAAAGCCCGCACAATGAAGACCCAACACAGGCAAAAATAAATAAATAAATTTATTTTTTTTAAAAAATTGAGCAATAAATTTACATAGACTTATCATGGTGATCACTTTGAAATGTATAGAAATACCAAATCACTATGTTGTCTAACAGGAACTAACATAATGTTGTAGGTCAGTTATACTTCAAAATCAAACAAACAAACTCATAGGAAAAGGGATCAGATTCGTGGTTATCAGAGGCAGGGATTGGTGGTAGGACACACTGGATAAAGGCAGTCAAACAGTACATACTTCCAGTTATAGGGTAAAGAAGTACTAGGGATCTAGCGTACAACATGATACATATAATTAAGACTGCTGCGTGTTATACGTGAAAGTTGTTAAGAGAGTAAGTCCTGAGTTCTCATCACAAATATTTTTTCTGTTTAATTTTCTATCTATATGAGATGATGGATGCTCACTAAACTTAGTGTTATAATCATTTTATGACATATGTAAGTCAAATCATTATACTATGCACCTTAAGCTTATACAGTGCTGTATGTCAATTGTATCTCAATAAAACTGGAAGAAGAAAACAAACATGTAGTTTGCAATATAAATATGAGCAATAAGCTGACTATGCAAAGATAGTGTTTAAGTTTACATATTTATTTTATAAATATATTTTGGAGCAACTTCTCTAGGGAAAAGAGTGTGATTAATGCTATGGGAAACATAAAGGTGAGAAATATAGAAACTTCATCCTCCAAGGAATCTACATTGGGGGAAAGGACAAGGTTTGGAGGGAAGTGCACCTCCATGTCCCATTGCTGTGTGTGTTCCATCATGGTGGCACAGAGCTGGTGGCAAAAAATGCGCAACGAAAGACAAAACTGCCTTGAATCATATTCTAGTGGAATGATCCATAGTAGAATATCCTTGGGAAAGGGAGGGAGGGATAAATTAGGAGTTTAGGGTTAACATATACACACTACTATATATAAAATAGATAACCAACAAGGACCTACTGTATAGCACAGGGAACTATGCTTAACATTTTGTAATAACCTATAGGGGAAAAGAATCTGAAAAAAATAGATATATATGTATGTACATGTATAACTGAGTCACTCTGCTGTCCACCTGAAATTAACACAACAATGTAAATCAACTATACTTCAATTAAAATAAAATAATAGAATATCCTGCATAAAAACGAATAAGTCAATTTGGGATGATTAAAAACCCTGACACAAGACCTTCCTGGTGTTGGGGAAAGAACTGTCATCTCCAGATCCCCAGAGCAGGGTTTAAAGTTGGAGGAACTGATGCTAATCTCTCTGAACCTAGTTTTCTCAGTTGTCAGTGAGGCTAATGATCCCTGCCGTACAGTTTGCATGAGTGTTTGTCATATGTATGTGTGTGTCTATGTAGAAAAATAAGGGAATGCATAAAAATCATACCATAAGCTCTTAAATGCTATCCATATATTGTTGTTAATAAGTCATTCATTTATTACAGAAATATTTATTAAATACATTTACTGTGCGCGAGACCTTACGTGATGTACCACTGCAGCAAAGAGGAATAAGATACAGAGCCCATGCCTTCATGGAGGTCTCAGGCTTGTAGATGATAAAGATATGTAAAAAGACAAATGAAACTCGATATGATAACTATGAAGAGGGAGTAAGAAGTACTGTGGGACACAAGCAAGGGCATAATTAATATTGAGTTCAGTGGAGGCAGATGTTTTAATAAATAAATCTTTATTTTAAAAAAAGATTTTATAAAAATCTTTCTTATGCAAGATTTTTTTTAAATCTTAATGTATAGGAAGGAGTCCCCAAGGGAGATAAGGTTTAGGGAAGGGCAATCCATGGGGAAAGGAAAATATAAAGAAAAACTCAGGGAGGTTGGGATTTACGTATATACACTAATATGTATAAAATAGATAACTAATAAGAACCTGCTGTATAAAAAAATAATTAAATTTAAAAAATAATAATAAAATAAAAAGAAAGACTCAGAGAAAGCTTAGCAAATGCAGTAAGCCGTTTCTACTTTGGTGTAGTAGGATTAAGGTCTGCAAGCTGAGGAGTGGGGAGAGATGACAGAACAGGTGGTTGTTACTGTAGCAGTATAGCATGATACAGTGGTTAAGAGCATTGGCTCATCCAGACTGCTGGGGTTTGAATTCCTGCTCTGTGGCCTGCATGACCTTGAGCAGTGACCTTAGCTTCCTCCTCCCTGAGATGGGGGTAACAATAGTACCTATCATAAGGTTGTTTGAGGACTACATCAGGTAATATATGTAAGGTCCTGAGAAAAGTGCCTAGAACATCATATAGAGTATATGTCTTAGTTGTTAACTATTATCATTATTTCCCCCAGCCTATTCCTAGGAAATAATGTATACTGCCATTGATCCTTTATTCTGACTTTCCCATGTATTATTTTATTGAAGGATTCCCAACATAAAAGTGAGGTGGACAGTGAAAGAGCTTTGTCAGGCTTGGTCATTGAGATAGAGGCAACCCAGGATGGGGTTGCCTGACTCTTAACTGGCTGCTCCAACCTTCCTCCCGGCAACACCATTCTTCCTGGCTAAATTCCTGCGCTCAGGAAATGACTACTCTTAACTTCCTCTAGCCTAGGTTAGAGCTCTCTGTTGCACCCTTCTTCAAAGTCTTTATAACCTGTCCGTTGAAATAAAGTCAGTGATGTCTGGGCAGCAGTGGGGCTGGACATGTGGGAGGAGATGGGGAGATGGGTATTGTGTGGATGGAGAAGCTCTCTATCTTCCATTCTCCACTTCTTCCTGCCAAGGACCTGGACTCCTAGACCCTGACCCTTGACTAGAAAGGCAGGCCTCTATGAAGGTGGGAGGAGACCACTCTTCTCTCACCTGGCCTTCTTGATGGGTTGATATTAGAGTGTGTGTCAGAAAGAGGGTAGAAGGGTAGAAAAGATGATGTGACCTTTATATCCACGCTTGATGAAAATTGTTGTATTTTTTTTCCAATTAATGGGCTTAAGAGAGAGACCTGTGTACCTCCAAAGCCTGGGGCAGGAGCAAGAGGCTCTATGGTGGGCTGGCCCTGGTTCAACCATGTATAACATGGCCCACTGAATGCTGCACACAGGATAATAAAATGTGTGGATATCGGTGTATAGAAAAATACGGGGAAGTATCCTAAGTTAAATTTCTAGAAATCTGTTGTTTAGATTTATCCACCCAGAAAAGCACGTCTTCCACACTATTTTCTGTCTCAGGCAATTTCTTATCCAGAACAATAACATTTTGTTCAATTCTGTGGTGCTTCCTGGTCTGACCACCACTGAATCTCTCCTCATTGTTGGGTCATGTGTCCTATTTTTACGATACAACCTGATGTTTTCTATTGCCATCCCATCTTAGTATTGAATTAGTCCTTATAAGCTCTAATCATGCTCATCTTAATATTATTTGGGAGCTGAACAATAACAGATCCTAGAACATTTTGGCCTGTTCAGGAATCTCACCCCGCTGTACTCCTGCCATATTGGAGGAAGGTTTAATAGCAGAGAGACATGCTCAGGTTTCCCATTACACAGACCTGATGAGTTTCATAAAATATACCCAAGTATTAAACTCATTAACATTTTCATTATGCCATGCATTAGCCAAGGGTTTTATTACCTCTTTTGTTCATTTGCAATCTCACCAAATTAGTCATCTGATCTTAGTATCTTTCCCCTTAATAGGAATTAGAGAGGGTTTTTTTTAGTCATTGAATTAGTTTTAAACATATGTTTCTACATCCATCATTAAGCTCTAGAGTGGATTTCTATAAATTGATGAGAGTGGGGTAGGTAGAAGCTACAGCGTGTGACTGTACATGCCTACTGATCTCTCTGAGTGAGTGTCGGGCTCTCAGACTGTACAACCAGAATATTGATACCCATCTCCTAAAGTTGTGGTGCGATGAGATTAGATGATATATGTGAAAATATTTTATAAACTTTAATGGACATAAGGAAAATTGGATATTGTTATTAAATAACCAAGGAAGAGAGAAGTCTGCTTTATAGACCTTTCTTCTCATTTGTGTCTTTCTTGCAGTGTGAACTGTAGTTGAATTCTGAATTATACTCGTAAGTGTATTAAAACTTAAAAAAGATGTTATAGTTTGACATCTCTGTGAAATGTCATCAGAAATTAATGTATTATAAACACCAGCACTTAAAAATATTGAAATACACTGATTGCTATATTAAGACTAACATTGTATCAATGTGCTAACAGTATGTACTACTAGTTCTTTAGCCATTTATTTAACATTAATAGAATGATAACTGTAAATGTTAAAAGAAATAGAAAAATGGATATGGTTTTTTCTATGTATTTAGAATTGAATGTCATAGGAAGATCAAATTCATTCATTCATTCAGCAAGCATTTGCTAAGTTTCTAACATGAGGCAAATGTCGCACTAGTTACTAGTGATAAGCAAATGAAAAGAGAGAGAGTTCCAGCTTTCAAATGCCTAAGCTAACCGCAACTCCCAGTTCTCTTAAGAGAAAGCATTCTCTGATATTTCTTAGAAAAGTTGAAAGGAATCTTCTTGGCAAAAACAGGGCATGTAAAAGGAGTTTTCTTTAAATGTGGCATGTGAGCATCAAACTGAACAGGTATACGTAAGAAAACTTTTGATAGAAAAATATCCTGGAGGAAACTTAAAAAATTCTTTGCTATTCAGCAAGATTTGCTTCCTAATATTAAATTTTAATGGTTATACAAATACAGGCTTTTTTTTATTTCACATAATCAGGCTGCTTCAGAGACTGCATGTGATACTATTTCAGCTAATATAAATTCTTCGTAATATAAAGGGTCAGTAGGCTCAATCCCCTTAACTCATTTGGTTAAGGGAATTGAGCATACATTAAAAATAATGTAATTTTTATACATTATTGGGCTTTTATTCCTCTTTCATTAGCAAAACTTCTTAAGTGTGTAATTGTTATACATGTGTTAGAAGATTGATATTATTCCCTGAGTATACTAATTTATAGATCAGCATTGCCCAAGTTATAGTTTTGTTTTATGCAACTCTATCTTAATTTTCAGTTGAGTTTGTTAACACCACAGGTGAATCATAGGAACCAATGGAATTAAGTTTTTGTGTATATTTTGTGAATTCTCTCCTTGGGGTCGCTGGGATATTTGAAAAACATATGGTTAAAAAATAGTAATAATCTCTAGCTTTTGTGTGAAGCACTGAGTATTAGAGATATATATATTAAGCACTAACTATGTGCAGGTCTACATACTGTGTATAAATCAGTAATCTGTGGTCTACTCCCTTAAGGAATCTAGTAGAAGAGATAAGATATTACCAAAGTTCAGGGCCCGAGGTGATGAGTCTCTGCACAGAGCTTGGTACTTAATGAATGTTTGCGGAATGAATAAATCAATGAAGTGAAAGAACACACAAAGAGAGATACTGACTAAGGAGATTATTTTTAGCAGATGTCTCAGGGAAATTTTCAGGGTGAAAGTGAGACATTTGGTAGAGTGGTAGAATTTGGACATGACGGGATTCCAGAAAGGAGGAACAACATAAGGTTTTACCTAGATTTTTTTGTTTATTTTTCTAATTGTTCTTTAGAATCTGAATTTATTATAAATGAACAACTAAAAATAAGAACCCAGTTACAGTACATACAGAGGGGCAACTTTAAAACCAATACACTAAAAAGATTGAATGACTACCAAAAGAAACCCAGATGTGAGCTGACTGCAGGTCCTGAGTATTACAAAAACAAAATGTTAGCCATAAGTCTGAATATTCCGTGCAGGCCCATGTATGTATTTCTGGGTGGAAGGAGAGTGCTTGAGCAATCTTAGGGATTTCTCAGCACCCTGAAGAAACTCATTGAAGGGTAAAGAAGCATTTGCCTCAAGAGAGAGGAATAGCAAATAGTTCAGGGATCCTGGTACAATCTGTTTCTTTTTCCCTAATGATTTGTCATGATTTAATAAATACTTACCATGTTCTAAGTACTATATTAATTCTAAAAAATAAACCCTAAACTTAAAGTTTTCTTTAGTTCTATTTTACAAATGAGGTAAAACTCAAAGATATATACTTAGTGATTTTTCAAAAATTATAATTTTAGTATCAAAACTAGGATTTAAATATGTCTTTTCAATCCTCAAGTCCAAGCTCTCTCTACATTAGGCTATCTCCTACTCCAGAGAAAATGTACAAAGGATTTAGAGGCAAAACCTTGAGTTCAAGTTCGGGTTCAGCCACTACTTAATGTTGTGACAATATCTAAGGCAACTAGAGACAAAGAGCCCATTTAAGAAACTGTTATAACAGATCAGGATGGAGAAAATGTGTATGTGTAAGATATTACCAGTGAAAATAGAGATTGGAATGGATTTCAGAAATTCTCTGAGGGTAGAGTCAGCGTGTCTTGGCAACCAATGTAATGTATTATCTTGGTGTTTACAGTATTCATTATATGGTCTGTTTTTCCTGAGTATGGTCTTTGGAACATTAGCTCTGGGAGAAACTACATAGGAGTTAAGGTAACAGTAGCTGCTGTACCAAACCCTGAGAGTTCAGTCTCTTAATACAACAGAAATACTTCTTTTTTACCTAACAGTCTAATGAAGGGTTTCTCAACCTTAGCATTATTAACATTTTGGACTAGATGATTCTTTGTTGTTGGGGGCTGTTCTGTGCATCATGGAATAATAGCAGCATTCCCTGCCTCTACCCAGTAATGTCAGTACCACCCCCTCCTCAAATGTGATAACCAAAAATATTTCCGGATATTGCCGAATGTCTCCTCAGAGACAAAAATCACTGGTCTAATATATATTCTGGCTACTGAGAACTTTCCTCCACACAGTGATACAAAAGCCCAAGTTTCTTTCATCTTGAGGGGCTGCCATGGTCCTCAGTACCAGCTGACAGAGGAGTAAGAGATCATAGGGAAGGAATACCCATTTCTCAAAAGCCTTGTTTCGGGAAGTTACTCACATGATTTTCCCTTAAATTCCATTGGCATGAATCAGTCACGTGGTCATACTTAGTAGCAAAAGGAGCCAGGAAATATACTCCTTAGCTGGAAGGTTTTTCCCATTCCACTTTCTACTATGGAAAAGAAAGCACAACTTTGAACAGCTAGCCATCTCTGCCATAGTCTGAACTAAAAGAAATTTCCCTAGTCATAGATGTTCGGAAAATCTTCCAATTATATTCCTCCATTAAAGACTCACAAAGCACATTAGCACTTTAAAGTCTCTGAACAGTTCAGCATGAAATACATTTGTTCAACTTTGTGTAACTTAATACGCCTCTAATGTATTTGATTTATAGAATCTCTTCCTTGCTTTTTGGGGCTATTTTGAGGTAATATCAGTGTTCTGCTGAACCCTGGAAAATGGTCATCATGTCTCTTACTTTTCCTCTTTTTCCTGCCAGTTTATTTCTGGTTCCTTTCAGAGGTATTAGAACCTTGACTAGACAAGACACTGGGCAGGACGAAGCTCAAACGGGTAATGGACAGTTTGACTATATTCATTGATTTGTTAGTTTAGGAGACATTCTGCCTAGCCCCATCTATTGATTTGATATTGGCTAATAATGATCAGGCTTTTTTAGTAATTGAGCTTCTTTCTACCGTTAACTCGTTTTTTTAGGAGCTGAATATGAGCTAACCACTCATATACATACTATCTCCTCCAGTTGTTACTTTATTTTGATGATTGCATAATGTCAGCTATTGAATGCAGAAATACAAAACCACTTTATTCATTATAATTCATTTATGCAGTGGGGAATCATAAAATTTTCACCATATTTAAGCTTCTTAATACCTGAACTACCACAGGCAATATAACGTTCTCTATGCTGTTAATAACCCACTATAAAATCTCTCCACTGATTCCCTGTATGAACCTTCTTATATCCTTCATGCTTCCAATTGCACATCCCCTGCTTCTTTTATTCTCCTTACTTATGTCTACACTTTGCAACATATGTCATAGTTTGCTCTGTTCCCTGTTCTTTGTCTTCATTTTCCCCCATCCCCAAATTAGACAAGTTTATTCTTTACATCTTTCTCTTTCTTAACTCATCACTCAGTTGAACCCAAATACATTGCAATTATGTCTGTTTTGTGATAACCTATTAGACAAACAAAATGCTTACATATAAAACAGAAATATTAGAGATACAGATTTCTATTACAGTGTGTTAGGCAGAGTTTTGGTCCCCATGATCTCTGCCAGTTGGTGTCATTCCTGCGTAGTGCCACTGCATTACATGGCAAAAGGAAATACGCAGATGCAACTAAGATTCCTAATAAGCTGACCTTAAGATAGATTATCTTGGATTTTCTGGATGGGTCCAGTATAATTACAGGATCCCTTAAAATCAGGAGAGGAAGTCAGAGAGGTCTGAAGCATGCAAAGTACTGGCCTGTCATTGCTGCTTGAAGCGTTAAAAGACCACATGAAAAGTGTGAGAAAGAAATCAGTTCAACCAGTGAACCTGAACCCTAAGCTCCAGATGAAAACCACAACCCTGGATGATACCTTGATTTATCCCAGTGAGACTCTGAGTGTGGAATCTAGTCATGCCCTGTCAGACTTCTGACCTAGAGAGATAGGAGGTAATAAATAACTATTGTTTTAAGCCCCTAAATTTGTGGCAACTTGTTATGTAGCGATAGAAAACTAAAACATAGGGAACAAGTCAGTTCTTCCATTTCCAGAACAGCCATACTGGAGTTTTTTAAGCAGTGAGCAGTTGTATTACACTAAAGTTATATGCTTTGGGTTCAAAGAAATTGCCCAATGCATTACTTTTCTAGATATTTCTACACTAAAAATGAGGTAATCCTGTTCATGACCAGTGATGGTGCCTCTTCTCTTTTCATGCCATACTATGCCTCTATTTATTCCCCTTCATCAGTGATTTTTGGTTTCTACTGATGCTAGACCCGCTGTTGATATCATCAAACTTATCATGCTCACTAGTAACATTATTAGTGCTCCCCAGTATCCCCAGTATCTGGTTCTCCTCTCCTTCATGGGCACATAGAACAATACATTTCCTAGCCTCTCGGAGTTTAGGCAGGGTCTTGTGATTAATTCTAGCCAATAGACTATGAGCTGAGGTGGTGAAAAGCCCCCTCTTGACCTTCGGCTTTTAAGGAATGGCCTGGAGAACTGCTCAACTTTCAGATTTGTGTAAGAAACAAAATTTGTAGCATTAAAGTACTGAAGTTCAGCGGTTAATTTTGTTCAACAGTATAACCTAACCTATCCTGACCAACACAGGTAGAGCAAGGATAAGTTCTACCCAGTGACAATGTTTTGCTAGGTTTCTGGATTATTCTTGACTATATAGAAATCAAACCAAGACACTATGCCTAAAATCACATGAAAGTTTTATAATTTGTGTTGAATGAAAATTCAGAATGTGATTTTTGAAAAGCAAAACTAAGTTTTGACAAGTTTTAGACTTGTGTATTGATTAAAACAGGCACATGCTTAATTCCCCCAAGCAAAGTCTCTGCTGTGATCCATACTCTTTTTCCTGTGATTTTTCTTTTTCCTGTGATTTTCTTTGAAGCTGCTTCATTCGTTGGAAGCTCACCTTGAAGAACTGAGCATCTCCAAGACAGTCATTATTTCTTCACTGTGATCTGACTAATAGCTTCTGCCATAGGTGACAGTTCTTTGCAATCTTTCTCTTTCTTTTCTTTTTTAAGATTTGCATTGAAATGTGTCTTCTTCAAATGGATATGTTTATACCTATCCAGAATTAATCACATTTATATTATGTGATAACTCTTTTCAATAGATTACCTAGCTGCCTGGAAAGATAGCCACTCTTAAGATAGAACCAAGATGATTTTCTCTCACAGTCAAGTTGGAAAACATCCAGACAGTTGGTGATCTGTTCAACAAGGGGGATGAGTAGGAGAGCTGTAAATTGATTGTACTAGTTATGGTTCTCTTGTGAAATTAAAACTAGCTGAGCTTTAATTTCCAACCTGAGAATTCATAGGCACATACATTTTAAAAGCTGAGCTGAGAATGCACTCTGGCTAAATTTGATTTATTTTTAACATCTTTATTGGGGTATAATTGCTTCACATTGGTGTGTTAGTTTCTGCTTTATAACAAAGTGAATCAGTTATACATATACATATGTTCCCATATCTCTTCCCTCTTGCGTCTCCCTCCCTCCCACCCTTCTAGGCTGTCACAAAGCACCGAGCCGATATCCCTGTGCCATGCGGCTGCTTCCCACTAGCTATCTACCTTTAAATTTGATTTTATCTAACTTCCAGCATTAGTTCTCCATCTTGAGCTCCCAGAGCAGAGAAACAATGATCTACAAAGTTTGCAGTGATCAGGCTTGGGCTTTTGAAGGATTTATTTATTTAAAAAATAGGACAAGACACCAGTTTTGGATCTGAATTTATAGCTCAGCATTCATGTCAGTATTTGTAATATTCATCATCATCTTCTTTCCACCAATTCTACTATGTTTGTGCTTTTTCTCACTAAATATTAAATTTCTTTTATTTCTTGTTTGTTTTTTAAATTAGTATTCTATTTTGTTACTGACAAGAAAGAATAAGTAGAATAATAGTCCATTGGGTCATCTGACCTTTGTGTGACTAATGTAGCCAAACATATTAACAACAGATGAAGAAATGATTGTAGTGAAATTTAAGACTATATTATTTTTGGTATGGTCTCCTCCTTTAAAGCTAGTGGAATAAAAACCACAGTATTTCTCAAATTTTAATGTGCACAGGAGTCACCCAAATACCTTGTTAAAATTCACATTTTGATTCAGTAGGTCTGGGATAGTTCTGGAAATTTTGCATTTTTAAGAAGCTCTCTGATGATGCTGATGCTACTGATCTATGCTTTGGTCCTTACTTTAAGTAGCTTACCTCTAAAGCATTCATTCATTCATTCAGTCAGTCAATGGATATTTATTAAGCCCCCAATATGAGCTAGGCCTTTTAGATTTAAAGATAGGACATTTCCTTGCTCTTAAGGAGCTTCCATTCTAGCAAAGTTAAGCTCAAACGCAAATAACTAATGAAAAATTTTACAAGTAATGTAATTGAGATGACTACAAAGGCTATAGAAGGTCAGATAGGGAGTGACTAATTCTTCTTGCAGTGCAGCAAGAAGGTGGGAGCAGGCAATGGAAGACTTCCTCTGACCTAAGACTTAAGAACTAGGAGTTCTTCCATTTTGAGGATTTATCTTTGCTGGAACAAGGCTTAAGGAATTCGTAAGCTATGTGAGCAGCTACTCTTACAAGTAAAGAATACTAAGAATGTGGCTCACAACCTGACAGCAATTTCAGATGGGAACTATCCTCATCTCCCCACCGACCCGAAAAAATTAAAATAAAAAAGTGAAAGCAAGTACAATAGTTGAATTCAGTTAAATGACCAATTAGAAATGAGTCATTAACTGCTTATTTTCAATTCAGATTAAGAAAATTCAAATGCTTACTTGATGGTTTCTATATAGGTTTTAAGCAGACAAATCCTTTGACCTCTTGTCATCACCTCCTAAAAAAAATTATTTGCAAAGGTAGATTTATCTTTAAGTTAATATGCTTAAAGGTCATATGCTCCAGGTCATTTATTTTAACAGCCCTTTCTAAGACCCTAGAAAAAATTTTAGCAAACTTGTTCTTATAATTTTGTGTCTTTAAAAAAAAAAAAAAAAACTCCACGAAACCTGGCTCCACCCCTGAAAGCATACCTTCTATTGTAAGAATGATTACATTATTAGTGTTTGCTTTGAGGAATGTGTTCTGGCATCATATAATTGGTAAATGATGTTTAATCAGTTTTCATACAGTTGAGCTCTGCAGGTAATAAACAACCCAAAGAAAGGAACTCTCCAGGGATGATAAAAATTATCTCTTGCTCATGAATATTCCATTTACTCATTTTCTACAGATGGATGATTTCATTTGAAAGTAACAGAAAAACACAGAACAACCTGCATGAAGTGAACAGTGCTTACTGTAGATGGATCATAATGAAATCAGCATGTTGGCATAACTGTTGATGTGCAATGTACTGAGCCCCTCTCCTTGAGGATCTATACAAATCCATCCTCTTTCCC
>NW_006784622.1:837878-867537 GCF_000442215.2 Lipotes vexillifer | reverse complement strand
TCCCTACACAGTTAAATTTGATTCTTATAGCCTAAGTTTCTTGTAGGTAATAAAACTGGATAACATCTTTTTTAAACATGGTCATAATATAATCCTAAGGAAGGTCTCCTTGCTCTTGGTTAAAAATTTTTTTTTCTTTTTTTTAGTGTTATTTTTTGTCTAAAGCAGTAGGGAAATTTTGGATAGTAGGCGTGTTCATGTAATATATACCTGTAGGCTTATGTTTTTTTTCCTTTTTTAACCTTTTAAAATTAAATTATTCAAAATAATTTTTGAAAGCTTCTCTTGCACAAGATGTGCCCTCCCAGAAGCAGCCAGTACTCTGATTTCTTTCTCCATAAATGAGTTTTGCCTGTCCTTAAACTCATATAAGTGGAATTATGTACATATGTGCTTTGTTCTGGTTTCTTTCACTCAACATGTTTTAAAGATTTATCCATATTGCAGTGTGTATCAGGAACTTGTCCCTTTTATTTCTAAGTAGTATTCCATTGTATGAATATATCACAACTTGTTTATCCATTGACCTATTAATAGGCATTTCAGTTTCCTATATTTTGCTATTGTGAATAAAGCTGCAATGAAGATTCCTGTACAAGTCTCTCTGTGGACATATGTTTTATTTTGGGTAAATATCTGAAAGTAGAGTTTCTAGATCATTAAGTAGACATGTGTTTGACTCTAACAAGAAACTGCAAGTGTTTAATAAGGACCTGCCAGACAAATTTCTATATTGGTTGTTCCATTTTACACTCATACCAGCAATGTATGAGAGAGCAAGTAGCTCTGCATCCTCTCCAATATTTGGTATTGTTATTTTAATTTTAGCCATTCCAGTGAGTATAGAGTGACATCTCTATAGTTTTGATTTGCATTTCCCATATGACTAACAATTTTGAGCATCCTTTTATATATTTATTGCTCATTCATATATCCTCTCCTGCAAAGTGTCAGTCTAAGTCTTTGCCCATTTTTTAAAACAGACTTCTTATTTTGGAATAATTATAGATTTACAAAATATTTGAAATGATTGCTCAGAGAGTTCCTTTATACCTCTCACCCAGTTTTTCCCATTGATAACACTTTACATTACCATGGTATATTTGTCGATATTAAGAACCCAACATTGGTATACTACTATTAGCTAATTCCAGACTTTATTTAGATCTCATCAGTGTTTCCATGACTGTACACTTTCTCTTCCAAGATTCAGTCCAAGGTTCCACAGTGCATTTCTTTGTCATGTGATTCCATGTCCTCTAGTCTGTGACAATTTCTCAGTCTTTCTTTCCTTGTTCCTTGTGACCTGGATGATCTTGAGTAATATTGACCAGGTATCCTATAGAATGACCCCAATCTGGATTTGTCTGATTTTTTTCTCTTTCATGATTAGAGTTATGAATTGTTGAAAGAATACCACAGAAATCAAGTGTTCTCATCACATTATATGAGGGGATATATGATATCTACATGTCATTCCTGGCAATGTTAACCTTTATCACTTGGTTAAAGTAATGTTTCTAGGTTCTTTCAAGGGAGAGTACTAGGTAGTATTTGTATGTATATTATCCCATGTAACCATTATAATCTATAATTTGTATGTCTTTTCATTTGTGTGCTGAGTCTATATAAACAGGAGTTCTTATTGATGTCTCTGACTCTAATCCAGTTTGATAGGATTTTTTCTAGACTTCCTCTCTTTCTTATCTGTAACTTCCCACCCCCCCTACCCTCTGACAGTGAGAAGCCTGTCTTCCACCATCTACCATCCTTTTGCTTACTTGTTTAATACCAGTGCACGTGTACAGTAGTCTCAAACTTTTTTGCTTGAATTCTTGTGAGAAATAAATGTATCAGAATACAGTGTTTATGTGCAGTATATGGGCCCTTTTATTTTTAACCATATAGTTTCTGGTCAAAACAACATTTTCCAAAGTTACTTAGGTCTCCTCCTTTTTTCCCATTTAAAAAATAATTGTGTTGTTTACTTTTTTATTATTCATTTGTAAGGATTTTTTTTATATATTCAGGATGCAGTTTGTTTGGGGATGTTTACTTTGCAAATATTCTTTCCCAGACTGTTACTTACATTTTTATTTTCTTTACAGTGACTTTTGACAAGAAGAAGTTGAAATTTTTTTTTATAAATTTATTTATTTATTTATTTATTTTTGGCTGTGTTGGGTCTTCGTTTCTGTGCGAGGGCTCCCTCTAGTTGCGGCGAGCGGGGGCCACTCTTCATCGCGGTAGGCAGGCCTCTCACTGTCGCGGCCTCTCTAGTTGCGGAGCACAGGCTCCAGATGCACAGGCTCAGTAGTTGTGGCGCACGGACTTATTTGCTCCGCGGCATGTGGGATCTTCCCAGACCAGGGCTCGAACCCGTGTCCCCTGCATTGGCAGGCAGATTCTCAACCACTGCGCCACCAGGGAAGCCCAAGTTGAAATTTTTGTGAAGTCCAGTTTATCAAATTTTCTTTTATGGTTAGTGCCTTTTGCATTCTAAAATACCTTTGCCTATCTCCAGGTCACAGAATTCTTCTTTTAAAATGATTTTTTAAATGTTTTCTTCTATGAATTATATAGTTCTAGCTTTTACATATAGACCTTTAATCCATCACAAATTAGTTTTTGTGTATGATGTGAGATAGATGTTGAGGTTCAATTTTGCCTATTCAGATATCTAGTTGATCTAGCATGATTTATCTACACCTTTTCACATCCGAAACCACATGCAGAATTTTCCTACCTGACTTTCCTCTACTCTGTTTATGTAAGTTCCAGTTTCCCTAATACTGATAAAGGGTTAGCACTCCCTTCATACTCTTCAGTCTTACCCCTAATTCTGATGTACTATTTATTTGACTATTTTTACATAGTTGTCTTGGTTTTATGTCTGTTTTTTAAGAAGCTGTGCAATTTATTTACAAAAACATTCATGTTTTTTTCATGTATTTTGATGTTACATTATCTATAAAATAATACTGTTGTGCCAGTTATTTGTTCCCTTGTGCTCTCCTACAACTGGAGTAAACTGTCAACTGTAGGCCCGTTCAGTACATTTCAGTTTCTTTAAAAATAAAATCAAGAAAATAATCTGTTTACCTTTTCTCAAATACATTTCCCTAAAACTCTTGCTTCTTCTGAGAATTCCTAATAGACAAAAAATTTCAGTAAGTGTAGGCTCTAACTTTACTTCCTGCATTTTGCATTGAAAGCATTATGGTATCATAGAAAGAGCATCACAGGCTTTAGTTTCTGAAGAATGGGAATTAATATACACTTGCTACCATTTTGTCCTGCATGACCTTGGGCTAGACATGTCCTCATGTATAAAATGGGAGTAATAGGATTTACTTCATACAGTGGGTGTGAAGCTTAAATTAGTTATTAAGCCAGACTATCTATACCTTTGGGTAAACAGAAGTGGTCCAGGAAGGTACTCAAACCAAAGGAAAAATATGGCTCATTTTCTTAGATCATTATGCAGAGGTTTTAGGGAGAAGTATATTAGTATCATATATATATTGTTTTAATTTTAAAGATGAAGTGTGAGATAATAATTAACTTTGGATAGGGGCTAGGGAAGCAGTATGTAAGCTATACCGCCAAATATTTTGTCTCCCAATTCAATCGTTTTGTAGCCATTACACAGTTTAGTGAAAATATTTGGAAACCTCTAGGTTGACCCATAAACAGTGTCCAGAATTGCTTGGCACACAGCAGGGGCTAACTAAACCTTGGCTGTTATTTTAGTTACTTGAGTATATATCTGGCACATCATTTAGCTTTAGAAATTTTTTTAGTCAATAATGTGCCACACTTTTATTGTTGACATTTAGGTTGTTTTATTTTACCTTTGATATAGGAAATATTATTAAAATTTTTTAAAAATCTTTTTAAGTCCATAGTGTTGAAATATTCCCCACTTAGTGTATGCATTTTTTTTTTAATGTTAATAGTTTCTTGATACTTTGGATGCTTTTTAGTGATTTACATTTGACATGACATGGGTGACATGGGAGTCATTGCACTGGTCCTGAGTTGAGCAATAGGTTATCCTTAATTTTTTTTGGAGAACAAATAAAAAATGATAATGTAAATTCATTGCATTTGAACTATAATATCATAATTTTATGCATGGGAGGTTTTTTATTATGTTTTGATTATACGTATAGACTACCTCACACATCATGGATCCCTCCTTTTCAAAAATAACATGATATAAGTCATTAGGGACCTATTCAAAGGGAAATGAGTGTATTAGGCATGTGGACCTAGAGATAATTTGGAAATCAACTTTCATTTTTCCTGTATATTTAATACACCTTAGATCACACTTAGTATCAAATTATTCAACATATGGTCCAAATCCTTCTATTTAAAAATAGATATTCATTTGAACTTCATTTTGATTTCTAACCTAGGAAACACACCATATACAGAAATAAATTTAAGTGACAGAATCAGCTCCTTCCCTTTAATTTATGATAAACTGCACTGGCAAATTAACTGGAAGTCAGTCTTCCTGAAACATCACTTCACTATATTATTTAAAATTCTTCAATAGTTTCCCGTTAACATCAGGATAAAATTCTAATTCCCCAAACTGACTTGATACTTTGCAATTTATCCCCACTGTTATACTTCATAATTCCTCAATAGAATCTTTTTCCTTACACCTCAAACTGGCCTCATAATTATCATTCATAGTCTTTGAGAGTCATTCTGACATCTTAACACTTTTTCATGCAGCTTTCCTTGCCTAGAATTTCCTGTCTTCTCCTTTCAAATGGAGGCACAATGGAACAAAGGAGGATATTTCATAAGTAATATCTATAATATTGTAGTTCTCACCATAATTTCAACTAAGTCAGTCAGAGTCGTCTAATTTGACCTGTAAGATACGGTACACAATTCCCTATAGAGCATAGGACCCAGAGCAAACTATGATATGTGTCTTTCCAAGGTGAAATTCAAATAAAATGAAATATATGGGTTTAATCCAAAAAGGAAAAAATTCCCAAAATATTCCATAGAAGACAGAGAGAATTAGTGGCCATTTTGCTCTGAGGATGGATGGTTCACTATATAAAAACATTTCACATTTATTCATTATTTAGTATATGCCAGCCACTGTTCTAAGTGCTCTTTTCATATGTTGACTCATTTTACCCTCACAGTCTGGTCCCGAGTTCCTCTTTTAATCACCAGCATTCACTTCCTGTCCAGGTGTCTTTTCTCTGGGCTGCCTATATGTTAGTTTAGTATCTACGAATCCCAGGTCAGTCTACTGCTAGGAGATGGGGCTGGTTGTTTTTTCCTAAAATTAGTCTCCCTGAGTCACTGTTTAGATCTATGGTTGTATCAAGTGTTCCCCTCCTAAGTTCCTGCCAAATTTGGGGGCCTTGGATATTGTCTTGATTTATTATTCTCCAGGGATGACTTTTTAACTAGATTGCATTAATTATGCTGTCATGTAGATGCCCCTCTATACCACCCATACCATAGGTGCTTAATAAATTCTTGTCAGTTAACCAATCAGCTGCATTCATTGTCCACCACTTAAGAAATAGATACAAAAATCATTCTTCAGTGGATTAAAAATGATTATTTTAAAGCAAACATTCAATAAAGTAATTTATAACGTAGAATCAATTATGATTTAATATGAGAATATTTGCTTCTTTCCCCCAAACATTTTCTGAAGAGTTGACATCACCTAAATAGCAATGTGTATTGCATTTGGCATGATTAGGAATGTTTACATTGGGGGCCTCTCAGATGTCAATATAGTTTCATTTATAAGGAATTTTTTATTAAAATTGTCTTTCTTTCCCAATTTCTTCTGATCAAAAGAGAATGTCTCTTTGGAGAAGGCCCATGTGTTCTTTATATGTGTGTCTTTTTTTAACTTATTAAACTGTTAACTTTATTCAGAAAGTGTTTTAGATCTCTCTCACTTGGCAAGCCCCTAAATTATCTTACCATTACATGCAGGCCAGATTTTAAAAGTTACGCAGGAGACAATGTCATATTTATAATACTCATCCACTCTTGCTGACTTAAAATATTTCCTCTTGTTTTTAACATATTAAAAACAAACTTCCTTTTTACCCAGAGCTGGGAGGTATATGTCTCCTCTACCCTGTTTTCTGAATCATACAGTTTCTCTACTGGTAAAGTACTAGTAAAAAGGAGTCCAGACTCCTGAACTCAGGCTCCCATGGGCAGCAATAGTACCTTAATGGCACACTTTGAACTAACCTAACCTTTTTATGTCCTTTTAAATTTTCATTTAT
Source organism: Lipotes vexillifer (assembly GCF_000442215.2). Classification (NCBI taxonomy): domain Eukaryota; kingdom Metazoa; phylum Chordata; class Mammalia; order Artiodactyla; family Lipotidae; genus Lipotes; species Lipotes vexillifer. Next base: position 861,238 of record NW_006784622.1, on the reverse strand, counting down.
GTTATAGCAAATCTTCACGGTGTTATTAGAATGCCCCGTTTCTATAACAGGAACGGGCTAGTTGATAATAGTAGCTCAGGGAAATTCCAAGATGCTACTCCATGCTTGGGTTTCTTTATGCTCAGCTTGTTGGGGTTTTTTAAACTTTCAGTGGCAGATTTAACAGAAGGTTCTATGTACAAATTACAGTTTGTTCTTGAGTTGGCTGCCAGAACGGGAAGCTGAACTAAATGTCCACAGTTCTTATCCCCACTACCACCACTCTCCCTACCCACTTTGTAGATTCAAGTAACAGACTATTCAGTTGTCAGTGATGATTTATTAACTGATAATAACCATCTGTTCCAGGATCCTTGCAAAAATTATTTAATATAAGCTACTACTTCTAGCTAAGGATTTTCTTTAAGAAAATGCCATGAAAAGTGTGATCAAATATTTCAGAAGTTCCAACTTTGGATATTTGTAACAGCATTAACAACCAGCCTTTTTCAGTTCCCATTTATATGGCCCTTTAAAAAAAATTCGGCCAAAGTTTTCTTAAGAAATGGGATATGTGTTGTGGGGTATACGTTCTACGCAGTTTCTATTGTAATTTTTGAAAGGGGAGTAAGCCATCTTGTCCAAAGATTTGGTGGTCTTTCCTTTTATGGGGCAACCATATCCAAATTATTTTTCGCTCTTTGTTTTCCAGCTAAAATCACATACAGTAAGACTAGGAATGAAAGACTAAGACAGTCCATTTGAATAATTCTGTCTGGAGTCCTGGAGCCCTATCTTGCAAAGCTCACACGACCGATCATTTTCCTTTCGTCTTAAAATTGAAATTTCCGATAATTGTGAATGTTTTGGATATTAAAAAACAAAAACAAAACGAAACCTTAGAGATCATTACTCAACTACCTAACATTATAGATTCAGAAACAGGCCAAGCAGAAGATTCAGCTTTCTCCACATCATACATTTGGTTGGCAGCAGAGTCGGGGCTAGACTCCAGGTCTCCTGATTCCCAGACCACAAACCAGGCTGCAGTTTAAATGAACAAACTTTTAATGTTTTTACCCTCTTTTTTGCGTCTGATGTTCTTTGCCCTTCTCTTAAAATTGTTTCAAAGACTGCTCAGTAAATATTTAATTGAGCATTATCATTATTTTAATATACATAATACTAATTGACCAGTATTTATTTTTCTCTTTATCAATAAGCCAGCGTCTCCCAACTGTTTTTTGTAGGAGAGCTATTTCCTAATTGCATGAAGTCTTGAAGGGAATTTATCAATTGACAAAGAAGTGAGGGAAATCATTTTGGATGGCAAGAAGTTTTTGAGTGTGAAGGAAGGCCACCTAGCTGCCCTTTCCTTTTAGCCCTAGAATATTGCAGATCATCGCAAATCTCCCAGCAAGGAATCCCTGGTAGGCTTCCAAAAAGCCCAGGCAGTTGCTATTTCATAGAATATACTAGCCCATTTTCTTTTCTGAAAGAGGAACTTTCATGTTCTAAAAACTAATTTAAAGTGTCTGAAAATTAAAACCCTGAATTGTTTTAACAAAATTATGTGCCTTACATGCATAGTTTGAGTCGGCTTCTGGTTCCAAATCCAACTGTGTAACAATAAGGTATATTAAATCAGATCTATTTTTGAAACTACAAACTTAAACTTTGCTACATTTTCTAGTCATGGTAAACTCCTTGTAGTCCAGAGAGTTCATCAGATACTTTCTCTTTATTTCCTCTTGGTGTTTATGTGCCTGGAGCCATTTATCTGGGCCTCTAGAGAATACTTCCCATCTCCTCAATTCTCCATTGTATTGTCTATTCATCCTTCAAGACTGTTTAAGCATTGCTACCTCTGCAAAAACTTTTCCTAGATACCTCTTATGCTCCAGTCAGGTTATGTGTATTTTCTATAGACTCCCACAGCACCATCTCATCACCTTTATCATGACACTTACCTTACTGTGCTGCCTGTCCTTCACACTAGTCTCTAAGATTTTATAAACTTCCTTAAGTCATAATACTTTAGCATTGATCATTCATTGGTCCTAACGTTAGCACTGACCCTCTTTAAGCCTACATTGTTCAACATTTCCAGAACATGGTAGGCACCTAAGACATATATGAATGAATGAATGGATGAGCATATTTTATTAATGGGCTTCATTGCACACCCTACTACGTCTTGGTTCAACTTTGAACCTAGTGAAACAGATAATTCAGTGACACAAAAAAATCTTTTAAGTTGGGCACTAAGGATTTTTACTGCAAGCACACTCAAGGCCGTGTTACAGTCCGTCTTTTTTGTTTTTTTCCCCTAATAATTCTGCTTTTTGGCTTAGTGGGCTGCTCCTTTAAGGGTGTTTTTTGGCAAAAAAAATAAGCAACTCTTTGCCAACACCTCCCTAATGGAGAAGTAGGAGGAGCAGAAGGGAATATTTAGGGAGAGCTGTGGCTTTGGGGTTGCAATTTTGAAGCCAGTTTTTTTTTTATAAGGAATGATGCTTGTTTTAAGTTTTTACTCCAATATTAGCTCAGTGGGAAAACATTTTCTTGCAAAGCTTATGAAAATTTGTTGGAAGTTCCCAAGTTTTCAGTGGGAATCCTGAACCAGGAATCAAAAAATATAAATGCTCACCCCAACTTCATGACTTGTTCACTGAACTTGGTCAAGGTACTTAACCTCTCTAAGCTTCAGTTTATTCATATGTAAAGTAGGGATAAAATCATTGCTTATCTCATAGTAAGATAATGTATGTGAGAACACCTTGAGATGTTATTATGAAACAAGGATTTATTACTTAAAATGTGTCTGTAATTGAGGGTTTGAAAATTTTAAAAGAATATAACTGCTTTGTTTTTCAGTCTAAGTGGCTCCCTCATGATTCCAAAAGCTTTTTCCTGCTCTAGTAACTGAATCGTTGGTCCAAAAATTTGTTCTCACAAGAGCGTTTGAATATTTGGATACTGGCAAGTTTATAGGATGCTGCATTTAAAATGAATCTGAATGTTGACCATAAACCAGCAAAGTAATTGTATCCTATTTGATATTGGGAAAGCCAAATGCTGTGGGCATTCTGCTAAGATTTTAGGCAGTAGTGGTTACACTTTAGAGTCTGTCTAAAGATCTCTTCTAAAGAATACATGCCACGTTGCCAAGGCAATTTGCTTTATGTTGAGTACTTTCTGTTTTTTAACCCTATGTTTAAAGTGATCATATATATTACTAAAAGAATATTCCTGTTCTATCAGCTGATAGTTTTAAGTAGTCTGAAGGCCTTTACTGTGAACCCTCCATAAAGATATCCGACATCAACTCTAACAGATAAGAGGTATAAAGCAATCACTATTCTTTTTACCTAGAATAATGCTCATATGGGCAGATTCTGCTGATGACATACCAAGAATACTTAGCAAAAACAAGGGGGAAATTCACTTAAGGCTAGACATAGAAAAAATGGGTTCTTGGTTTAAAATGTATTTTCTCTTTTGGTTTTAAGATGCCCAAATTCCAAAACAGCAATTGTGTGAAATAATCCTTGGTCCAGTTTGATTCATAGTTCAAACAAGACAGAGGCATCTTTTATTCCTTGTGATGACAAGGGATAGAATCCATATGAGTACACTTCCTCTGAATCTTTATAGGCCCCTTGATTTCAAAGGAAATTGACAAACCACCCTCAAGAGGCCTTTAAAACAAAACTTGTGCTCTGAAAATGGGAACTGCATTTTATCTGTCTTCTTTTGTAAGCCTAGATATCTGGAAAAGTATTATAAAGATAATGAATATAGTAGAAATATACCAGCTCTGTTCTTATCAATTTTTACTAAGAAAGAATGCTATCGTTTTATCACATTTTTTCAGTTGAAACATCAACATCTTACGATATACACACACACACACACACACACATATATATATATATATGTAATTTTATATGGGTATATGCATGTATACGCATATATATGTATAAATCTCCAAGGATAGATTTTGTGTAAACATCAGTGTCAAGTGAAGTAAATGCCCATAGCACTCACCATATTTCACTCCAGTTACAAGGATAAAAGCAAGTTGAAATAAACAACTGAGTGGTACTTACTTCTTTTCAGAAAGATATTTCTCAATAATTACTATTCATACTTACAGCTTTGCTACTAGCAGGTAATTTTAGCTTCCATTCACTTACTTAAGTCTTACTTATTTCTGCTTCAAAAATAATTTTCCAGCCTTAATGCAATTCAGCATAACACTGCTATTTTAATGAAGCTGATGATGTTGGCAAATTTATTATATAAATATACTTTTAAAAAATTCATTCTCTATCATTTTCAATTTTATTTGGAGCCTGTAACTGCAACTGGGTATCTAGGTAGAAACAGTGTCCTTAGGCAGCATATATTCACTTACCTAGTATAGGTACGACTCTGTGAGCCCCTGAAGCAGATTTTAAGAACCCCTAGGTTTGGATCTGATGAAGTTCAATTTAAAATATATTTATTGAATATCTGCTGTGCACCAGATACTCTGCTAGGTACAATGTATAGAAAGATGAATAAGAAATGATTCCTGCCCTTGGGGAGCTGGAAGTCTAATGGAATAGGGAAATAGATAGACAATTGCAGTATAGTATAATTACAATAAGTGCTACAAAGATGACAATGATGAAGATACAAATAATAGTGGAGGATTTTTACATCCATGTTCATGAGCAATATTGGTCTGTAGTTTTCTTTTTTATAATGTCTTTGTCTGGTTTCCTGGTTAGGGAATATGTATGTTCAGATTGTCTTTTTCTTCTTTTCTGAGTTTCGGCAGATTGCCTTTCAGGAAATGGTTCATTTCATTTAGCTTATCAAAGTTGGGGGCATAGAGTTTTTCATAATGTTCCTCTATTATCCTTCTAATGTCCATGGGATCTGTACTGATGTCCCCTCTCTCCTTTCTGTTATTAATAATTTGTGTCACCTCACATTTTTTTCGTATTTAGCCTGGCTAGAGGTTCATTGATTTTATTGACCTTTTCAGGGAACTATCTTTTGCTTTGGTTGATTTTCTCTATTGATTTCCTTTATTCAATTTCATTGATGTCTGCTGGGTTTTTTTTTTTTTCTTCTCTTCCTTTCCTTCCTTTTTTTTTTTTTTTTTTTGGCTTGCTTTGTATTTAACTTACTCTTCATTATCTAGTTTTCTAAGGTGGAAGCTTATATTATTGATTTTACATCATTTTTCTTTTTTTATATGCATTCAGTGCTATAGATTTCCCTCTAATTACTGCCTTTAATGCATCCCACTAATTTTGTTAAGTTGTATTTTCATTTTCAATTAGTTCCAAATATTTTTTCATTTCTCTTGAGATTTCTTCTTTGCTTCCTGTGTTATTTAGAAGTGTGTTGTCTGATATCCAAGTATTTTAGAATTTTTCCAATTATCCTTCTGGTTTTGATTTCTAATTTAATTCCACTGTGGTCCGAGAGGAGACATTGTATGATTTCTTTTTTTTTTTTTTTTAATTTGTTAAGGTGTGATTTATGGCCCAGAAAGTGATCTATCTTGGTAAATGTTCCACGTGAGCTTGAGAAGAATGTGTAATCTGCTATTGTTGTGTGAAGTAGTCTACAGGCGTTAATTGTATCCAGTTGATTAATGGTGCTATTGAGTTCAACTATGTCCTTGGTGATTTTCTGCATGGTGCTGGATAGTGCATTTCTGATAGAGGGGTGTGAAAGTCTCCAACTGTAATAGTGGATTCATTTGTTTCTCCTTGAATTCTTATCATTTTTTGCCTCACTGTTGCTAGGGGCATACACAATAAAGATTGTTAGGACTTCTTGGTGTACTGACTTCTTTATAATTATATAATGCACCTCATTATCCCTAATAATTTTCCTTGCTCTTTCTGAAATTAATATAGCTTCTCTCAGTTTCCTGTGATTAGTGTTAGCATGGTATATTTTATCCATCTCTTTACTTTTAATCTCTCTCTATATATCTCTATATTAAAAGTAGGTTTCATGTAGAAAATATGTAGTTGGGTCTTGTTTTTTTGATCCACTCTGACAGTCTCTGTATTTTAATTGTTGTATCATTGACATTTTTAGTGACTATTTATATTGTTCGATTAATATCCACCATCTTTCCTAGTTTCTATTTGTTGCCCTTGTTATTTGTTTCTATTTTTTCCCAAACTTTTCATGCCTTTTTTGGTTTTAATGGAGCATTTTATATAATTACATTTTTCCTCATTTCTTAGCATATCAATTATTCTAATTCTTTTACTTTTTTTTAGTGGTTGTCCTAGAGTTTGCTCTATACATTTACTAATTCAAGCTACTTTCAAATAATACTATGCTGATTCATAGGTAGTGCAAGTACCTAATAATAATGAAATATTCCTAATTACTACATACCATCCCTTGTATTTTTTCTGTCATTCATTCCATGCATACCTAAATACATATATACATATATGTGTATATATATATGTATATGTATATATACACACACATAAAAACACATAATTGAATATACTGTTGATGTTACTATTTTGACAGATCTGTTAGGTCAGTTAAGAATAAGCAAAATAAAGTGGTGTTTTTTGTTTGTTTTACTTATTTATTTTCTGATACTCTTTCTTTATGTAGATCTATTTTTCTGACCTATATCATTTTCTTTCATTCTGAAGAAATTCTTTCAGCATTTCTTGCAAAGCAGGTCTGGCAATACATTTCATCAGTTTTTCTTTTTTGTCTTAGAAAGTCTTTATTTCTCCTTCACTTTTGAAGGATAATTTTTCCGAGTACAGAATTCTGGGTTTTTGGTTTTTTTTTTCCTCTCAATGTTTAAAATATTTCATTCCATTCTCTTCTTGTTTGCATTGTTTCTGAGGAGAAGTCAAATGTAATTCTTATTTTTGATCTTCTGTAGATAAGGTGCTTTTTTTCTCTGGCTTCTTTCAAAATTTTTTCTTTATGTTTGATTTTCTGAAGTTTGTATATAAAATGCCTAGGTGTCTCTGTTACTCACAGAGCTTCCTGGATCTGTGGTTTGATGTCTGACATTAATTTGGAAAAACTTCCCAGTCATTATTGCTTTTAATATCGTTTTCATTCCTTTCCCTGTTTCTTCTCCTTCTGGTATTACATGTATATTACATCTTTTGTAGGTGCTCCACAGTTTTGGGATATTCTGTTTGGTTGGGGGTTTTTTCCAGTCTTTTTTTTTTCTTTGCTTTTTCAGTTTTGGAAGTTTCTATTATCATACTTTCAAAGTTAGAGATTCTTTCCCCAATCATGCCCTGTCTACTAATGAGCCCACCAAAAACATTCTTCATTTCTGTTACAGTGGGTTTTGGGTTTTTTTTTTTAATCTCCAGCATTTCTTTTTGGACTTTTCCAAGAATTTCCATCTCTCTACTTACATTATTTACCTGTTCTTGCATGTTGTCTACTCTGTCCATTAAACCTTTTAGAATATCAATTTTTTTTTTTTAACTCCTGTTCTGATAATTCTGACATTCCTGCCATATCTGACTCTGGTTGATACTTGCCCAATCTCTTCAAACTGTGTGTTTTGCCTTTTATTATGCTTTGTAATTTTTTTCTTGAGAGGACATCATGTGCTGGGTAAAAGGAACTGCAGTAAATAGCCCTTTAGTAATGTAGTGGTAAAGTAGCAGAGGAGGGGTTAGTGTTCTATACTCATATGACTTGGTTTCAGTCTTTTAGTGAGCTTGTGTCTCTGGACTGTGAATGTCACCAGTGCTTTTCAGTTTTTCCCCCTTTCAGGTGGTACTGAATGGCTAAAGGGTGCTGAAGTTGGTATTTCCCTTCCCCGGGTAGATTAGGCTCTGGTAAAACCGCAGCAGGTTAGGCTCTGATAAAATAGTTTCTCCTGAGGATAGACCTTGTTAAGAAGAACAGAATGCTTCTACATATTTCAAAATAGTTCCTTTTTCCCTCACCTGCTGGAAGCATGAGGAATTTTTCTCCACTCTTCACTTTGAGAACCTGGTAGATTTACTAGAGGCAAAACTCACTTAAATATGGCTGTAACCCCAAAAATTGAACCTCTCTGGATCAAACCCCTGTTTAATCCTCAGATTTGTCCACACTGAGCCTCCATGATTCATCAATTACAGTTTAAGTTTTTCCTACCCTGGCACTGGTTCCTGTGGCGATTTCTGCCGTAGTAATAGTGATTCTCTCTATCTGCCCACCTGTCTCTCCAATTTGGGGGGGGCAGCAGTTTACTCTGTGACCTCACTTCTCTGACAGAGTTGATTTTTCAGTTTGTTTAGCTTTCTATTTGTTGTTAGGACAAAGTGGTGACTTGTGATTCTTACATGCTAGACAAAAACTGGAACCTCTAGTGGATTTTTCATGTCAGTTGTCATACTTTTCAACTCCAGAATTTTTACATAATTTTATTTTATAATTTATGCCTCTTTATTGATAGTCTCTATCTGATTATTCATTGTTGTCATACTTTCTTTTACTTTTTTAAAGAGGATTCCTTTAGTTCTTTGCACATATTTATAGCTGCTTTGGATGTTTTTTCTGTCAATTCCAACATCTAAGATGTCTCAGAAACAGTTTATTTTTGCTAATTATTTTCTTATGTATGGGTCATATTTTGCTTTCTTTGAATGTCTCATAATTTCTTTTTGAAAACAGGCCACTGAGATAATGTTATAGTAATTCTTAATTCTCATTTGCCATTTGCTGTTTCTTTGTGTTTGCTTGTTTGTATTTTTAGTCACAGTTCCTGTTTCTTTGTGTTTGCTTGTTTGTATATTTAGTCACATATCTGGGCTAGATCTGTAGAGTCTATCTTTCTTGAAGTGTATAGCTACTGATATCTCTTTTGAGTTTTCTTTCTTTTTTTTTTTTCTTTTTAAATTCTGTCATCCTAGTGTTGCCTCTAGATCAGCATAGCTTAGTGGTGAGCCAATGATTGGTCAGAGATTACACTTAAACACTTTGAGCCAGTAAGTCTTCCATCCTTTGCCAGTGGATTTGTGTATGGACAGGGAAATGTGTTTAAATTCAAACAGTTTCCAAATATGCCTGAGATTTTGTTTTATAATAGACCTATTATGACTCCCCTGCATATATGCAAGGCCTCACATTCAGCTAGGGATGTGTAGATGGCCAGGACCTTCTCCAGTCTCTACTGAGTCTATGAATGACCTTGCACATGCACTCAGTCTTCCAGCCTGGCAGAGATCATTTGGAGCTATCAAGGCCTGCCATGATTCAACCGATTTTCCAGATATATTTCTAGCTAGTCTGGACAGCCTGTAGCTTTCACCAACCAGTATTGCTAACTTAAGTTACTGCAGTGTTTACTTGTTCTAATATTTACCACCAAAATCACTATTGTTTCTAGCAACATCCCTGATTATGAGGTTTGCCCACATGCTGCTCCAAGTGAAGCTGGTCCCCTGTATCAGCAAAGCTTCTGTTTCATAGCCTTTCCTGCCCTCGTAGAATTATTGCATGCACAGAATTTGAGGGAGGGGATGTGTAAGAGCAGTCGCAGGCCTAGAACACCAGATTCCCACTGCTGTTAACTGAGGTTCTTGAATCAAAGTTTTTCAATTTTCTATATGCCCTTAGTCAGTCTTCAGAGTCCAGAAATGGCTATTTTTGGCAATTCTGTTTTAAAGTTGTTCTTTGGGGAGAGGATTTTCTGAGTACCTTACTCCACCATTCTGTAATAATAATGGATAGTGTAGTAACAGGTACACCTAGCATGTCCCCGGCTATTGTTGCAAGTATTTTACTTATTCTTTTCATTTATACTAATTCACTAATTCATCCAGTCTTCACAATCCTATGAGATTATGAACTCTCTTTTACAGATGAGAGAACTGAGGCAGATATCTCACAGCTAGTAACTGGCGGAGTCAAACTCAGGCAATCTGGCTCTAGAGTATAAGTAACCTTACAATTTCTATATTTTATCAGCTGGAGTATCTAGTGTATGTACTCTTGAGCACTGTGCTATACTTCTTATTTAATTTAAAATTCCTAACAACTTTATTGAAGTAAATAAGATTTTACTGAGGAGGAACTGAAGCCATATAACTTCTTTAAAGTCACAACTCTTTTAAGTGGCCAATTTAGGATTAGCATCCATGTCTGATTGAACCTAAAGCCAGAAGCTGGTAGCCAACACATTATACAATCAGGGCAAAAGATCTACACAAGTACTCTGTAAACACAGAGAAATGACATTAGCACAACCTGGCCTTTGTATAGGAGGGCTAGAGAAAGAAAGGCAGGGTTTATGGTAGCATTAGATAGCTGGAAAGGGAGAAGAATCGTGGAAGGTTTTTTGGAAGCATAAATAGGAATTACACAGAGAAAACATGGCAAACAAGATCATCCTAAGGTCATTAAGAAAAACGATAGTAGGGTGAAAATATGATTTTTAATTTCCCTTCATATCTTCTCCCTTCCTACAAACTGCCTTCAATCCTTGGTGCTTCCCACCCAAGATTTACTGTCTGATTAATATATGTTTACTATGCTTAAGCTATTTATGGAATTTATTTAATTTAATGTAATTGGGGATTTATGTTGATACCCTTTTGAGTATTCCTGTTCCAAGAGGCTATTAAAAAAAAAAAAAGCAGCAATGACTTATGGTTAATTATCATGCACTGTTTAGAGCTTATACTATCATCTTCCCAGTTAACACTGTGCCAGAACACTTAAAAGCCCTGGGGGGTGGGCAGACAGGAGTCCAGAGAGAGAAAGATTTGGTGCATCCAGTTTGCAGCCCAGAGGTCCCTGTTGTGACGAGCTGTTGTCAGCCACAACTTCAGTATGCATAACCACTTCTAAACGCCTGGATCCAGTTTAGGAAGCACTGATATAAATGTAGAAACTTGAGCTTTTAAATTTTTCTTTGAAAAATATGTTATACTTTTTTTTGTCACTGTAGGTTTCTATTTGATCTAAGTTAATTGAATCTCACAGGGGAAAGAGGGGTAACTCAAGTCCTCTGTGGGAATATTGTGCACAACTTAACAAATATATGTTAAGTTTTATAAAATTTCCTACAAACAATAGGTATTCATCTCTATACCTGCCATTCTCCCTCTGCCCCAACACTCACATGTGCCTACACTGGTTTCTGTTTAGAAGAGTGAATAGGCAGGACTTAAAATATGCCAATGGCAGACCTAGGAAAAACTTTAAAATAATTGCAGTTAATATTTTTGAGGGTTCACTAGGTGCTAAACACTAAACCGTTACAAAATTGTATCATTCGGTCCTTGTACAACCCAATAAGATAAGTATAATTACCATCCATTTTGTAAATAAGGACAGCAAGGCTCAGAGAGGTTAAGTAACTCACCCAAAGTTTTATAGCTAGAGAGTGAGAGAATCATGCTATGAACCCAGGCAATCTGACTCCAGAATTCTAGCTCCTAACCACCATGCTAAGTTGTTGAACCATGCAGAACTGCCATTTTGTAAGTCAGAAACAGTTAAACATCAGCAACTTCAAACGATTCAGTCAGATTCTCTCTCACTTTTAGAGGATGAGCTATGTGTGTAGCATAAGGTAGTGGGATCAGCTCTAGATTCAGAGTCCAGAAAACCTAGATTTGTATCAAAACTCCAACATTACTAGGTGGGCAATGTTGAGCAACTTATCATCTCTTAGCTATTTATTCATCTATAAAATGGAGATTTCAACCCTCATAGGACTGTTATGAGGAGCAAATAATAATGTATGTGAAAATAGTATGTTAATGATTAATGCTGCTGTTAGCATAATCTAAAAAAGATTACATATGAACAACTTGAAACCTTACAATTTCCATATTTTATCAACAGGCTAGGCGGCTGGGGACAGAAACAGCATTAATACTAGCTCCCCGTCATGATCCTAAGGGGATTCAAGAAAGGTGAAATAACATAAAGCAGCAGAATGATCTCCCTTTAGCATCTGACCCAGAAAGATTGATCTGACCTTTTTTTTAATAACAAGCGTACCAAAGCATTTTTCCAGAATCACAGAACTTACTTCATGTGATCTTGGTGAAAGAGCAGATGAATTAGTGGAGTGATATAGCTCTCTAGCTCTTTTCCAAGGTTGTGAAGATACTGATGTACTTTTAAAATCAGGTGAAAAGAGACCATATGAGCTGGCAAAGAAGGTGGGGAAAGTCACTCAGTAAATATTTGTTGATGGATGGATTGATGTGGAAGGCTGCTGAAAGGGTGAGCTGTATTCAGATGAAAAGGGAGACAGCTTATTGTTAGCAAGTTTTGAAGTAAAATGATTAGAGAGAAATTAAGACAGTTTACTCCTTTGGAAACTGACAATCGTGAGTAGGACTTTCGAGTACAAAGGGATTTTAAAAGATTCATGACAAATAAGAATCCCTTCCCATAAGGTTCAATTGATTTATTTCTTCAATAACTATTTATGAAATGGCTGCTATGGGCAAGTCATTATGATAGGTGCCGCAAAAGATAGTGCCTCATCTGTACGGTAGGACAGTATATCAGGAAAGATAAAGCACAATGTAAGGAGCTGGACCGTGAGGAAGACCACAGGTACAGTGAGAGAGGGACTGTGCTATGTATGACCAGGGAGAAAGGTTAGTGTTTTAACATTAGACTTCCCTTGATTCAAACAATAGATGCTTCCATTCTTTCCTCTCTCCTTATAGCCGCTCCTTCTTTAATCTTCTTCCACAAATCTGGATTGAGCATATACTTCCCATCACTAAGTGATGAAAAAGATGAGCAAGATAGTCCTAGTTTCATTACTTACAACTAGATAACCTTGGAGAAGTTGCTTAACTTAGAAACTTGGCTTTCTCAGTAGTAAAATTAAAGTTAAAATGTCTAGCTCTCAGGATTATTTTAATTTTTAGATCAACTGATCATAGTGCCTGGCATATAGTAGATACTTAAAAAAAAAAAAGCAACAGTAGTAACAGTAATAGTTGCAGTAGTAGTACTATCATTATCGTTACTAGCATGGAGGGGTAATTTAGAGAATAGAGTGATGATTTTCAGAGGATTGTTAAGAAAAATCTTTTTGACTTTATAGAAGAGGCAGTCTTTGGCTGACAGAAATGGAAGCTTCCCATATCCCCAAATAGAATCTAGCTCTATGAGGGTAGGGACTGTGTTTTGTTTACTACTGTATCCCTAGGACCTAACATAGTACCTGGGAAATTCTCAGCATTCAAATATATTTTTCTAAATTAATTAGTATTTTAATAAGCATAAATTAAATATATTTAGGGCGGGGTATATGACATTAATAAAGATACCAAAGAGGATATGCTTTATTTAATTTCAGTTACTTGGCTAGAAAATGTCTTTGAAGATAAGAAGTAGGGTCTGTAGCTAGACAGGTAGACTGGGGACAGCTGGTGGATATTCTGGAATGTTCTTTAAGGATAAAGAAAAGTTACTTAAAGCTACTTGTGCAGCAAAATTATACAATGAAAATGTTGCTTTTTAGAAAGATAAATCTCAAAGGATATGAAGAATAGATTGATATTGAAAAATTAGAGAGGCGGAGATATTTTTAGGAAATTATATTGATGGTCCTAAGAAAGTGATAGTTTAGGTCTTAAAATAGGATAGTGGGTATGGATAACAAATATAAAGGATATATATGAAAAAGAGGATTCCCTTAACAGGTATATAGAGTAGCCTGGAGGAAATGATAGTTATAATTAGGCAAGATGATTAGTTCTATTTTAGACTTACTGAGACTGGGGTGATACTAGGGCATTTACTTAGAAAACAAAAGTTGGGTGAGATGAAAACTCAGGTAAAGATTGTATAACAATAAGGGCAGACTTTGTGAATGCCCATATCTGGCTAGAGGAAAGGAAATGGATATAAGTGCATTGGATAGATCAGTAGGGAGGAGACCAGCAAGATATCAACCATGTGACAAAAGAAAAGGGTATTTTTAAGTTATGCTCCAGATTGTCAAATACTGCGTGAAAACTAGGGAGTATGAAGGCTGGGAAAAAAATCATTGTATGGTTACACGCGGATCTTTGTTGATCCTTAAGAGCTCAGCTTTTGTGTGGTGGTGAAACAAAAACAAGATTGCAGAGGGTTAAGGAAAGAAGTCAAAGATGAAGGAATGTACGACAGTGATGTTCTGCCTCACACTATAGTTGTATTATACCCAAGTGTAAGAGAAAATATTCTTGGCTCTCTGCTGATACCATCATAATATTTGTGAAATCTTATCTTGTGGTTCAACACACACTTTGTTTCTGTTTCTCTAAATCTTTTGGGTATGTGCTTTGAGCTCTTGATTCTCTTGGACACTTTACTTGCAACTGACCAGGTGGTTTGTATATGAGGGTGGTCAAGGGAGGGAGGGGCCTTGATGGGATAAAAACCTGTATCATGATTCTTTCTTAGTTATTCCATTGTACTCTTTAACACCATTTACTGCTCTCAGAAAGCATGTTCAAATTTTTGGAATATTTAACCCAAAGAATAAAACAGCCTGCATCAGGCTGGAGCCAAATGAAAGCATTCAAGCCAGCTGTTATTACAGAATCCAGCAAATGGTGCAAAGTAAGGAAGCAAAGCTGGGAAGAAATGTGCCATTTCCAAACCAGAGGCAAATCCAGTTCTGAACTTAAGTGACTATATTTTTCCTTCTTTACAGAAGCCTTTAATCAAGACAACTTTGTATATATAAAATGACTTTCTTTTTATACATGTAAGAACCCTAAGCTATCTTCCTTGATTTCTCTTGACAGAAATACCAGGGAAAACTATCACAATTTTACAAGCAAGAAGCTACTTAATTTTTAAAAATCTGTGCTTTATAATTAAATTTTAAAAGATACATAGTAATTAATATTAAGTCGATGATCACTTTTCTAGCCCCAAATTTCTATGTGTTATGAAGTGTTCATGACAAAGGCAGAGGCAATAACAAAACCAAAAGAAAATTGTTTAAGAATGGAACAGATCATAGGATACTGATTTTTTTTTTTTCTATATTTGCTGGGAGCTATGATTTAGCAGTTCACTGAACTCAGAAGTTTGTCTAACTAAGATTATAAATTTAACTTGAAATCAGGGTTTACTGGTAAGAACACATTCAGGTGAACAATAAGAATAGTTCTCTTACCAAAATTAGAATCTTAACTAAGAATATCAACAGTTATTTCTGTAGTTTGTGTTTGTTAAAAACAAGAAATTCTAACTATGATTAGCTTCTTATAAAACTGTACATTTATCAACCAGTCTCATTATAATTGAATAGTATTCCTAAAATAACCAGATGCATACCTTAGATTAAAATAGGTGCTCACTAAAGCTTAAACAGAAAATCTTGTGCTTACTAAAGTTTAAATAAACAATATTGACACTTACACAAATGTGTATAATACTTAACAAAGATGAATTCTAACAGCTTGTAAGTGACAGAACTGCTATTGGAATTCAGGTCTTTTAGGTTCCACAGTCTGAGCTTTTAATTTCTCTGTGATAATTCCTCTTAACATGAAGAGAGGACACAATTTTAGCCAGTGGAGATAGTCTAGGAGAAGGGACATTATTAAAGAAAGTGGTGGACAGCTTAGTTGTGTGCTACAAACCTCCAGGCTTTGTCTAATGATGCTCTCATCCCGATTAGAGCCTCCATGCTTGTAGATTAACTTTCACTTTTTTCAGTACTTGATTGTTTTGCATCCATTCAGCGGAGACATGTAAAGTTAAATGTGATTAAAAAGATGGAGATAATGAACATCGGCCTTCAGTTCTTTCTTTTGGATTGAAGTAGAGCAAAACTCCCTTTTTGTCCCCTTTTTCAAAGAGAAAGAGCTACCTTTTATTTCTACCCAAAGATTTGAGATCTTTAAGAGGAAATAGGGAAGGTGCTGAAGGTCATGTCCTTGAGTGGAGCTAAGGAGAGCAGGTGATACTGCCCTCTAGTTTCCTCCCTGATCCTTTCAGATCAAGGAGAAGGGACATGGCAGAGGTACATGGAGGTTAGGGAGATGCTAGCCAGTAGGATTATGGGTTGCTGATTGGGACCTTTGGAATAAAGAATAATAGAAAAATCCTTAGTTCAGTTTGGTTGGGTGCACCTTGACCAAAGCGACAGGCAAAGTAAATATGATTTAAACAGTAGATGGGGAGAAAAACCCTGATGTGAGGAGGACAGAGCACGGAGCGACCTCAGAGATCATCTGTCTGCATGAGAAAATTGAAGCACCATGACCTACCCAGGGTCACCCAGTCTGGGAACCACAGAATTAAGACTACAGTACAGGTCTTCTGACTCTAATGCCAGTGTTCTCTCTAGCAGAGCACTCTGAAGAAGTAGTTACTGCTGTTCCCTCTGCCTTGATAGGCTCGTCTCTTTCCTACTCATTCTGATGAACACCTGCCCATGAACACCTTCAGTTCATACCATCTCTTCTATGAAGTCTTTTCTGACAACCTCTGGGTGCAATCACCTATCCCTTCCTTTGTGTCATCTCTGCAGCTGCTACAATCCCAGGCATCTGCCACAGCAGTCATATCACCTTGTCGCATGTTTTCATTAGTCTCCCTCTGCTAGAGTGAGTTCTTTGAGGGCAGAAGCCATGTCTCATTCATCCCTGTATCTCCAGGGCTTATCACCATACCTAGCACGTGGTAGGTTCTAAATAAGTGTTAGATTATGTTTTAATTCACGTATTCGGTATTTAAGTTAGAAATTACCAATGCATGTGCATAAAAATTTGCCACGATGGAAAGATAAATTCAAGTCATATATCCTAGGAAAAGACCACAGTTATTAGGGGAGGCCTAATACTTACTTGAAGTTGGAGAAGAATTCAATGACAGTGCAATTTTTGGCGTTCTCGCGTGACCTGGTTCTAAAGATTCTTCTGAAGACACACTATGAAGAAGGCACGGCACCAGAAGTTACAGGTGTACAAAAAATGAGTAAAATAAAGTGTGTATCCTTATGAGAATGGGATATAAGGGATGCAGTGAGAGCAGCCTTAGGAAACTGAGCGCCAGTAGCAGAGAAACATGATGGTCAAACTGGGAAAGAGAATATTAAAAGGAAAATACAAGAGCGAGTGGACAAAAGATTGGGAGAAAACCCAGTTGCAATTATATTCTGAGTGAAAGCCACACTGACCTGATTTGGGAGAGACAGCAAAGACAATTCCTGCCCATAAGGGAGTACGTCTTAGATGGGTTCATGAAAGAAGTCTTTGTGCTAAAAAAGGTGTGTAGTGGATTTTGTAGAAGAAAGCAAGTTTGTTTGCTTCTTAAGTGATATTTTGTACTACTGGAGAAATTAGCAAGCATTCAACATTTGATCAAATAAATCTGTGACCCTTGCAGATTGCTAATCCAGAACTCAATAGAATAGCTGTCACTATTGGATACCTACTATGTGTAAGGCAGTGAAGGCGTGTAATCTCATTTATTCTTCCCAACAATTTCATGAAGAGAATTGAGTGCTATTATAGCTAAAATTTCTAATTTTTATTTTTATTTATTTAACATCTTTATTGGAGTATAATTGCTTTACAGTGGAGTGTTAGTTTCTGCTGTATAACAAAGTGAATGAGCTATATGTATACATATATCCCCATATCCCCTCCCTCTTGCTCCTACCCTCCCGATCCCACCCCTCTAGGTGGCCACAAAGCACTGAGCTGATCTCCCTGTGCCATGCAGCTGCTTCCCACTAGCTATCTAACTTACATTTGGTAGTGTATATATGTCAATGCTACTCTCTCACTTCGTCCCAGCTTACCCTTACCCTTACTCTTGTCCTCAAGTCCATTTTCTACATCTGCATCTTTATTCCTGTCCTGCCCCTAGGTTCATCAGAACCTTTTTTTTTTTTTAGATTCCATATAAATGTATTAGCATATGGTATATGTTTTTCTCTTTCTGACCTACTTTACTCTGTGTGACAGACTCTAGGTCTATCCAACTCACTACAAAAAGCTCAATTTCATTTCTTTTTATGGCTGAGTAATATTCCATTGTATATATGTGCCACATCTTCTTTATCCATTCATCTGTCAGTGGACACCTAGCTTGCTTCCATGTCCTGGCTATTGTAAATAAAGCTGCAATGAACATTTTGGTACATGACTCTTTTTGAATTATGGTTTTCTCAGAGTATATGCCCAGTAGTGGGATTGTTTGGTCATGTGGTAATTCTGTTTTTAGTTTTTTAAGGAACCTCCATACTGTTCTCCATAGTGGCTGTATCAATTTACATTCCCACCAACAGTGCAAGAGGGTTCCCTTTTCTCCACACCCTCTCCAGCATTTATTGTTTGTAGATTTTTTGATGATGGCCATTCTGAGCAGTGTGAGGTGATACCTCATTGTGGTTTTGATTTGCATTTCTCTAACGATTAGTGATGTTGAGCATCCTTTCATGTGTTTGTTGGCAATCTGCATATCTTCTTTGGAGAAATGTCTATTTAGGTCCTCTGCGCATTTTTGCATTGGGCTGTTTGATTCTTGACATTGAGTTGCATGAGCTGCTTATATATTTTGGATACTAATCCTTTGTCAGTTGCTTCGTTTGCAAATATTTTCTCCCATTCTGAGGGCTGTCTTTCCATCTTGTTTATGGTTTCCTTTTCTATGCAGAATCTTTGAAGTTTCATTAGGTCCCATTTGTTTATTTTTCTTTTTATTTCCATTTCTCTAGGAGGTGGGTCAAAAAGGATCTTGCTGTGACTTATGTCATAGAGTGTTCTGCCTATGTTTTCCACTAAGAGTTTTATAGTGTCTGACCCTACATTTAGGTCTTTAATCCATTTTGAGTTTATTTTTGTGTATGGTGTTAGGAATTGTTCTAATTTCATTCTTTTATATGCAGCTGTCCAGTTTTCCCAGCACCATTTATTGAAGAGGCTGTCTTTTCTCCATTGTATGATCTTGCCTCCTTTATCAAAGATAAGGTGACCATATGTGTGTGGGTTTATCTCTGGGCTTTCTAACCTATTCCATTGATCTATATTTCCGTTTTTGTGCCAGTACCATACTGTCTTGATTACTGTAGCTTTGTAGTATAGTCTACAGTCAGGGAGGCTGATTCCTCCAACTCCGTTTTTCTTTCTCAAGATTGCTTTGGCTGTTCGGGGTCTTTTGTGTTTCCATACAAATTGTGAAATGTTTTGTTCTAGTTCTGTGAAAAATGCCTGTGGTAGTTTGATAGGGATTGCATTGAATCTGTAGATTGCTTTGGGTAGTAGAGTCATTTTCACAATGTTGATTCTTCCAGTCCAAGAACATAGTATATCTCTCCATCTGTTTGTATCATCTTTAATTTCTTTCATCAGTGTCTTATAGTTTTCTGCATACAGGTCTTTTGTCTCCTTAGGTAGGTTTATTCCTAGCTATTTTATTCTTTTTCTTGCAATGGTAAATGGGACTGTTCCCTTAATTTCTCTTTCAGATTTTTCACCATTAGTTTATAGGAATGGAAGAGATTTCTGTGCATTAATTTTGTATCCTGCTGCTTTACCAGATTCACTGATTACCTCTAGTAGTTTTCTGGTAGCATCTTTAGGATTCTCTATGTATGGTATCATGCCATCTGCAAACAATGACAGTTTTACTGCTTATTTCCCAATTTGGATTCCTTTTATTTCTTTTTCTTCTCTGATTGCTGTGGCTAAAACTTCCCAAACTATGTTGAATAATAGTGGTGAAAATGGGCAAGCTTGTCTTATTCCTGATTTTAGAGGAAATGGCTTCAGTTTTTCACCATTGAGAATGATGTTGGCTGTGGGTTTGTCATATATGGCCTTTATTATGTTGAGGTAAGTTCCCTCTCTGCCTACTTTCTGGACGGTTTTTATCATAAATGGGTGCTGAATTTTGTCGAAAGCTTTTTCTGCATCTATTCAGATGATCATATGATTTTTATCCTTTATTTTGTTAATATGGTTTATCACATTGATTGATTTGCATATACTGAAGGATCCTTGAATTCCTGGGATAAACCCCACTTGATCATGGTGTATGACCCTTTAAATGGGCTATTGGATTCTGTTCGCTAGTATTTTGTTGAGGATTTTGCATCTATGTTTATCAGTAATATTGGCCTGTAGTTTTCTTTTTTGTGACATCTTTGGTTTTGGTATCAGGGTGGTGGTGGTCTCATAGAATGAGTTTGGGAGTGTTCCTCCCTCTGCTGTATTTTGGAAGAGTTTGAGAAGGATAGGTGTTAGGTCTTCTCTAAATGTTTGATAGAATTCGCCTGTGAAGCCATCTGGTCCTGGGCTTTTGTTTGTTGGAAGATTTTTAATCACAATTTCAATTTCAGTGCGTGTGATTGGTCTGTCTATATTTTCTGTTTCCTCCTCGTTCAGTCTCAGAAGGTGGTGGTTTTCTAAGAATTTGTCCATTTCTTCCAGGTTGTCCATTTTATTGGCATATAGTTGCTTGTAGTAATCTCTCATGATCCTTTATATTTCTGAAGTGTCAGTTGTTCCTTCTCGTTTTTCATTTCTAATTCTGTTCGTTTGAGTGTTCTCCCTTTTTTTCTTGATGCATCTGGCTAGGGGTTTATCAATTTTGTTTATATCTCAAAGAACCAGCTTTTAGTTTTATTGATCTTTGCTATCGTTTCCTTCATTTCTTTTTCATTTATTTCTGATCTGATCTTTATGATTCCTTTCCTTCTGCTAATTTTGTGTATTTTTGTCCTTCTCTCTCTAATTGCTTTAGGTGTAAGGTTAGGTTGTTTATTTGAGATGTTTCTTGTTTCTTAAGGTAAGATTCTTTGCTATAAACTTCCCTCTTAGAACTGCTTTTGCTGCATCCCATAGGTTTTGGGTCATGGTGTTTTCATTGTCATTTATTTCTAGGTATTTTTTCATTTCCTCTTTGATTTCTTCAGTGATCTCTTGGTGACTTAGTAGTGTACTGTTTAACCTCCATGTGTTTGTGTTTTTTTTGTTTTTTTGTTTTTTTGCCATATGTGGGCCTCTCACTGTCGTAGCCTGTCCCGTTGCCGGACGCGCAAGCTCAGCGGCCATGGCTCACGGGCCCAGCCGCTCCGCGGCATGTGGGATCCTCCTGGGCCGGGGCACGACCCCGTATCCCCTGCATCGGCAGGCGGACTCTCAACCACTGCGCCACCAGGGAGGCCCTGTTTGTGTTTTTTACAGTTTTTTTTTCCTGTAATTGATATCGAGTCTCATAGCACTGTGGTCAGAAAAGATACTTCTTACAATTTCAATTTTCTTAAATTTACCAAGGCTTGATTTGTGACCCAAGATATGATCTATCCTGGTGAATGTTCCCTGAACACTTGAGAAGAAAGTGTATCCTGTTGTTTTTGAATGGAATGTGCTATAAATATCAGTTAAGTCCATCTTGATTAGTGTTTCATTTAAAGCTTGTGTTTCCTTATTTATTTTCATTTTGGATGATCTGTCCATTGGTGAAAGTGAAGTTTTAAAGTCCCCTACTATGATTGTGTTACTGTCAATTTCCCCTTTTATGTCTGTTAGCATTTGCCTTATGTATTGAGGTGCTCCTATGTTGGGTGCATAAATATTTACCATTTTTATATCTTCTTCTTGCATTGATCTCTTGATCATTATGTAGCTTCCTTCTTTATCTCTTGTAATAGTCTTTATTTTAAAGTCTATTTTATCTGATATGAGAAATGCTACTCCAATTTTATTTTGATTTCCATTTGCATCTAATATCTTCTTCCATCCCCTCACTTTCAGTATGTATGTGTTCCCAGGTCTGAGGTGGGTCTCTTGTAGACAGCATATATACGGGTCTTGTTCCTGTATCCATTCAGCCAGTCTGTGTCTTTTGGTTGGAGCATTTAATCCATTTACATTTAAGGTAATTATTGATATGTATGTTCCTATTACCATTTTCTTAATTGTTTTGGATTTGTTTTTGTAGGTCTTTTCCTTCTCTTGTGTTTCTTGCCTAGAGAAGTTCCTTTAGCATTTGTTGTAAACCTGGTTTGGTGGTGCTGAACTCTCTCAGCTTTTGCTTGTCTGTAAAGGTTTTAATTTCTCCATCCAATCTGAATGAGATCCTTGCTGGGTAGAGTAATCTTGTTTGCAGGTTTTCTCCTTCATCACTTTCAATATGTCCTGCCACTCCCTTCTGGCTTGCAGAGTTTCTCCTGAAAGATCAGCTGTTAACCTTATGGGGATTCCCTTGTGTGTTATTTGTTGTTTTTCCCTTGCTGCTTTTAATATGTTTTCTTTGTATTTAATTTTTGACAGTTTGATTAATATGTGTCTTGGCGTATTTCTCCTTGGATTTATAGTTCCTGTTGTTTTTGGTGTCTGTCCCCAGTGGCTAAGGTTGGTTCAGTGGGTTGTGTATGCTTCCTGGTGGAGGGGACTAGTGCCTGTGTTCTGGTGGATGAGGCTGGATCTTATCTTTCTGGTGGGCAGGTCCACGTCTGGTGGTGTGTTTTGTGGTGTCTGTCGACTTATTATGATTTTAGGCAGCCTCTCTGCTAATGGTTGGGGTTGTGTTCCTCTCTTGCTAGTTCTTTGGCATACATGTCCAGCACTGTAGCTTGATGGTCGTTGAGTGAAGCTGGGTGCTGGTGTTGAGATGGAGATCTCTAGGAGATTTTCGCCATGTGATATTATGTGCAGCTGGGAGTTCTCTTGTGGACCAGTGTCCTGAAGTTGACTCTCCCACCTCAGAGGCACAGCACTAACTCCTGGCTGCAGCACCAAGAGTCTTTCATCCACACGGCTCAGAAGAAAAGGGAGAGAATGTAGAAAGAAAGAATTAGTAGAAGTAGAAAGAAAGAAAGAAAGAAAGAAAGGAGGGAGGGAGGAAGGGAGGGAGCAAGGAAGGAAGGAGGGAAGGAAGAAAAAAAGAAAGAAAGAAGGTAAAGTAAAATCAAATAAAGTAAGATAAAATATAATAAAGTTATTAAAATAAAAAAAATAATTATTAAGAGGAAAAAAAACCCAAAAAACAAAAAAGCAGTTGGATAGAACCCTGGAACAAATGGTGGAAGCAAAGCTATACAGACAAAATCTCACACAGAAGCATACACATACACACTCACAAAAAGAGGAAAAGAGGAAAAAAATCATAAATCTTGCTCTCAGAGTCCACCTCCTCAATTTGGGATGATTCGTTGTCTAAAGGAGGGAAGGAAGGAAAGAAAGAACGAAGATAAAGTAAAATAAAATAAGGTTATTAAAATAAAGAGTAATTTTTAAGAAAAAAATTTAAAAAAAAAAAAAGACGGACAGATAGAACCCTTGGACAAATGGTGGAAGCAAAGCTATACAGACAAAATCTCACACAGAGGGCTTCCCTGGTGGCGCAGTGCTTGAGAGTCCGCCTGCCGATGCAGG